>NC_090399.1:47866378-48170032 GCF_036365525.1 Heterodontus francisci
CTATGTGTATGTTTCTGCGCCTCACATTTTCTACACTTTTCTGCGTGGCAGTTTGCCTCACAGATTCCTCGCTGCCTACATCCGGTTACTCTGCATCTTAATTTACAAAGAGACGGAAATGTGAATTATAAGTTTTCTTTCAACAGTGTCCGATGGAAGGTGAAACAAGTGTCATCAAATATTTTTTTTCGAAAGATTCAGTGGAACAGGAACGATGCATCCCACCATCTTTAGGCTGTGGATGCGTTCCTCATTGGTATAATGCTGAGTATCCTCACCTGTCATATGGGACACCTGGGGTTGAAATTGCTGACAGCAACAATGCGATTTGAACAATTCAACCCTTTCGTCATTGTTTAATTTCCTAAATATCATATACCTGGAACATTAACTCTGTTTCTCATGACGAAGTCAAAGCTGCTAATTAGCTCAAGCAGTGGCTTTTTATATATCAAGGTTCCAGCATCTTCAGCATTTCGCCTTTGTATGACGTTGGGGAATATATGACTCTTTTCGCGGAAAAAGTCGACTCCGTTTCGAACCGCAGCGTTTGATATTTCCCCCAACTTGCAATGCAAAACCATGGGCTGGGCGGGCAGTCATCAGGAAAGGCAGCTTTCAGTTAGTTTCGCAATTGAAATGTGCTGTTTAGGACAGCCTGGGCGAACGGTCTAAGGCAGTGGATTAAAGCTGTAATCGCTCCTGGGGCGTGTGTCGTATTACATTGCTGCCAAAAATTTTTACAGATCTGATGTTGGTCCCATCGCAAAAATGCATCGTTTCGAGGCAGTGTCGGTTGTGACATTGCTACAGCTACCCGGGTTCGTAACCACAGCTAGTGTGTGGCGCCGTGATCGTATAGTGGTTAGTACTCTGCGTTGTGGTCGCAGCAACTTCGGTTCGATTCCGAGTCACGGCAATAACTGTTTGCAGTTCTCCTTTCTCCTCGACGCCACTTGGAGAGCCCACTAAAATCCCTGTTTATTTATATGCTTGTTTGCTGACCAAAATCAATTTGCTCCATCCAAACCTCACACTGTTGGGTGTCTGTGCTTGATGCTCCCCAATTCAAACCTGCCTCTTCCCTCACATTTTCCTCCCTTCCACAATCACTAACCCTACTTTACTTTAGTCCTTCCATTTCGTTGTCACTTTACTGCCGCCTTAACAACTATAATAATCACCATCAATACTTACAACTTTACGCTGCTTTGCCGCCACCGCTCTTCCTCGAGGTCCATCTCCCATTCGCACTAATGTACATCTCACCCTTGAAACCAGTCCATGCATTTAGACCTGTGGGACGGCTAGGCAGACAAGCGCTGCAAAAGCAGGTCTGGCCTTCCGAAGGGCATTGGCCCGATTGTTCACAACATTATCTTCGGAATCTATTGATAATTTCAATGCTTACTGATGACCTGGACTTTCTTTGCCTCTAAACACCTATCACAGATCGCCAAAAGTACTGAAAGTCTTTGTTGTCTTCTTCATATAATGCTGCATTTTAATGGTCAATAGATATTGTGTGATTATTTCTCTGGTGTAAGTAATCTATTTTATATATTTGATCTTTGCCTCGGTGATTCATCTCTATCCTGCACGTTTAGCTTGAATCTGGTTGCAATTTATAATCAGAGATAAGGTTTGAGCAGCCGGCGGGCAGCAACAGAGACTGGGGCTGGTCTGTGCGCTGTGGGAGCAGACCACCACATTTCTGCTGTTCACATTCAGTATCCAGCAGAATACTGATGTTATATTGCCATTAAATATCAGAGGATTTAGATTATTGCACGGATCGCTGCAGTTCTTTTCGAGTTGAGGAATTTGCAGCAAATTGAATATCAGAGAACCAACTAAACTGTCGTTACCGAGATTCAACACACAGTGCGGAGTCAGCGAGGTGAGGATTAATTTTAAAGTGAACGGTCGTTGATCTGAAATGTTATCTTCCCTCCTCTCTCCACCGATGCTGCTTCATTTGCTGAACATTTCCAACATTGCTGTCGCAAGTTGGACTGCCAGTGACCACAGTGTTTTGCTGTCATAGCAGAGTTTAAATTGTTGATGAATAAGTAGCCACAGTTGTGATGGCCGAGTCCTTAATGCGTTGCATTTGCAATTCGCTCGTATTTCCCCGCGGAGCGTCGAACCCACTCACAACTGTCGGCTTAATATTTAACGCACTGCTTCACAAGGCTCATTTTATTGACCCCGCTCCCTCTGGAAATATTTGGGTAATATCGATATCGATCTCGAGGAAACGGGAGGATTGCCTCATCATCTGGATTAATTTCCTGACACTAGATCTGCATTTGGTTAAATGTTTTCATTCAAGAGGTACCTTTCAACCGTCTTTTCAAATAATCATGCTGCAAGCGAGAGGCGCACGGAGTAAATTCTTCGCCGAAGTGGAGACCTTGTCTGCGTGTGACGGTGGGACTTTGGTCCACATGGTAAATTCCGGTAAGCTTTCCGCAAGTTCAATGCAAATTAAGAGTCAGGCATTGTCATAGTTTTTTCAAACTTCAAGTGTCTTAAATTGCCTTGTTAAACAGAAACTGCCTGGCAGTGGCATTTACTTGTCCATCAGCTGAACGAAGTTGGTTCAATAGCTTTAACTTACTGCAGCAGGAAGCTAAGCCAGCGAGCTAGTGACTCAACAGAGGCTCGATGAAAGCAATCAGGATTTTAAAGTGCACTGCAGCCACTGTGAGTCCGTGGTGGAAGGAGCGAATGTTGAAGTTGATTCATGGGGGTGTCAGTCAAGCGCGTTGTTTGTCCTGGATGGGGTCGAGCTTCTTGAGTGTTGCTGGAGCTGCACTCAACCAACAAATGGAGGGTATTCCAAAACACTCCTGACTGGTACAAAAACAAGAAATACTGGAATCACTCAGCAGGTCTGGCAGCATCTGTGGAAAGAGAAGCAGAGTTAACGTTTCGGGTCAGTGACCCTTCTTCGGAACTGGTGGTGCCTGCCTTCCTGTCTTGTGGATGGTGGGCAGGCTTTGGGGATTCAGAAGTTAAATTAGCAGCTTGTGACCTGCTCCTGTAGCCACTGTACTTATATGGCTGATTTAGTTCAGTTTCTGGCTAGTTGTAACCCGGCACATGTTGATAGTTCGGGATTCAGCGATGGTAATGCCATTGACTGTCAAGCGGAGATGGTTGGATACTCACTTGTTGCAGTTGGTCATTGCCTGGCACTTATGTGGCGCGAATGTAATTGTCTGCCTGTGTGCTTATTTCAGTCTATGTGTATCTTTCTGCGCCTCACATTTTCTACACTTTTCTGCGTGGCAGTTTGCCTCACAGATTCCTCGCTGCCTACATCCGGTTACTCTGCATCTTAATTTACAAAGAGACGGAAATGTGAATTATAAGTTTTCTTTCAGCAGTGTCCGATGGAAGGTGAAACAGGTGTCATCAAATATTTTTTTTCGAAAGATTCAGTGGAACAGTAACGATGCATCCCACCATATATAGGCTGTGGATGCGTTCCTCATTGGTATAATGCTGAGTATCTTCACCTGTCATATGGGACACCTGGGGTTGAAATTGCTGACAGCAACAATGCGATTTGAACAATTCAACCCTTTCGTCATTGTTTAATTTCCTAAATATCATATACCTGGAACATTAACTCTGTTTCTCATGACAAAGTCAAAGCTGCTAATTAGCTCAAGCAGTGGCTTTTTATATATCAAGGTTCCAGCATCTTCAGCATTTCGCCTTTGTATGACGTTGGGGAATATATGACTCTTTTCGCGGAAAAAGTCGACTCCGTTTCGAACCGCAGCGTTTGATATTTCCCCCAACTTGCAATGCAAAACCATGGGCTGGGCGGGCAGTCATCAGGAAAGGCAGCTTTCAGTTAGTTTCGAAATTGAAATGTGCTGTTTAGGACAGCCTGGGCGAACGGTCTAAGGCAGTGGATTAAAGCTGTAATCGCTCCTGGGGCGTGTGTCGTATTACATTGCTGCCAAAAATTTTTACAGATCTGATGTTGGTCCCATCGCAAAAATGCATCGTTTCGAGGCAGTGTCGGTTGTGACATTGCTGCAGCTGCCCGGGTTCGTAACCACAGCTAGTGTGTGGCGCCGTGATCGTATAGTGGTTCGTACTCTGCGTTGTGGTCGCAGCAACCTCGGTTCGAATCCGAGTCACGGCAATAACTGTTTGCAGTTCTCCTTTCTCCTCGACGCCACTTGGAGAGCCCACTAAAATCCCTGTTTATTTATATGCTTGTTTGCTGACCAAAAGCAATTTGCTCCATCCAAACCTCACACTGTTGGATGTCTGTGCTTGATGCTCCCCAATTCAAACCTGCCTCTTCCCTCACATTTTCCTCCCTTCCACAATCACTAACCCTACTTTACTTTAGTCCTTCCATTTCGTTGTCACTTTACTGCCGCCTTAACAACTATAATAATCACCATCAATACTTACAACTTTACGCTGCTTTGCCGCCACCGCTCTTCCTCGAGGTCCATCTCCCATTCGCACTAATGTACATCTCACCCTTGAAACCAGTCCATGCATTTAGACCTGTGGGACGGCTAGGCAGACAAGCGCTGCAAAAGCAGGTCTGGCCTTCCGAAGGGCAGTGGCCCGATTGTTCACAACATTATCTTCGGAATCTATTGATAATTTCAATGCTTACTGATGACCTGGACTTTCTTTGCCTCTAAACACCTATCACAGATCGCCAAAAGTACTGAAAGTCTTTGTTGTCTTCTTCATATAATGCTGCATTTTAATGGTCAATAGATATTGTGTGATTATTTCTCTGGTGTAAGTAATCTATTTTATATATTTGATCTTTGCCTCGGTGATTCATCTCTATCCTGCACGTTTAGCTTGAATCTGGTTGCAATTTATAATCAGAGATAAGGTTTGAGCAGCCGGCGGGCAGCAACAGAGACTGGGGCTGGTCTGTGCGCTGTGGGAGCAGACCACCACATTTCTGCTGCTCACATTCAGTATCCAGCAGAATACTGATGTTATATTGCCATTAAATATCAGAGGATTTAGATTATTGCACGGATCGCTGCAGTTCTTTTCGAGTTGAGGAATTTGCAGCAAATTGAATATCAGAGAACCAACTAAACTGTCGTTACCGAGATTCAACACACAGTGCAGAGTCAGCGAGGTGAGGATTAATTTTAAAGTGAACGGTCGTTGATCTGAAATGTTATCTTCCCTCCTCTCTCCACCGATGCTGCTTCATTTGCTGAACATTTCCAACATTGCTGTCGCAAGTTGGACTGCCAGTGACCACAGTGTTTTGCTGTCATAGCAGAGTTTAAATTGTTGATGAATAAGTAGCCACAGTTGTGATGGCCGAGTCCTTAATGCGTTGCATTTGCAATTCGCTCGTATTTCCCCGCGGAGCGTCGAACCCCCTCACAACTGTCGGATTAATATTTAACGCACTGCTTCACAAGGCTCATTTCATTGACCCCGCTCCCTCTGGAAAGATTTGGGTAATATCGATATCGATTTCGAGGAAACGGGAGGATTGCCTCATCATCTGGATTAATTTCCTGACACTAGATCTGCATTTGGTTAAATGTTTTCATTCAATAGGTACCTTTCAACCGTCTTTTCAAACAATCATGCTGCAAGCGAGAGGCGCACGGAGTAAATTCTTCGCCGGAGTGGAGACCTTGTCTGCGTGTGACGGTGGGACTTTGGTCCACATGGTAAATTCCGGTAAGCTTTCCGCAAGTTAAATGCAAATTAAGAGTCAGGCATTGTCATAGTTTTTTCAAACTTCAAGTGTCTTAAATTGCCTTGTTAAACAGAAACTGCCTGGCAGTGGCATTTACTTGTCCATCAGCTGAACGAAGTTGCTTCAATAGCTTTAACTTACTGCAGCAGGAAGCTAAGCTAGCGAGCTAGTGACTCAACAGAGGCTCGATGAAAGCAATCAGGATTTTAAAGTGCACTGCAGCCACTGTGAGTCCGTGGTGGAAGGAGCGAATGTTGAAGTTGATTCATGGGGATGTCAGTCAAGCGCGTTGTTTGTCCTGGATGGGGTCGAGCTTCTTGAGTGTTGCTGGAGCTGCACTCAACCAACAAATGGAGGGTATTCCAAAACACTCCTGACTGGTACAAAAACAAGAAATGCTGGAATCACTCAGCAGGTCTGGCAGCATCTGTGGAAAGAGAAGCAGAGTTAACGTTTCGGGTTAGTGACCCTTCTTCGGAACTGGTGGTGCCTGCCTTCCTGTCTTGTGGATGGTGGGCAGGCTTTGGGGATTCAGAAGTTAAATTAGCAGCTTGTGACCTGCTCCTGTAGCCACAGTACTTATATGGCTGATTTAGTTCAGTTTCTGGCTAGTTGTAACCCGGCACATGTTGATAGTTCGGGATTCAGCGATGGTAATGCCATTGACTGTCAAGCGGAGATGGTTGGATACTCACTTGTTGCAGTTGGTCATTGCCTGGCACTTATGTGGCGCGAATGTAATTGTCTGCCTGTGTGCTTATTTCTGTCTATGTGTATGTTTCTGCGCCTCACATTTTCTACACTTTTCTGCGTGCCAGTTTGCCTCACAGATTCCTCGCTGCCTACATCCGGTTACTCTGCATCTTAATTTACAAAGAGACGGAAATGTGAATTATAAGTTTTCTTTCAACAGTGTCCGATGGAAGGTGAAACAAGTGTCATCAAATATTTTTTTTCGAAAGATTCAGTGGAACAGGAACGATGCATCCCACCATATATAGGCTGTGGATGCGTTCCTCATTGGTATAATGCTGAGTATCTTCACCTGTCATATGGGACGCCTGGGGTTGAAATTGCTGACAGCAACAATGCGATTTGAACAAGTCAACCCTTTCGTCATTGTTTAATTTCCTAAATATCATATACCTGGAACATTAACTCTGTTTCTCATGACAAAGTCAAAGCTGCTAATTAGCTCAAGCAGTGGCTTTTTATATCTCAAGGTTCCAGCATCTTCAGCATTTCGCCTTTGTATGACGTTGGGGAATATATGACTCTTTTCGCGGAAAAAGTCGACTCCGTTTCGAACCGCAGCGTTTGATATTTCCCCCAACGTGCAATGCAAAACCATGGGCTGGGCGGGCAGTCATCAGGAAAGGCAGCTTTCAGTTAGTTTCGAAATTGAAATGTGCTGTTTAGGACAGCCTGGGCGAACGGTCTAAGGCAGTGGATTAAAGCTGTAATCGCTCCTGGGGCGTGTGTCGTATTACATTGCTGCCAAAAATTTTTACAGATCTAATGTTGGTCCCATCGCAAAAATGCATCGTTTCGAGGCAGTGTCGGTTGTGACATTGCTACAGCTGCCCGTGTTCGTAACCACAGCTAGTGTGTGGCGCCGTGATCGTATAGTGGTTCGTACTCTGCGTTGTGGTCGCAGCAACCTCGGTTCGAATCCGAGGCACGGCAATAACTGTTTGCAGTTCTCCTTTCTCCTCGACGCCACTTTTAGAGCCCACTAAAATCCCTGTTTATTTATATGCTTGTTTGCTGACCAAAAGCAATTTGCTCCATCCAAACCTCGCACTGTTGGATGTCTGTGCTTGATGCTCCCCAATTCAAACCTGCCTCTTCCCTCACATTTTCCTCCCTTCCACAATCACTAACCCTACTTTACTTTAGTCCTTCCATTTCGTTGTCACTTTACTGCCGCCTTAACAACTATAATAATCACCATCAATACTTACAACTTTACGCTGCTTTGCCGCCACCGCTCTTCCTCGAGGTCCATCTCCCATTCGCACTAATGTACATCTCACCCTTGAAACCAGTCCATGCATTTAGACCTGTGGGACGGCAAGGCAGACAAGCGCTGCAAAAGCAGGTCTAGCCTTCCGAAGGGCATTGGCCCGATTGTTCACAACATTATCTTCGGAATCTATTGATAATTTCAATGCTTACTGATGACCTGGACTTTCTTTGCCTCTAAACACCTATCACAGATCGCCAAAAGTACTGAAAGTCTTTGTTGTCTTCTTCATATAATGCTGCATTTTAATGGTCAATAGATATTGTGTGATTATTTCTCTGGTGTAAGTAATCTATTTTATATATTTGATCTTTGCCTCGGTGATTCATCTCTATCCTGCACGTTTAGCTTGAATCTGGTTGCAATTTATAATCAGAGATAAGGTTTGAGCAGCCGGCGGGCAGCAACAGAGACTGGGGCTGGTCTGTGCGCTGTGGGAGCAGACCACCACATTTCTGCTGTTCACATTCAGTATCCAGCAGAATACTGATGTTATATTGCCATTAAATATCAGAGGATTTAGATTATTGCACGGATCGCTGCAGTTCTTTTCGAGTTGAGGAATTTGCAGCAAATTGAATATCAGAGAACCAACTAAACTGTCGTTACCGAGATTCAACACACAGTGCAGAGTCAGCGAGGTGAGGATTAATTTTAAAGTGAACGGTCGTTGATCTGAAATGTTATCTTCCCTCCTCTCTCCACCGATGCTGCTTCATTTGCTGAACATTTCCAACATTGCTGTCGCAAGTTGGACTGCCAGTGACCACAGTGTTTTGCTGTCATAGCAGAGTTTAAATTGTTGATGAATAAGTAGCCACAGTTGTGATGGCCGAGTCCTTAATGCGTTGCATTTGCAATTCGCTCGTATTTCCCCGCGGAGCGTCGAACCCCCTCACAACTGTCGGCTTAATATTTAACGCACTGCTTCACAAGGCTCATTTTATTGACCCCGCTCCCTCTGGAAAGATTTGGGTAATATCGATATCGATCTCGAGAGAAACGGGAGGATTGCCTCATCATCTGGATTAATTTCCTGACACTAGATCTGCATTTGGTTTAATATTTTCATTCAATAGGTACCTTTCAACCGTCTTTTCAAACAATCATGCTGCAAGCGAGAGGCGCACGGAGTAAATTCTTCGCCGGAGTGGAGACCTTGTCTGCGTGTGACGGTGGGACTTTGGTCCACATGGTAAATTCCGGTAAGCTTTCCGCAAGTTAAATGCAAATTAAGAGTCAGGCATTGTCATAGATTTTTCAAACTTCAAGTGTCTTAAATTGCCTTGTTAAACAGAAACTGCCTGGCAGTGGCATTTACTTGTCCATCAGCTGAACGAAGTTGGTTCAATAGCTTTAACTTACTGCAGCAGGAAGCTAAGCTAGCGAGCTAGTGACTCAACAGAGGCTCGATGAAAGCAATCAGGATTTTAAAGTGCACTGCAGCCACTGTGAGTCCGTGGTGGAAGGAGCGAATGTTGAAGTTGATTCATGGGGGTGTCAGTCAAGCGCGTTGTTTGTCCTGGATGGGGTCGAGCTTCTTGAGTGTTGCTGGAGCTGCACTCAACCAACAAATGGAGGGTATTCCAAAACACTCCTGACTGGTACAAAAACAAGAAATGCTGGAATCACTCAGCAGGTCTGGCAGCATCTGTGGAAAGAGAAGCAGAGTTAACGTTTCGGGTCAGTGACCCTTCTTCGGAACTGGTGGTGCCTGCCTTCCTGTCTTGTGGATGGTGGGCAGGCTTTGGGGATTCAGAAGTTAAATTAGCAGCTTGTGACCTGCTCCTGCAGCCACAGTACTTATATGGCTGATTTAGTTCAGTTTCTGGCTAGTTGTAACCCGGCACATGTTGATAGTTCTGGATTCAGCGATGGTAATGCCATTGACTGTCAAGCGGAGATGGTTGGATACTCACTTGTTGCAGTTGGTCATTGCCTGGCACTTATGTGGCGCGAATGTAATTGTCTGCCTGTGTGCTTATTTCTGTCTATGTGTATGTTTCTGCGCCTCACATTTTCTACACTTTTCTGCGTGGCAGTTTGCCTCACAGATTCCTCGCTGCCTACATCCGGTTACTCTGCATCTTAATTTACAAAGAGACGGAAATGTGAATTATAAGTTTTCTTTCAACAGTGTCCGATGGAAGGTGAAACAAGTGTCATCAAATATTTTTTTTCGAAAGATTCAGTGGAACAGGAACGATGCATCCCACCATATATAGGCTGTGGATGCGTTCCTCATTGGTATAATGCTGAGTATCTTCACCTGTCATATGGGACACCTGGGGTTGAAATTGCTGACAGCAACAATGCGATTTGAACAAGTCAACCCTTTCGTCATTGTTTAATTTCCTAAATATCATATACCTGGAACATTAACTCTGTTTCTCATGACAAAGTCAAAGCTGCTAATTAGCTCAAGCGGTGGCTTTTTATATATCAAGGTTCCAGCATCTTCAGCATTTCGCCTTTGTATGACGTTGGGGAATATATGACTCTTTTCGCGGAAAAAGTCGACTCCGTTTCGAACCGCAGCGTTTGATATTTCCCCCAACTTGCAATGCAAAACCATGGGCTGGGCGGGCAGTCATCAGGAAAGGCAGCTTTCAGTTAGTTTCGAAATTGAAATGTGCTGTTTAGGACAGCCTGGGCGAACGGTCTAAGGCAGTGGATTAAAGCTGTAATCGCTCCTGGGGCGTGTGTCGTATTACATTGCTGCCAAAAATTTTTACAGATCTAATGTTGGTCCCATCGCAAAAATGCATCGTTTCGAGGCAGTGTCGGTTGTGACATTGCTACAGCTGCCCTGGTTCATAACCACAGCTAGTGTGTGGCGCCGTGATCGTATAGTGGTTAGTACTTTGCGTTGTGGTCGCAGCAACTTCGGTTCGAATCCGAGTCACGGCAATAACTGTTTGCAGTTCTCCTTTCTCCTCGACGCCACTTGGAGAGCCCACTAAAATCCCTGTTTATTTATATGCTTGTTTGCTGACCAAAAGCAATTTGCTCCATCCAAACCTCACACTGTTGGATGTCTGTGCTTGATGCTCCCCAATTCAAACCTGCCTCTTCCCTCACATTTTCCTCCCTTCCACAATCACTAACCCTACTTTACTTTAGTCCTTCCATTTCGTTGTCACTTTACTGCCGCCTTAACAACTATAATAATCACCATCAATACTTACAACTTTACGCTGCTTTGCCGCCACCGCTCTTCCTCGAGGTCCATCTCCCATTCGCACTAATGTACATCTCACCCTTGAAACCAGTCCATGCATTTAGACCTGTGGGACGGCTAGGCAGACAAGCGCTGCAAAAGCAGGTCTGGCCTTCCGAAGGGCAGTGGCCCGATTGTTCACAACATTATCTTCGGAATCTATTGATAATTTCAATGCTTACTGATGACCTGGACTTTCTTTGCCTCTAAACACCTATCACAGATCGCCAAAAGTACTGAAAGTCTTTGTTGTCTTCTTCATATAATGCTGCATTTTAATGGTCAATAGATATTGTGTGATTATTTCTCTGGTGTAAGTAATCTATTTTATATATTTGATCTTTGCCTCGGTGATTCATCTCTATCCTGCACGTTTAGCTTGAATCTGGTTGCAATTTATAATCAGAGATAAGGTTTGAGCAGCCGGCGGGCAGCAACAGAGACTGGGGCTGGTCTGTGCGCTGTGGGAGCAGACCACCACATTTCTGCTGTTCACATTCAGTATCCAGCAGAATACTGATGTTATATTGCCATTAAATATCAGAGGATTTAGATTATTGCACGGATCGCTGCAGTTCTTTTCGAGTTGAGGAATTTGCAGCAAATTGAATATCAGAGAACCAACTAAACTGTCGTTACCGAGATTCAACACACAGTGCAGAGTCAGCGAGGTGAGGATTAATTTGAAAGTGAACGGTCGTTGATCTGAAATGTTATCTTCCCTCCTCTCTCCACCGATGCTGCTTCATTTGCTGAACATTTCCAACATTGCTGTCGCAAGTTGGACTGCCAGTGACCACAGTGTTTTGCTGTCATAGCAGAGTTTAAATTGTTGATGAATAAGTAGCCACAGTTTTGATGGCCGAGTCCTTAATGCGTTGCATTTGCAATTCGCTCGTATTTCCCCGCGGAGCGTCGAACCCCCTCACAACTGTCGGCTTAATATTTAACGCACTGCTTCACAAGGCTCATTTTATTGACCCCGCTCCCTCTGGAAATATTTGGGTAATATCGATATCGATCTCGAGGAAACGGGAGGATTGCCTCATCATCTGGATTAATTTCCTGACACTAGATCTGCATTTGGTTTAATATTTTCATTCAATAGGTACCTTTCAACCGTCTTTTCAAATAATCATGCTACAAGCGAGAGGCGCACGGAGTAAATTCTTCGCCGAAGTGGAGACCTTGTCTGAGTGTGACGGTGGGACTTTGGTCCACATGGTAAATTCCGGTAAGCTTTCCGCAAGTTCAATGCAAATTAAGAGTCAGGCATTGTCATAGTTTTTTCAAACTTCAAGTGTCTTAAATTGCCTTGTTAAACAGAAACTGCCTGGCAGTGGCATTTACTTGTCCATCAGCTGAACGAAGTTGGTTCAATAGCTTTAACTTACTGCAGCAGGAAGCTAAGCTAGCGAGCTAGTGACTCAACAGAGGCTCGATGAAAGCAATCAGGATTTTAAAGTGCACTGCAGCCACTGTGAGTCCGTGGTGGAAGGAGCGAATGTTGAAGTTGATTCATGGGGGTGTCAGTCAAGCGCGTTGTTTGTCCTGGATGGGGTCGAGCTTCTTGAGTGTTGCTGGAGCTGCACTCAACCAACAAATGGAGGGTATTCCAAAACACTCCTGACTGGTACAAAAACAAGAAATACTGGAATCACTCAGCAGGTCTGGCAGCATCTGTGGAAAGAGAAGCAGAGTTAACGTTTCGGGTCAGTGACCCTTCTTCGGAACTGGTGGTGCCTGCCTTCCTGTCTTGTGGATGGTGGGCAGGCTTTGGGGATTCAGATGTTAAATTAGCAGCTTGTGACCTGCTCCTGTAGCCACTGTACTTATATGGCTGATTTAGTTCAGTTTCTGGCTAGTTGTAACCCGGCACATGTTGATAGTTCGGGATTCAGCGATGGTAATGCCATTGACTGTCAAGCGGAGATGGTTGGATACTCACTTGTTGCAGTTGGTCATTGCCTGGCACTTATGTGGCGCGAATGTAATTGTCTGCCTGTGTGCTTATTTCCGTCTATGTGTATCTTTCTGCGCCTCACATTTTCTACACTTTTCTGCGTGGCAGTTTGCCTCACAGATTCCTCGCTGCCTACATCCGGTTACTCTGCATCTTAATTTACAAAGAGACGGAAATGTGAATTATAAGTTTTCTTTCAGCAGTGTCCGATGGAAGGTGAAACAAGTGTCATCAAATATTTTTTTTCGAAAGATTCAGTGGAACAGTAACGATGCATCCCACCATATATAGGCTGTTGATGCGTTCCTCATTGGTATAATGCTGAGTATCCTCACCTGTAATATGGGACACCTGGGGTTGAAATTGCTGACAGCAACAATGCGATTTGAACAAGTCAACCCTTCCGTCATTGTTTAATTTCCTAAATATCATATACCTGGAACATTAACTCTGTTTCTCATGACAAAGTCAAAGATGCTAATTAGCTCAAGCAGTGGCTTTTTATATATCAAGGTTCCAGCATCTTCAGCATTTCGCCTTTGTATGACGTTGGGGAATATATGACTCTTTTCGCGGAAAAAGTCGACTCCGTTTCGAACCGCAGCGTTTGATATTTCCCCCAATTTGCAATGCAAAACCATGGGCTGGGCGGGCAGTCATCAGGAAAGGCAGCTTTCAGTTAGTTTCGAAATTGAAATGTGCTGTTTAGGACAGCCTGGGCGAACGGTCTAAGGCAGTGGATTAAAGCTGTAATCGCTCCTGGGGCGTGTGTCGTATTACATTGCTGCCAAAATTTTTTACAGATCTGATGTTGGTCCCATCGCAAAAATGCATCGTTTCGAGGCTGTGTCGGTTGTGACATTGCTGCAGCTGGCAGGGTATGTAGCCGCAGCTAGTGTGTGGCGCCGTGATCGTATAGTGGTTAGTACTCTGCGTTGTGGCCCCAGCGACCTCGGTTCGAATCCACATCACGGCAATAACTGTTTGCAGTTCTCCTTTCTCCTCGACGCCACTTGGAGAGCCCACTAAAATCCCTGTTTATTTATATGCTTGTTTGCTGACCAAAAGCAATTTGCTCCATCCAAACCTCACACTGTTGGGTGTCTGTGCTTGATGCTCCCCAATTCAAACCTGCCTCTTCCCTCACATTTTCCTCCCTTCCACAATCACTAACCCTACTTTACTTTAGTCCTTCCATTTCGTTGTCACTTTACTGCCGCCTTAACAACTATAATAATCACCATCAATACTTACAACTTTACGCTGCTTTGCCGCCACCGCTCTTCCTCGAGGTCCATCTCCCATTCGCACTAATGTACATCTCACCCTTGAAACCAGTCCATGCATTTAGACCTGTGGGACGGCTAGGCAGACAAGCGCTGCAAAAGCAGGTCTGGCCTTCCGAAGGGCAGTGGCCCGATTGTTCACAACATTATCTTCGGAATCTATTGATAATTTCAATGCTTACTGATGACCTGGACTTTCTTTGCCTCTAAACACCTATCACAGATCGCCAAAAGTACTGAAAGTCTTTGTTGTCTTCTTCATATAATGCTGCATTTTAATGGTCAATAGATATTGTGTGATTATTTCTCTGGTGTAAGTAATCTATTTTATATATTTGATCTTTGCCTCGGTGATTCATCTCTATCCTGCACGTTTAGCTTGAATCTGGTTGCAATTTATAATCAGAGATAAGGTTTGAGCAGCCGGCGGGCAGCAACAGAGACTGGGGCTGGTCTGTGCGCTGTGGGAGCAGACCACCACATTTCTGCTGTTCACATTCAGTATCCAGCAGAATACTGATGTTATATTGCCATTAAATATCAGAGGATTTAGATTATTGCACGGATCGCTGCAGTTCTTTTCGAGTTGAGGAATTTGCAGCAAATTGAATATCAGAGAACCAACTAAACTGTCGTTACCGAGATTCAACACACAGTGCGGAGTCAGCGAGGTGAGGATTAATTTTAAAGTGAACGGTCGTTGATCTGAAATGTTATCTTCCCTCCTCTCTCCACCGATGCTGCTTCATTTGCTGAACATTTCCAACATTGCTGTCGCAAGTTGGACTGCCAGTGACCACAGTGTTTTGCTGTCATAGCAGAGTTTAAATTGTTGATGAATAAGTAGCCACAGTTGTGATGGCCGAGTCCTTAATGCGTTGCATTTGCAATTCGCTCGTATTTGCCCGCGGAGCGTCGAACCCACTCACAACTGTCGGCTTAATATTTAACGCACTGCTTCACAAGGCTCATTTTATTGACCCCGCTCCCTCTGGAAATATTTGGGTAATATCGATATCGATCTCGAGGAAACGGGAGGATTGCCTCATCATCTGGATTAATTTCCTGACACTAGATCTGCATTTGGTTAAATGTTTTCATTCAATAGGTACCTTTCAACCGTCTTTTCAAATAATCATGCTGCAAGCGAGAGGCGCACAGAGTAAATTCTTCGCCGGAGTGGAGACCTTGTCTGCGTGTGACGGTGGGACTTTGGTCCACATGGTAAATTCCGGTAAGCTTTCCGCAAGTTCAATGCAAATTAAGAGTCAGGCATTGTCATAGTTTTTTCAAACTTCAAGTGTCTTAAATTGCCTTGTTAAACAGAAACTGCCTGGCAGTGGCATTTACTTGTCCATCAGCTGAACGAAGTTGGTTCAATAGCTTTAACTTACTGCAGCAGGAAGCTAAGCCAGCGAGCTCGTGACTCAACAGAGGCTCGATGAAAGCAATCAGGATTTTAAAGTGCACTGCAGCCACTGTGAGTCCGTGGTGGAAGGAGCGAATGTTGAAGTTGATTCATGGGGGTGTCAGTCAAGCGCGTTGTTTGTCCTGGATGGGGTCGAGCTTCTTGAGTGTTGCTGGAGCTGCACTCAACCAACAAATGGAGGGTATTCCAAAACACTCCTGACTGGTACAAAAACAAGAAATACTGGAATCACTCAGCAGGTCTGGCAACATCTGTGGAAAGAGAAGCAGAGTTAACGTTTCGGGTCAGTGACCCTTCTTCGGAACTGGTGGTGCCTGCCTTCCTGTCTTGTGGATGGTGGGCAGGCTTTGGGGATTCAGAAGTTAAATTAGCAGCTTGTGACCTGCTCCTGTAGCCACTGTACTTATATGGCTGATTTAGTTCAGTTTCTGGCTAGTTGTAACCCGGCACATGTTGATAGTTCGGGATTCAGCGATGGTAATGCCATTGACTGTCAAGCGGAGATGGTTGGATACTCACTTGTTGCAGTTGGTCATTGCCTGGCACTTATGTGGCGCGAATGTAATTGTCTGCCTGTGTGCTTATTTCAGTCTATGTGTATCTTTCTGCGCCTCACATTTTCTACACTTTTCTGCGTGGCAGTTTGCCTCACAGATTCCTCGCTGCCTACATCCGGTTACTCTGCATCTTAATTTACAAAGAGACGGAAATGTGAATTATAAGTTTTCTTTCAACAGTGTCCGATGGAAGGTGAAACAAGTGTCATCAAATATTTTTTTTCGAAAGATTCAGTGGAACAGTAACGATGCATCCCACCATATATAGGCTGTGGATGCGTTCCTCATTGGTATAATGCTGAGTATCCTCACCTGTCATATGGGACACCTGGGGTTGAAATTGCTGACAGCAACAATGCGATTTGAACAAGTCAACCCTTCCGTCATTGTTTAATTTCCTAAATATTATATACCTGGAACATTAACTCTGTTTCTCATGACAAAGTCAAAGATGCTAATTAGCTCAAGCAGTGGCTTTTTATATATCAAGGTTCCAGCATCTTCAGCATTTCGCCTTTGTATGACGTTGGGGAATATATGACTCTTTTCGCGGAAAAAGTCGACTCCGTTTCGAACCGCAGCGTTTGATATTTCCCCCAACTTGCAATGCAAAACCATGGGCTGGGCGGGCAGTCATCAGGAAAGGCAGCTTTCAGTTAGTTTCGAAATTGAAATGTGCTGTTTAGGACAGCCTGGGCGAACGGTCTAAGGCAGTGGATTAAAGCTGTAATCGCTCCTGGGGCGTGTGTCGTATTACATTGCTGCCAAAATTTTTTACAGATCTGATGTTGGTCCCATCGCAAAAATGCATCGTTTCGAGGCTGTGTCGGTTGTGACATTGCTACAGCTGCCCGAGCTCGTAACCACAGCTAGTGTGTGGCGCCGTGATCGTATAGTGGTTAGTACTCTGCGTTGTGGTCGCAGCAACCTCGGTTCGAATCCGAGTCACGGCAATAACTGTTTGCAGTTCTCCTTTCTCCTCGACGCCACTTTTCGAGCCCACTAAAATCCCTGTTTGTTTATATGCTTGTTTGCTGACCAAAAGCAATTTGCTCCATCCAAACCTCGCACTGTTGGATGTCTGTGCTTGATGCTCCCCAATTCAAACCTGCCTCTTCCCTCACATTTTCCTCCCTTCCACAATCACTAACCCTACTTTACTTTAGTCCTTCCATTTCGTTGTCACTTTACTGCCGCCTTAACAACTATAATAATCACCATCAATACTTACAACTTTACGCTGCTTTGCCGCCACCGCTCTTCCTCGAGGTCCATCTCCCATTCGCACTAATGTACATCTCACCCTTGAAACCAGTCCATGCATTTAGACCTGTGGGACGGCAAGGCAGACAAGCGCTGCAAAAGCAGGTCTGGCCTTCCGAAGGGCATTGGCCCGATTGTTCACAACATTATCTTCGGAATCCATTGATAATTTCAATGCTTACTGATGACCTGGACTTTCTTTGCCTCTAAACACCTATCACAGATCGCCAAAAGTACTGAAAGTCTTTGTTGTCTTCTTCATATAATGCTGCATTTTAATGGTCAATAGATATTGTGTGATTATTTCTCTGGTGTAAGTAATCTATTTTATATATTTGATCTTTGCCTCGGTGATTCATCTCTATCCTGCACGTTTAGCTTGAATCTGGTTGCAATTTATAATCAGAGATAAGGTTTGAGCAGCCGGCGGGCAGCAACAGAGACTGGGGCTGGTCTGTGCGCTGTGGGAGCAGACCACCACATTTCTGCTGTTCACATTCAGTATCCAGCAGAATACTGATGTTATATTGCCATTAAATATCAGAGGATTTAGATTATTGCACGGATCGCTGCAGTTCTTTTCGAGTTGAGGAATTTGCAGCAAATTGAATATCAGAGAACCAACTAAACTGTCGTTACCGAGATTCAACACACAGTGCAGAGTCAGCGAGGTGAGGATTAATTTTAAAGTGAACGGTCGTTGATCTGAAATGTTATCTTCCCTCCTCTCTCCACCGATGCTGCTTCATTTGCTGAACATTTCCAACATTGCTGTCGCAAGTTGGACTGCCAGTGACCACAGTGTTTTGCTGTCATAGCAGAGTTTAAATTGTTGATGAATAAGTAGCCACAGTTGTGATGGCCGAGTCCTTAATGCGTTGCATTTGCAATTCGCTCGTATTTCCCCGGGGAGCGTCGAACCCCCTCACAACTGTCGGCTTAATATTTAACGCACTGCTTCACAAGGCTCATTTTATTGACCCCGCTCCCTCTGGAAAGATTTGGGTAATATCGATATCGATCTCGAGAGAAACGGGAGGATTGCCTCATCATCTGGATTAATTTCCTGACACTAGATCTGCATTTGGTTAAATGTTTTCATTCAATAGGTACCTTTCAACCGTCTTTTCAAACAATCATGCTGCAAGCGAGAGGCGCACGGAGTAAATTCTTCGCCGGAGTGGAGACCTTGTCTGCGTGTGACGGTGGGACTTTGGTCCACATGGTAAATTCCGGTAAGCTTTCCGCAAGTTAAATGCAAATTAAGAGTCAGGCATTGTCATAGATTTTTCAAACTTCAAGTGTCTTAAATTGCCTTGTTAAACAGAAACTGCCTGGCAGTGGCATTTACTTGTCCATCAGCTGAACGAAGTTGGTTCAATAGCTTTAACTTACTGCAGCAGGAAGCTAAGCTAGCGAGCTAGTGACTCAACAGAGGCTCGATGAAAGCAATCAGGATTTTAAAGTGCACTGCAGCCACTGTGAGTCCGTGGTGGAAGGAGCGAATGTTGAAGTTGATTCATGGGGGTGTCAGTCAAGCGCCTTGTTTGTCCTGGATGGGGTCGAGCTTCTTGAGTGTTGCTGGAGCTGCACTCAACCAACAAATGGAGGGTATTCCAAAACACTCCTGACTGGTACAAAAACAAGAAATGCTGGAATCACTCAGCAGGTCTGGCAGCATCTGTGGAAAGAGAAGCAGAGTTAACGTTTCGGGTCAGTGACCCTTCTTCGGAACTGGTGGTGCCTGCCTTCCTGTCTTGTGGATGGTGGGCAGGCTTTGGGGATTCAGAAGTTAAATTAGCAGCTTGTGACCTGCTCCTGTAGCCACAGTACTTATATGGCTGATTTAGTTCAGTTTCTGGCTAGTTGTAACCCGGCACATGTTGATAGTTCTGGATTCAGCGATGGTAATGCCATTGACTGTCAAGCGGAGATGGTTGGATACTCACTTGTTGCAGTTGGTCATTGCCTGGCACTTATGTGGCGCGAATGTAATTGTCTGCCTGTGTGCTTATTTCTGTCTATGTGTATGTTTCTGCGCCTCACATTTTCTACACTTTTCTGCGTGGCAGTTTGCCTCACAGATTCCTCGCTGCCTACATCCGGTTACTCTGCATCTTAATTTACAAAGAGACGGAAATGTGAATTATAAGTTTTCTTTCAACAGTGTCCGATGGAAGGTGAAACAAGTGTCATCAAATATTTTTTTTCGAAAGATTCAGTGGAACAGGAACGATGCATCCCACCATATATAGGCTGTGGATGCGTTCCTCATTGGTATAATGCTAAGTATCTTCACCTGTCATATGGGACACCTGGGGTTGAAATTGCTGACAGCAACAATGCGATTTGAACAAGTCAACCCTTTCGTCATTGTTTAATTTCCTAAATATCATATACCTGGAACATTAACTCTGTTTCTCATGACAAAGTCAAAGCTGCTAATTAGCTCAAGCGGTGGCTTTTTATATATCAAGGTTCCAGCATCTTCAGCATTTCGCCTTTGTATGACGTTGGGGAATATATGACTCTTTTCGCGGAAAAAGTCGACTCCGTTTCGAACCGCAGCGTTTGATATTTCCCCCAACTTGCAATGCAAAACCATGGGCTGGGCGGGCAGTCATCAGGAAAGGCAGCTTTCAGTTAGTTTCGAAATTGAAATGTGCTGTTTAGGACAGCCTGGGCGAACGGTCTAAGGCAGTGGATTAAAGCTGTAATCGCTCCTGGGGCGTGTGTCGTATTACATTGCTGCCAAAAATTTTTACAGATCTAATGTTGGTCCCATCGCAAAAATGCATCGTTTCGAGGCAGTGTCGGTTGTGACATTGCTACAGCTGCCCTGGTTCATAACCACAGCTAGTGTGTGGCGCCGTGATCGTATAGTGGTTGGTCCTCTGCGTTGTGGTCGCAGCAACCTCGGTTCGAATCCGAGTCACGGCAATAGCTGTTTGCAGTTCTCCTTTCTCCTCGACGCCACTTTTAGAGCCCACTAAAATCCCTGTTTATTTATATGCTTGTTTGCTGACCAAAAGCAATTTGCTCCATCCAAACCTCACACTGTTGGATGTCTGTGCTTGATGCTCCCCAATTCAAACCTGCCTCTTCCCTCACATTTTCCTCCCTTCCACAATCACTAACCCTACTTTACTTTAGTCCTTCCATTTCGTTGTCACTTTACTGCCGCCTTAACAACTATAATAATCACCATCAATACTTACAACTTTACGCTGCTTTGCCGCCACCGCTCTTCCTCGAGGTCCATCTCCCATTCGCACTAATGTACATCTCACCCTTGAAACCAGTCCATGCATTTAGACCTGTGGGACGGCAAGGCAGACAAGCGCTGCAAAAGCAGGTCTGGCCTTCCGAAGGGCATTGGCCCGATTGTTCACAACATTATCTTCGGAATCCATTGATAATTTCAATGCTTACTGATGACCTGGACTTTCTTTGCCTCTAAACACCTATCACAGATCGCCAAAAGTACTGAAAGTCTTTGTTGTCTTCTTCATATAATGCTGCATTTTAATGGTCAATAGATATTGTGTGATTATTTCTCTGGTGTAAGTAATCTATTTTATATATTTGATCTTTGCCTCGGTGATTCATCTCTATCCTGCACGTTTAGCTTGAATCTGGTTGCAATTTATAATCAGAGATAAGGTTTGAGCAGCCGGCGGGCAGCAACAGAGACTGGGGCTGGTCTGTGCGCTGTGGGAGCAGACCACCACATTTCTGCTGTTCACATTCAGTATCCAGCAGAATACTGATGTTATATTGCCATTAAATATCAGAGGATTTAGATTATTGCACGGATCGCTGCAGTTCTTTTCGAGTTGAGGAATTTGCAGCAAATTGAATATCAGAGAACCAACTAAACTGTCGTTACCGAGATTCAACACACAGTGCAGAGTCAGCGAGGTGAGGATTAATTTTAAAGTGAACGGTCGTTGATCTGAAATGTTATCTTCCCTCCTCTCTCCACCGATGCTGCTTCATTTGCTGAACATTTCCAACATTGCTGTCGCAAGTTGGACTGCCAGTGACCACAGTGTTTTGCTGTCATAGCAGAGTTTAAATTGTTGATGAATAAGTAGCCACAGTTGTGATGGCCGAGTCCTTAATGCGTTGCATTTGCAATTCGCTCGTATTTCCCCGGGGAGCGTCGAACCCCCTCACAACTGTCGGCTTAATATTTAACGCACTGCTTCACAAGGCTCATTTTATTGACCCCGCTCCCTCTGGAAAGATTTGGGTAATATCGATATCGATCTCGAGAGAAACGGGAGGATTGCCTCATCATCTGGATTAATTTCCTGACACTAGATCTGCATTTGGTTAAATGTTTTCATTCAATAGGTACCTTTCAACCGTCTTTTCAAACAATCATGCTGCAAGCGAGAGGCGCACGGAGTAAATTCTTCGCCGGAGTGGAGACCTTGTCTGCGTGTGACGGTGGGACTTTGGTCCACATGGTAAATTCCGGTAAGCTTTCCGCAAGTTAAATGCAAATTAAGAGTCAGGCATTGTCATAGATTTTTCAAACTTCAAGTGTCTTAAATTGCCTTGTTAAACAGAAACTGCCTGGCAGTGGCATTTACTTGTCCATCAGCTGAACGAAGTTGGTTCAATAGCTTTAACTTACTGCAGCAGGAAGCTAAGCTAGCGAGCTAGTGACTCAACAGAGGCTCGATGAAAGCAATCAGGATTTTAAAGTGCACTGCAGCCACTGTGAGTCCGTGGTGGAAGGAGCGAATGTTGAAGTTGATTCATGGGGGTGTCAGTCAAGCGCCTTGTTTGTCCTGGATGGGGTCGAGCTTCTTGAGTGTTGCTGGAGCTGCACTCAACCAACAAATGGAGGGTATTCCAAAACACTCCTGACTGGTACAAAAACAAGAAATGCTGGAATCACTCAGCAGGTCTGGCAGCATCTGTGGAAAGAGAAGCAGAGTTAACGTTTCGGGTCAGTGACCCTTCTTCGGAACTGGTGGTGCCTGCCTTCCTGTCTTGTGGATGGTGGGCAGGCTTTGGGGATTCAGAAGTTAAATTAGCAGCTTGTGACCTGCTCCTGTAGCCACAGTACTTAGATGGCTGATTTAGTTCAGTTTCTGGCTAGTTGTAACCCGGCACATGTTGATAGTTCGGGATTCAGCGATGGTAATGCCATTGACTGTCAAGAGGAGATGGTTGGATACTCACTTGTTGCAGTTGGTCATTGCCTGGCCCTTATGTGGCGCGAATGTAATTGTCTGCCTGTGTGCTTATTTCCGTCTATGTGTATCTTTCTGCGCCTCACATTTTCTACACTTTTCTGCGTGGCAGTTTGCCTCACAGATTCCTCGCTGCCTACATCCGGTTACTCTGCATCTTAATTTACAAAGAGACGGAAATGTGAATTATAAGTTTTCTTTCAGCAGTGTCCGATGGAAGGTGAAACAAGTGTCATCAAATATTTTTTTTCGAAAGATTCAGTGGAACAGTAACGATGCATCCCACCATATATAGGCTGTGGATGCGTTCCTCATTGGTATAATGCTGAGTATCCTCACCTGTCATATGGGACACCTGGGGTTGAAATTGCTGACAGCAACAATGCGATTTGAACAAGTCAACCCTTCCTTCATTGTTTAATTTCCTAAATATCATATACCTGGAACATTAACTCTGTTTCTCATGACAAAGTCAAAGATGCTAATTAGCTCAAGCAGTGGATTTTTATATATCAAGGTTCCAGCATCTTCAGCATTTCGCCTTTGTATGACGTTGGGGAATATATGACTCTTTTCGCGGAAAAAGTCGACTCCGTTTCGAACCGCAGCGTTTGATATTTCCCCCAATTTGCAATGCAAAACCATGGGCTGGGCGGGCAGTCATCAGGAAAGGCAGCTTTCAGTTAGTTTCGAAATTGAAATGTGCTGTTTAGGACAGCCTGGGCGAACGGTCTAAGGCAGTGGATTAAAGCTGTAATCGCTCCTGGGGCGTGTGTCGTATTACATTGCTGCCAAAAATTTTTACAGATCTGATGTTGGTCCCATCGCAAAAATGCATCGTTTCGAGGCTGTGTCGGTTGTGACATTGCTGCAGTTGCCCGGGTATGTAGCCACAGCTAGTGTGTGGCGCCGTGATCGTATAGTGGTTAGTAGTCTGCGTTGTGGCCCCAGCGACCTGGATTCAAATCCGCATCACGGCAATAACTGTTTGCAGTTTTCCTTTCTCCTCGACGCCCACTTGGAGAGCCCACTAAAATCCGTGTTTATTTATATGCTGGTTTGCTGAACAAAAGCAATTTGCTCCATCCAAACCTCGCACTGTTGGGTGTCTGTGCTTGATGCTCCCCAATTCAAACCTGCCTCTTCCCTCACATTTTCCTCCCTTCCACAATCACTAACCCCACTTTACTTTAGTCCTTCCATTTCGTTGTCACTTTACTGCCGCCTTAACATCTATAATAATCACCATCAATACTTACAACTTTACGATGCTTTGCCGCCACCGCTCTTCCTCGAGGTCCATCTCCCATTCGCACTAATGTGCATCTCTCCCTTGAAACCAGTCCATGCATTTAGACCTGTGGGACGGCTAGGCAGACAAGCGCTGCAAAAGCAGGTCTGGCCTTCCGAAGGGCAGTGGCCCGATTGTTCACAACATTATCTTCGGAATCTATTGATAATTTCAATGCTTACTGATGACCTGGACTTTCTTTGCCTCTAAACACCTATCACAGATCGCCAAAAGTACTGAAAGTCTTTGTTGTCTTCTTCATATAATGCTGCATTTTAATGGTCAATAGATATTGTGTGATTATTTCTCTGGTGTAAGTAATCTATTTTATATATTTGATCTTTGCCTCGGTGATTCATCTCTATCCTGCACGTTTAGCTTGAATCTGGTTGCAATTTATAATCAGAGATAAGGTTTGAGCAGCCGGCGGGCAGCAACAGAGACTGGGGCTGGTCTGTGCGCTGTGGGAGCAGACCACCACATTTCTGCTGTTCACATTCAGTATCCAGCAGAATACTGATGTTATATTGCCATTAAATATCAGAGGATTTAGATTATTGCACGGATCGCTGCAGTTCTTTTCGAGTTGAGGAATTTGCAGCAAATTGAATATCAGAGAACCAACTAAACTGTCGTTACCGAGATTCAACACACAGTGCAGAGTCAGCGAGGTGAGGATTAATTTTAAAGTGAACGGTCGTTTATCTGAAATGTTATCTTCCCTCCTCTCTCCACCGATGCTGCTTCATTTGCTGAACATTTCCAACATTGCTGTCGCAAGTTGGACTGCCAGTGACCACAGTGTTTTGCTGTCACAGCAGAGTTTAAATTGTTGATGAATAAGTAGCCACAGTTGTGATGGCCGAGTCCTTAATGCGTTGCATTTGCAATTCGCTCGTATTTCCCCGCGGAGCGTCAAACCCCCTCACCACTGTCGGCTTAATATTTAACGCACTGCTTCACAAGGCTCATTTTATTGACCCCGCTCCCTCTGGAAAGATTTGGGTAATATCGATATCGATCTCGAGGAAACGGGAGGATTGCCTCATCATCTGGATTAATTTCCTGACACTAGATTTGCATTTGGTTAAATGTTTTCATTCAATAGGTACCTTTCAACCGTCTTTTCAAATAATCATGCTGCAAGCGAGAGGCGCACGGAGTAAATTCTTCGCCGGAGTGGAGACCTTGTCTGCGTGTGACGGTGGGACTTTGGTCCACATGGTAAATTCCGGTAAGCTTTCCGCAAGTTAAATGCAAATTAAGAGTCAGGCATTGTCATAGTTTTTTCAAACTTCAAGTGTCTTAAATTGCCTTGTTAAACAGAAACTGCCTGGCAGTGGCATTTACTTGTCCATCAGCTGAACGAAGTTGCTTCAATAGCTTTAACTTACTGCAGCAGGAAGCTAAGCTAGCGAGCTAGTGACTCAACAGAGGCTCGATGAAAGCAATCAGGATTTTAAAGTGCACTGCAGCCACTGTGAGTCCGTGGTGGAAGGAGCGAATGTTGAAGTTGATTCATGGGGATGTCAGTCAAGCGCGTTGTTTGTCCTGGATGGGGTCGAGCTTCTTGAGTGTTGCTGGAGCTGCACTCAACCAACAAATGGAGGGTATTCCAAAACACTCCTGACTGGTACAAAAACAAGAAATGCTGGAATCACTCAGCAGGTCTGGCAGCATCTGTGGAAAGAGAAGCAGAGTTAACGTTTCGGGTCAGTGACCCTTCTTCGGAACTGGTGGTGCCTGCCTTCCTGTCTTGTGGATGGTGGGCAGGCTTTGGGGATTCAGAAGTTAAATTAGCAGCTTGTGACCTGCTCCTGTAGCCACAGTACTTATATGGCTGATTTAGTTCAGTTTCTGGCTAGTTGTAACCCGGCACATGTTGATAGTTCGGGATTCAGCGATGGTAATGCCATTGACTGTCAAGCGGAGATGGTTGGATACTCACTTGTTGCAGTTGGTCATTGCCTGGCACTTATGTGGCGCGAATGTAATTGTCTGCCTGTGTGCTTATTTCTGTCTATGTGTATGTTTCTGCGCCTCACATTTTCTACACTTTTCTGCGTGGCAGTTTGCCTCACAGATTCCTCGCTGCCTACATCCGGTTACTCTGCATCTTAATTTACAAAGAGACGGAAATGTGAATTATAAGTTTTCTTTCAACAGTGTCCGATGGAAGGTGAAACAAGTGTCATCAAATATTTTTTTTCGAAAGATTCAGTGGAACAGGAACGATGCATCCCACCATATATAGGCTGTGGATGCGTTCCTCATTGGTATAATGCTGAGTATCTTCACCTGTCATATGGGACACCTGGGGTTGAAATTGCTGACAGCAACAATGCGATTTGAACAAGTCAACCCTTTCGTCATTGTTTAATTTCCTAAATATCATATACCTGGAACATTAACTCTGTTTCTCATGACAAAGTCAAAGCTGCTAATTAGCTCAAGCGGTGGCTTTTTATATATCAAGGTTCCAGCATCTTCAGCATTTCGCCTTTGTATGACGTTGGGGAATATATGACTCTTTTCGCGGAAAAAGTCGACTCCGTTTCGAACCGCAGCGTTTGATGTTTCCCCCAACTTGCAATGCAAAACCATGGGCTGGGCGGGCAGTCATCAGGAAAGGCAGCTTTCAGTTAGTTTCGAAATTGAAATGTGCTGTTTAGGACAGCCTGGGCGAACGGTCTAAGGCAGTGGATTAAAGCTGTAATCGCTCCTGGGGCGTGTGTCGTATTTCATTGCTGCCAAAACTTTTTACAGATCTAATGTTGGTCCCATCGCAAAAATGCATCGTTTCGAGGCAGTGTCGGTTGTGACATTGCTACAGCTGCCCGTGTTCGTAACCACAGCTAGTGTGTGGCGCTGTGATCGTATAGTGGTTAGTACTCTGCGTTGTGGTCGCAGCAACCTCGGTTCGAATCCGAGTCACGGCAATAACTGTTTGCAGTTCTCCTTTCTCCTCGACGCCGCTTGGAAAGCCCACTAAAATCCCTGTTTATTAATATGCTTGTTTGCTGACCAAAAGCAATTTGCTCCATCCAAACCTCGCACTGTTGGATGTCTGTGCTTGATGCTCCCCAATTCAAACCTGCCTCTTCCCTCACATTTTCCTCCCTTCCACAATCACTAACCCTACTTTACTTTAGTCCTTCCATTTCGTTGTCACTTTACTGCCGCCTTAACATCTATAATAATCACCATCAATACTTACAACTTTACGCTGCTTTGCCGCCACCGCTCTTCCTCGAGGACCATCTCCCATTCGCACTAATGTGCATCTCTCCCTTGAAACCAGTCCATGCATTTAGACCTGTGGGACGGCTAGGCAGACAAGCGCTGCAAAAGCAGGTCTGGCCTTCCGAAGGGCAGCGGCCCGATTGTTCACAACATTATCTTCGGAATCTATTGATAATTTCAATGCTTCCTGATGACCTGGACTTTCTTTGCCTCTAAACACCTATCACAGATCGCCAAAAGTACTGAAAGTCTTTGTTGTCTTCTTCATATAATGCTGCATTTTAATGGTCAATAGATATTGTGTGATTATTTCTCTGGTGTAAGTAATCTATTTTATATATTTGATCTTTGCCTCGGTGATTCATCTCTATCCTGCACGTTTAGCTTGAATCTGGTTGCAATTTATAATCAGAGATAAGGTTTGAGCAGCCGGCGGGCAGCAACAGAGACTGGGGCTGGTCTATGCGCTGTGGAGCAGACCACCACATTTCTGCTGTTCACATTCAGTATCCAGCAGAATACTGATGTTATATTGCCATTAAATATCAGAGGATTTAGATTATTGCACGGATCGCTGCAGTTCTTTTCGAGTTGAGGAATTTGCAGAAAATTGAATATCAGAGAACCAACTAAACAGTCGTTACCGAGATTCAACACAGTGCAGAGTCAGCGAGATGAGGATTAATTTTAAAGTGAACGGTCGTTGATCTGAAATGTTATCTTCCCTCCTCTCTCCACCGATGCTGCTTCATTTGCTGAACATTTCCAACATTGCTGTCGCAAGTTGGACTGCCAGTGACCACAGTGTTTTGCTGTCATAGCAGAGTTTAATGTTGATGAATAAGTAGCCACAGTTGTGATGGCCGAGTCCGTAATGCGTTGCATTTGCAATTCGCTCGTATTTCCCCGCGGAGCGTCGAACCCCCTCACAACTGTCGGCTTAATATTTAACGCACTGCTTCACAAGGCTCATTTTATTGACCACGCTCCCTCTGGAAAGATTTGGGTAACATCGATATCGATCTCGAGGAAACGGGAGGATTTCCTCATCATCTGGATTAATTTCCTGACACTAGATCTGCATTTGGTTAAATATTTTCATTCAATAGGTACCTTTCAACCGTCTTTTCAAACAATCATGCTGCAAGCGAGAGGCGCACGGAGTAAATTCTTCGCCGGAGTGGAGACCTTGTCTGCGTGTGACGGTGGGACTTTGGTCCACATGGTAAATTCCGGTAAGCTTTCCGCAAGTTAAATGCAAATTAAGAGTCAGGCATTGTCATAGTTTTTTCAAACTTCAAGTGTCTTAAATTGCCTTGTTAAACAGAAACTGCCTGGCAGTGGCATTTACTTGTCCATCAGCTGAACGAAGTTGGTTCAATAGCTTTAACTTACTGCAGCAGGAAGCTAAGCTAGCGAGCTAGTGACTCAACAGAGGCTCGATGAAATCAATCAGGATTTTAAAGTGCACTGCAGCCACTGTGAGTCCGTGGTGGAAGGAGCGAATGTTGAAGTTGATTCATGGGGATGTCAGTCAAGCGCGTTGTTTGTCCTGGATGGGGTCGAGCTTCTTGAGTGTTGCTGGAGCTGCACTCAACCAACAAATGGAGGGTATTCCAAAACACTCCTGACTGGTACAAAAACAAAAAATGCTGCAATCACTCAGCAGGTCTGGCAGCATCTGTGGAAAGAGAAGCAGAGTTAACGTTTCGGGTCAGTGACCCTTCTTCGGAACTGGTGGTGCCTGCCTTCCTGTCTTGTGGATGGTGGGCAGGCTTTGGGGATTCAGAAGTTAAATTAGCAGCTTGTGAATTGCTACTGTAGCCACTGTACTTATATGGCTGATCTAGTTCAGTTTCTGGCTATTTGTAACCCGGCAGATGTTGATAGTTCGGGATTCAGCGATGGTAATGCCATTGACTGTCAAGCGGAGATGGTTGGATACTCACTTGTTGCAGTTGGTCATTGCCTGGCCCTTATGTGGCGCGAATGTAATTGTCTGCCTGTGTGCTTATTTCTGTCTATGTGTATCTTTCTGCGCCTCACATTTTCTACACGTTTCTGCGTGGCAGTTTGCCTCACAGATTCCTCGCTGCCGACATCCGGTTACTCTGCATCTTAATTTACAAAGAGACGGAAATGTGAATTATAAGTTTTCTTTCAACAGTGTCCGATGGAAGGTGAAACAAGTGTCATCAAATATTTTTTTTCGAAAGATTCAGTGGAACAGGAACGATGCATCCCACCATATATAGGCTGTGGATGCATTCCTCATTGGTATAATGCTGAGTATCCTCACCTGTCATATGGGACACCTGGGGTTGAAATTGCTGACAGCAACAATGCGATTTGAACAAGTCAACCCTTTCGTCATTGTTTAATTTCCTAAATATCATATACCTGGAACATTAACTCTGTTTCTCATGACAAAGTCAAAGCTGCTAATTAGCTCAAGCGGTGGCTTTTTATATATCAAGGTTCCAGCATCTTCAGCATTTCGCCTTTGTATGACGTTGGGGAATATTTGACTCTTTTCGCGGAAAAAGTCGACTCCGTTTCGAACCGCAGCGTTTGATATTTCCCCCAACTTGCAATGCAAAACCATGGGCTGGGCGGGCAGTCATCAGGAAAGGCAGCTTTCAGTTAGTTTCGAAATTGAAATGTGCTGTTTAGGACAGCCTGGGCGAACGGTCTAAGGCAGTGGATTAAAGCTGTAATCGCTCCTGGGGCGTGTGTCGTATTACATTGCTGCCAAAATTTTTTACAGATCTGATGTTGGTCCCATCGCAAAAATGCATCGTTTCGAGGCAGTGTCGGTTGTGACATTGCTGCAGCTGCCAGGGTTCGTAACCTCAGCTAGTGTGTGGCGCCGTGATCGTATAGTGGTTAGTACTCTGCGTTGTGGCCCCAGCGACCTCGGTTCGAATCCGAGTCACGGCAATAACTGTTTGCATTTCTCCTCGACGCCACTTTTAGAGCCCACTAAAATCTCTGTTTATTTATATGCTTGTTTGCTGACCAAAAGCAATTTGCTCCATCCAAACCTCGCACTGTTGGATGTCTGTGCTTGATGCTCCCCAATTCAAACCTGCCTCTTCCCTCACATTTTCCTCCCTTCCACAATCACTAACCCTACTTTACTTTAGTCCTTCCATTTCGTTGTCACTTTACTGCCGCCTTAACATCTATAATAATCACCATCAATACTTACAACTTTACGCTGCTTTGCCGCCACCGCTCTTCCTCGAGGTCCATCTCCCATTCGCACTAATGTGCATCTCTCCCTTGAAACCAGTCCATGCATTTAGACCTGTGGGACGGCTAGGCAGACAAGCGCTGCAAAAGCAGGTCTGGCCTTCCGAAGGGCAGCGGCCCGATTGTTCACAACATTATCTTCGGAATCTATTGATAATTTCAATGCTTCCTGATGACCTGGACTTTCTTTGCCTCTAAACACCTATCACAGATCGCCAAAAGTACATAAAGTCTTTGTTGTCTTCTTCATATAATGCTGCATTTTAATGGTCAATAGATATTGTGTGATTATTTCTCTGGTGTAAGTAATCTATTTTATATATTTGATCTTTGCCTCGGTGATTCATCTCTATCCTGCACGTTTAGCTTGAATCTGGTTGCAATTTATAATCAGAGATAAGGTTTGAGCAGCCGGCGGGCAGCAACAGAGACTGGGGCTGGTCTATGCGCTGTGGAGCAGACCACCACATTTCTGCTGTTCACATTCAGTATCCAGCAGAATACTGATGTTATATTGCCATTAAATATCAGAGGATTTAGATTATTGCACGGATCGCTGCAGTTCTTTTCGAGTTGAGGAATTTGCAGAAAATTGAATATCAGAGAACCAACTAAACAGTCGTTACCGAGATTCAACACAGTGCAGAGTCAGCGAGATGAGGATTAATTTTAAAGTGAACGGTCGTTGATCTGAAATGTTATCTTCCCTCCTCTCTCCACCGATGCTGCTTCATTTGCTGAACATTTCCAACATTGCTGTCGCAAGTTGGACTGCCAGTGACCACAGTGTTTTGCTGTCATAGCAGAGTTTAATGTTGATGAATAAGTAGCCACAGTTGTGATGGCCGAGTCCTTAATGCGTTGCATTTGCAATTCGCTCGCATTTCCCCGCGGAGCGTCGAACCCCCTCACAACTGTCGGCTTAATATTTAACGCACTGCTTCACAAGGCTCATTTTATTGACCCCGCTCCCTCTGGAAAGATTTGGGTAATATCGATATCGATCTCGAGGAAACGGGAGGATTGCCTCATCATCTGGATTAATTTCCTGACACTAGATCTGCATTTGGTTTAATATTTTCATTCAATAGGTACCTTTCAACCGTCTTTTCAAATAATCATGCTGCAAGCGAGAGGCGCACGGAGTAAATTCTTCGCCGGAGTGGAGACCTTGTCTGCGTGTGACGGTGGGACTTTGGTCCACATGGTAAATTCCGGTAAGCTTTCCGCAAGTTAAATGCAAATTAAGAGTCAGGCATTGTCATAGTTTTTTCAAACTTCAAGTGTCTTAAATTGCCTTGTTAAACAGAAACTGCCTGGCAGTGGCATTTACTTGTCCATCAGCTGAACGAAGTTGCTACAATAGCTTTAACTTACTGCAGCAGGAAGCTAAGCTAGCGAGCTAGTGACTCAACAGAGGCTCGATGAAAGCAATCAGGATTTTAAAGTGCACTGCAGCCACTGTGAGTCCGTGGTGGAAGGAGCGAATGTTGAAGTTGATTCATGGGGGTGTCAGTCAAGCGCCTTGTTTGTCCTGGATGGGGTCGAGCTTCTTGAGTGTTGCTGGAGCTGCACTCAACCAACAAATGGAGGGTATTCCAAAACACTCCTGACTGGTACAAAAACAAGAAATGCTGGAATCACTCAGCAGGTCTGGCAGCATCTGTGGAAAGAGAAGCAGAGTTAACGTTTCGGGTCAGTGACCCTTCTTCGGAACTGGTGGTGCCTGCCTTCCTGTCTTGTGGATGGTGGGCAGGCTTTGGGGATTCATAAGTTAAATTAGCAGCTTGTGAATTGCTACTGTAGCCACAGTACTTATATGGCTGATCTAGTTCAGTTTCTGGCTAGTTGTAACCCGGCAGATGTTGATAGTTCGGGATTCAGCGATGGTAATGCCATTGACTGTCAAGCGGAGATGGTTGGATACTCACTTGTTGCAGTTGGTCATTGCCTGGCCCTTATGTGGCGCGAATGTAATTGCCTGTGTGCTTATTTCTGTCTATGTGTATCTTTCTGCGCCTCACATTTTCTACACGTTTCTGCGTGGCAGTTTGCCTCACAGATTCCTCGCTGCCTACATCCGGTTACTCTGCATCTTAATTTACAAAGAGACGGAAATGTGAATTATAAGTTTTCTTTCAACAGTGTCCGATGGAAGGTGAAACAAGTGTCATCAAATATTTTTTTTCGAAAGATTCAGTGGAACAGGAACGATGCATCCCACCATATATAGGCTGTGGATGCGTTCCTCATTGGTATAATGCTGAGTATCCTCACCTGTCATATGGGACACCTGGGGTTGAAATTGCTGACAGCAACAGTGCGATTTGAACAAGTCAACCCTTTCGTCATTGTTTAATTTCCTAAATATCATATACCTGGAACATTAACTCTGTTTCTCATGACAAAGTCAAAGCTGCTAATTAGCTCAAGCGGTGGCTTTTTATATATCAAGGTTCCAGCATCTTCAGCATTTCGCCTTTGTATGACGTTGGGGAATATATGACTCTTTTCGCGGAAAAAGTCGACTCCGTTTCGAACCGCAGCGTTTGATATTTCCCCCAACTTGCAATGCAAAACCATGGGCTGGGCGGGCAGTCATCAGGAAAGGCAGCTTTCACTTAGTTTCGAAATTGAAATGTGCTGTTTAGGACAGCCTGGGCGAACGGTCTAAGGCAGTGGATTAAAGCTGTAATCGCTCCTGGGGCGTGTGTCGTATTACATTGCTGCCAAAATTTTTTACAGATCTGATGTTGGTCCCATCGCAAAAATGCATCGTTTCGAGGCAGTGTCGGTTGTGACATTGCTGCAGCTGCCAGGGTTAGTAACCACAGCTAGTGTGTGGCGCCGTGATCGTATAGTGGTTAGTACTCTGCGTTGTGGCCGCAGCGACCTCGGTTCGAATCCGAGTCATGACAAAAGCTGTTTGCAGTTCTCCTTTCTACTCGACGACCACTTGGAGAGCCCACTAAAATCTGTGTTTATTTATATGCTTGTTTGCTGACCAAAAGCAATTTGCTCCATCCAAACCTCGCACTGTTGGATGTCTGTGCTTGATGCTCCCCAATTCAAACCTGCCTCTTCCCTCACATTTTCCTCCCTTCCACAATCACTAACCCTACTTTACTTTAGTCCTTCCATTTCGTTGTCACTTTACTGCCGCCTTAACATCTATAATAATCACCATCAATACTTACAACTTTACGCTGCTTTGCCGCCACCGCTCTTCCTCGAGGTCCATCTCCCATTCGCACTAATGTACATCTCTCCCTTGAAACCAGTCCATGCATTTAGACCTGTGGGACTGCCAGGCAGACAAGCGCTGCAAAAGCAGGTCTGGCCTTCCGAAGGGCAGCGGCCCGATTGTTCACAACATTATCTTCGGAATCTATTGATAATTTCAATGCTTACTGATGACCTGGACTTTCTTTGCCTCTAAACACCTATCACAGATCGCCAAAAGTACTGAAAGTCTTTGTTGTCTTGTTCATATAATGCTGCATTTTAATGGTCAATAGATATTGTGTGATTATTTCTCTGGTGTAAGTAATCTATTTTATATATTTGATCTTTGCCTCGGTGATTCATCTCTATCCTGCACGTTTAGCTTGAATCTGGTTGCAATTTATAATCAGAGATAAGGTTTGAGCAGCCGGCGGGCAGCAACAGAGACTGGGGCTGGTCTGTGCACTGTGGGAGCAGACCACCACATTTCTGCTGTTCACATTCAGTATCCAGCAGAATACTGATGTTATATTGCCATTAAATATCAGAGGATTTAGTTTATTGCACGGATCGCTGCAGTTCTTTTCGAGTTGAGGAATTTGCAGCAAATTGAATATCAGAGAACCAACTAAACTGTCGTTACCGAGATTCAACACACAGTGCAGAGTCAGCGAGGTGAGGATTAATTTTAAAGTGAACGGTCGTTGATCGGAAATGTTATCTTCCCTCCTCTCTCCACCGATGCTGCTTCAGTTGCTGAACATTTCCAACATTGCTGTCGCAATTTGGACTGCCAGTGACCACAGTGTTTTGCTGTCATAGCAGAGTTTAAATTGTTGATGAATAAGTAGCCACAGTTGTGATGGCCGAGTCCTTAATGCGTTGCATTTGCAATTCGCTCGCATTTCCCCGCGGAGCGTCGAACCCCCTCACAACTGTCGGCTTAATATTTAACGCACTGCTTCACAAGGCTCATTTTATTTACCCCGCTCCCTCTGGAAAGATTTGGGTAATATCGATATCGATCTCGAGGAAACGGGAGGATTGCCTCATCATCTGGATTAATTTCCTGACACTAGATCTGCATTTGGTTAAATGTTTTCATTCAATAGGTACCTTTCAACCGTCATTTCAAATAATCATGCTGCAAGCGAGAGGCGCACGGAGTAAATTCTGCGCCGGAGTGGAGACCTTGTCTGCGTGTGACGGTGGGACTTTGGTCCACATGGTAAATTCCGGTAAGCTTTCCGCAAGTTCAATGCAAATTAAGAGTCAGGCATTGTCATAGATTTTTCAATCTTCAAGTGTCTTAAATTGCCTTGTTAAACAGAAACTGCCTGGCAGTGGCATTTACTTGTCCATCAGCTGAACGAAGTTGCTTCAATAGCTTTAACTTACTGCAGCAGGAAGCTAAGCTAGCGAGCTAGTGACTCAACAGAGGCTCGATGAAAGCAATCAGGATTTTAAAGTGCACTGCAGCCACTGTGAGTCCGTGGTGGAAGGAGCGAATGTTGATGTTGATTCATGGGGGTGTCAGTCAAGCGCGTTGTTTGTCCTGGATGGGGTCGAGCTTCTTGAGTGTTGCTGGAGCTGCACTCAACCAACAAATGGAGGGTATTCCAAAACACTAAAATAAAAGCAAAATGCTGCGGATGCTGGAAATCTGAAACAAAAACAAGAAATGCTGGTTTCACTCAGCAGGTCTGGCAGCATCTGTGGAAAGAGAAGCAGAGTTAACGTTTCGGGTCAGTGACCCTTCTTCGGAACTGACAAATATTAGAAAAGTCACAGATTATAAACAAGTGAGGTGGGGGTTGGGCAAGAGATAACAAAGGAGAAGGTGCAGATTGGACCAGGCCACATAGCTGACCAAAAGGTCACGGAGCAAAGGCAAACAATATGTTAATGGTGTTTTGAAAGACAAAGCATTAGTACAGATTAGGTGTGAATATACTGAATATAGAACATCAGCAAGTGCAAACCTGAAGAAAAACAACCTGAAAAAAACAGTGGGTAAGCAAACTGAACAAACTAAGATGAAATGAAATAAATGCAAAAAAAATTGTAAAAAATGTAAAAAGGAATGCAAAAAAAAGGAAGAAAAATTAACTAAAAATGACTAAAAATGAAAGTAAAGTGGGGGGCTGTCATGCTCTGAAATTATTGAACTCAATGTTCAGTCCGGCAGTCTGTAGTGTGCCTAATCGGTAGATGAGATGCTGTTCCTCGAGCTTGCGTTGATGTTCACTGGAACACTGCAGCAATCCCAGGACAGAGATGTGAGCATGAGAGCAGGGGGGAGTGTTGAAATGGCAAGCAACCGGAAGCTCAGGGTCCTGCTTGCGGACTGAGCGGAGATGTTCCGCAAAGTGGTCACCCAGTCTGCGCTTGGTCTCCCCAATGTAGAGGAGACCACACTGTGAGCAGCGAATGCAGTATCCTACATTGAAAGAAGTACAAGTAAATCGCTGCTTCACCTGAAAGGAGTGTTTGGGGCCTGGGATAGTGAGGAGAGAGGAGGTAAATGGGCAGGTATTACACCTCCTGCGATTGCAAGGGAAGGTGCCCTGGGACGGGGACGAGGTGGTGGGGGTAATGGAGGAGTGGACCAGGGTGTCGCGGAGGGAACGATCCCTTCGGAATACTGACAGGGGAAGGGAGGGGAAGATGCGACTGGTAGTGGCATCACGCTGGAGGTGGCGAAAATGGCGGAGGATGATCCTTTGGATATGGAGGCTGGTGGGATGAAAAGTGAGGACAAGGGGAACCCTGTCACGGTTCTGGGAGGGAGGGGAAGGGGTGAGGGTAGAGGTGCGGGGAATGGGTCGGACACGGTTGAGGGCCCTGTCAACCACAGTGGGGGGAAATCCTCGGTTGAGGAAAAAGGAGGTCATATCAGAAGCACCGTCATGGAAGGTAGCATCATCAGAGCAGATGCGTCGGAGACGGAGAAACTGGGGGAATGGAATGGAGTCCTTACAGGAGGTAGGGTGTGAAGAAGTGTAGTCGAGGTAGCTGTGGGAGTCAGTGGGCTTATAATGGATATTGGTAGACAACCTATCCCCAGAGATGGAGACAGAGAAGTCGAGGAAGGGAAGGGAAGTGTCAGAGATGGACCATGTAAAGGTGAGAGAAGGGTGGAAATTGGAAGCAAAGTTGATAAAGTTTTCTAGTTCGGGGCGGGAGCAGGAAACGGCACCGATACAGTCATCAATGTACCGGAAAAAGAGTTGGGGGAGGGGGCCTGAGTAGGACTGGAACAAAGAATGCTCGACATATCCCACAAAAAGACAGGCATAACTAGGACCCATGCGGGTACCCATAGCGACACCTTTTACTTGAAGGAAGTGCGTGGAGTTGAAGGAGAAGATGTTCAATGTGAGAACAAGTTCAGCCAGGCAGAGGAGGGTGGTGGTGGATGGGGACTGGTTGGGCCTCTGTTCCAGGAAGAAGCGGAGAGCCCTCAAACCATCCTGGTGGGGGATGGAGGTGTAGAGCGATTGGACGTCCATAGTAAAGAGGAGGCGGTTGGGACCAGGAAACTGGAAATTGTCAAAATGACGTAGGGCATCAGAAGAGTCACGGATGTAGGTGGGAAGAGACTGGACCAGCGGAGAAAAGGTAGAGTCTAGATAGGAAGAAATAAGTTCAGTTGGGCAGGAGCAGGCTGACACAATGGGTCTGCCGGGACAGTCCCTTTTGTGGATTTTGGGAAGGAGGTAGAAGCGGGCTGTCCGGGGTTGCGGGACTATGAGGTTGGAAGCTGTGGAGGGAAGATCTCCAGAGGAGATGAGGTCAGTGACAGTCCTTTGGACGGTGGCTTGATGTTCGGTGGTGGGGTCATGGTCCAGAGGGAGGTTGGAAGAGGTGTCTGTGAGTTGGCATTGAGCTTCTGCAAGGTAGAGGTCGGTACGCCATACAACAACAGCACCACCCTTGTCTGCAGGTTTGATGACCATGTCGGGGTTAGACCTGAGAGAACGGAGTGCCTCAAGTTCAGAGGGGGACAGGTTAGAGTAAGTGAGGGGGGCAGAGAAATTGAGAGGAACAATGTCTCGCCGACAGTTTTCAATGAAGAGATCAAGAGCGGGTAAGAGGCCAGGGTGAGGGGTCCAGGTAGAGGGAGAATGCTGGAGGCGGGTGAATGGGTCTGCTGGTCGGGGGGAGGACTCCTGGTCAAAGAAGTGAGCCCGGAGGCGGAGGCGACGGAAGAAGAGCTCAACGTCATGCCGAGCGCGAAATTCATTGAGGTGGGGGCGTAAGGGGATAAAACTGAGTCCTTTGCTGAGTACAGAACGCTCAGCATCAGAGAGGGGGAGGTCAGAGGGTATAGTGAATACACGGCAAGGGGTCAGATCAGAAGGGGTGGGGTCAGAGGGAAGTGAAGCGGAAGGAGGATCTGGAGGGGCATTTGTCCCCATCAGCTGCTGGAGCTTGCGTTCCTTAACACCTGAAAGGAAGAAAAAAAGTTTTTTGTTAATGCGTCGGATGAGACGTAAGATGAGATGAAACTGCGGAGTAGAACAGATTTGAGATAAGGTGAGACGGTGCTGCTGGAGAGAGAGGTCCAGTGTGTGCATATGGCGGCGCATAGCACTGAGTGTAGATCTCAGGATGCGGCGAGAGTAGCAGTCCGAGGAACGTTGTATTTCTCGGAGATACCTGTGATCCTGGGTGGTTTCAAAGCATGATGGGTGAAACTGCAGTTGGAATCCATGTGGAATCAGTCGGAGCCGGAGACAGTCACTGAGGAAGGAGATGTGGCAGTGAAAACGAGTTTTGGTAGATACCTTATCAAACACCAGGAGGGAAATAGAAAGCAATGAAGGTGAACAAGGTAAAAGAGACCTTGTCTTTCAAAACTTGTTTTTCTTCAGGTTTGCACTTGCTGATGTTCTATATTCAGTATATTCACACCTAATCTGTACTAATGCTTTGTCTTTCAAAACCTGGGATTGCTGCAGTGTTCCAGTGAACATCAACGCAAGCTCGAGGAACAGCATCTCATCTACCGATTAGGCACACTACAGACTGCCGGACTGAACATTGAGTTCAATAATTTCAGAGCATGACAGCCCCCCACTTTACTTTCATTTTTAGTCATTTTTAGTTATTTTTTCTTCCTTTTTTTTGCATTCCTTTTTACATATTTTACAATCTTTTTTTGCATTTATTTCATTTCATCTTAGTTTGTTCAGTTTGCTTACCCACTGTTTTTTTCAGGTTGTTTTTCTTCAGGTTTGCACTTGCTGATGTTCTATATTCAGTATATTCACACCTAATCTGTACTAATGCTTTGTCTTTCAAAACACCATTAACATATTGTTTGCCTTTGCTCCGTGACCTTTTGGTCAGCTATGTGGCCTGGTCCAATCTGCACCTTCTCCTTTGTTATCTCTTGCCCAACCTCCACCTCAATTGTTTATAATCTGTGACTTTTCCAATATTTGTCAGTTCCGAAGAAGGGTCACTGACCCGAAACGTTAACTCTGCTTCTCTTTCCACAGATGCTGCCAGACCTGCTGAGTGAATCCAGCATTTCTTGTTTTTGTATTCCAAAACACTCCTGACTGGTACAAAAACAAGAAATGCTGGAATCACTCAGCAGGTCTGGCAGCATCTGTGGAAAGAGAAGCAGAGTTAACGTTTCGGGTCAGTGACCCTTCTTCGGAACTGGTGGTGCCTGCCTTCCTGTCTTGTGGATGGTGGGCTGGCTTTGGGGATTCAGAAGTTAAATTAGCAGCTTGTGACCTGCTCCTGTAGCCACAGTACTTATATGGCTGATCTAGTTCAGTTTCTGGTTAGTTGTAACCCGGCAGATGTTGATAGTTCGGGATTCAGCGATGGTAATGCCATTGACTGTCAAGCGGAGATGGTTGGATACTCACTTGTTGCAGTTGGTCATTGCCTGGCCCTTATGTGGCGCGAATGTAATTGTCTGCCTGTGTGCTTATTTCTGTCTATGTGTATCTTTCTGCGCCTCACATTTTCTACACTTTTCTGCGTGGCAGTTTGCCTTACAGATTCCTCGCTGCCTACATCCGGTTACTCTGCATCTTAAATTACAAAGAGACGGAAATGTGAATTATAAGTTTTCTTTCAACAGTGTCCGATGGAAGGTGAAACAAGTGTCATCAAATATTTTTTTCGAAAGATTCAGTGGAACAGGAACGATGCATCCCACCATATATCGGCTGTGGATGCGTTCCTCATTGGTATAATGCTGAGTATCCTCACCTGTCATATTGGACACCTGGGGTTGAAATTGCTGACAGCAACAATGCGATTTGAACAAGTCAACCCTTTCGTCATTGTTTAATTTCCTAAATATCATATACCTGGAAGATTAACTCTGTTTCTTATGACAAAGTCAAAGCTGCTAATTAGCTCAAGCAGTGGCTTTTTATATATCAAGGTTCCAGCATCTTCAGCATTTTGCCTTTGTATGACGTTGGGGAATATATGACTCTTTTCGCGGAAAAAGTCGACTCCGTTTCGAACCGCAGCGTTTGATATTTCCCCTAATTTGCAATGCAAAACCATGGGCTGGGCGGGCAGTCATCAGGAAAGGCAGCTTTCAGTTAGTTTCGAAATTGAAATGTGCTGTTTAGGACAGCCTGGGCGAACGGTCTAAGGCAGTGGATTAAAGTTGTAATCGCTCCTGGGGCGTGTGTCGTATTACATTGCTGCCAAAATTTTTTACAGATCTGATGATGGTCCCATCGCAAAAATGCATCGTTTCGAGGCAGTGTCGGTTGTGACATTGCTGCAGCTGCCCGGGTTCGTAACCACAGCTAGTGTGTGGCGCCTTGATCGTATAGTGGTTAGTATTCTGCGTTGTGGCCGCAGCAGCCTCAGTTCGAATCCGAGTCACGGCAATAACTGTTTGCAGTTCTCCTTTCTCCTCGACGCCCACTTGGAGAGCCCACGAAAATCCGTGTTTATTTATATGCTTGTTTGCTGAACAAAAGCAATTTGCTCCATCCAAACCTCGCACTGTTGGATGTCTGTGCTTGATAAACCCCAATTCAAACCTGCATCTTCCCTCACAATTTCCTCCCTTCCACAGTCACTAATCCTACTTTACTTTAGTCCTTCCATTTTGTTGTCACTTTACTGCCGCCTTAACATCTATAATAATCACCATCAATACTTACGCCTTTACGCTGCTTTGCCGCCACCGCTCTTCCTCGAGGTCCATCTCCCATTCGCACTAATGTACATCTCTCCCTTGAAACCAGTCCATGCATTTAGACCTGTGGGACGGCTAGGCAGACAAGCGCTGCAAAAGCAGGTCTGGCCTTCCGAAGGGCAGCGGCCCGATTGTTCACAACATTATCTTCGGAATCTATTGATAATTTCAATGCTTCCTGATGACCTGGACTTTCTTTGCCTCTAAACACCTATCACAGATCGCCAAAAGTACTGAAAGTCTTTGTTGTCTTCTTCATATAATGCTACATTTTAATGGTCAATAGATATTGTGTGATTATTTCTCTGGTGTAAGTAATCTATTTTATATATTTGATCTTTGCCTCGGTGATTCATCTCTATCCTGCACGTTTAGCTTGAATCTGGTTGCAATTTATAATCAGAGATAAGGTTTGAGCAGCCGGCGGGCAGCAACAGAGACTGGGGCTGGTCTGTGCACTGTGGGAGCAGACCACCACATTTCTGCTGTTCACATTCAGTATCCAGCAGAATACTGATGTTATATTGCCATTAAATATCAGAGGATTTAGTTTATTGCACGGATCGCTGCAGTTCTTTTCGAGTTGAGGAATTTGCAGCAAATTGAATATCAGAGAACCAACTAAACTGTCGTTACCGAGATTCAACACACAGTGCAGAGTCAGCGAGGTGAGGATTAATTTTAAAGTGAACGGTCGTTGATCGGAAATGTTATCTTCCCTCCTCTCCCCACCGATGCTGCTTCAGTTGCTGAACATTTCCAACATTGCTGTCGCAAGTTGGACTGCCAGTGACCACAGTGTTTTGCTGTCATAGCAGAGTTTAAATTGTTGATGAATAAGTAGCTACAGTTGTGATGGCCGAGTCCTTAATGCGTTGCATTTGCAATTCGCTCGCATTTCCCCGCGGAGCGTCGAACCCCCTCACAACTGTCGGCTTAATATTTAACGCACTGCTTCACAAGGCTCATTTTATTTACCCCGCTCCCTCTGGAAAGATTTGGGTAATATCGATATCGATCTCGAGGAAACGGGAGGATTGCCTCATCATCTGGATTAATTTCCTGACACTAGATCTGCATTTGGTCAACCGTCTTTTCAAATAATCATGCTGCAAGCGAGAGGCGCACGGAGTAAATTCTTCGCCGGAGTGGAGACCTTGTCTGCGTGTGACGGTGGGACTTTGGTCCACAATGGTAAATTCCGGTAAGCTTTCCGCAAGTTCAATGCAAATTAAGAGTCAGGCATTGTCATAGATTTTTCAAACTTCAAGTGTCTTAAATTGCCTTGTTAAACAGAAACTGCCTGGCAGTGGCATTTACTTGTCCATCAGCTGAACGAAGTTGGTTCAATAGCTTTAACTTACTGCAGCAGGAAGCTAAGCTAGCGAGCTAGTGACTCAACAGAGGCTCGATGAAAGCAATCAGGATTTTAAAGTGCACTGCAGCCACTGTGAGTCCGTGGTGGAAGGAGCGAATGTTGAAGTTGATTCATGGGGATGTCAGTCAAGCGCGTTGTTTGTCCTGGATGGGGTCGAGCTTCTTGAGTGTTGCTGGAGCTGCACTCAACCAACAAATGGAGGGTATTCCAAAACACTCCTGACTGGTACAAAAACAAGAAATGCTGGAATCACTCAGCAGGTCTGGCAGCATCAGTGGAAAGAGAAGCAGAGTTAACGTTTCGGGTCAGTGACCCTTCTTCGGAACTGGTGGTGCCTGCCTTCCTGTCTTGTTTATGGTGGGCAGGCTTTGGGGATTCAGAAGTTAAATTAGCAGCTTGTGACCTGCTCCTCTAGCCACAGTACTTATATGGCTGATCTAGTTCAGTTTCTGGCTAGTTGTAACCCGGCAGATGTTGATAGTTCGGGATTCAGCGATGGTAATGCCATTGACTGTCTAGCGGAGATGGTTGGATACTCACTTGTTGCAGTTGGTCATTGCCTGGCACTTATGTGGCGCGAATGTAATTGTCTGCCTGTGTGCTTATTTCTGTCTATGTGTATGTTTCTGCGCCTCACATTTTCTACACTTTTCTGCGTGGCAGTTTGCCTGACAGATTCCTCGCTGCCTACATCCGGTTACTCTGCATCTTAATTTACAAAGAGACGGAAATGTGAATTATAAGTTTTCTTTCAACAGTGTCCGATGGAAGGTGAAACAAGTGTCATCAAATATTTTTTTTTCGAAAGATTCAGTGGAACAGGAACGATGAATCCCACCATATATAGGCTGTGGATGCGTTCCTCATTGGTATAATGCTGAGTATCCTCACCTGTCATATGGGACACCTGGGGTTGAAATTGCTGACAGCAACAATGCGATTTGAACAAGTCAACCCTTTCGTCATTGTTTAATTTCCTAAATATCATATACCTGGAACATTAACTCTGTTTCTCATGACAAAGTCAAAGCTGCTAATTAGCTCAAGCAGTGGCTTTTTATATATCAAGGTTCCAGCATCTTCAGCATTTCGCCTTTGTATGACGTTGGGGAATATATGACTCTTTACGCGGAAAAAGTCGACTCCGTTTCGAACCGCAGCGTTTGATATTTCCCCCAACTTGCAACGCAAAACTATGGGCTGGGCGGGCAGTCATCAGGAAAGGCAGCTTTCAGTTAGTTTCGAAATTGAAATGTGTTGTTTAGGACAGCCTGGGCGAACGGTCTAAGGCAGTTGATTAAAGCTGTAATCGCTCCTGGGGCGTGTGTCGTATTACATTGCTGCCAAAATTTGTTGCAGATCTGATGTTGGTCCCATCGCAAAAATGCATCGTTTCGAGGCAGTGTCGGTTGTGACATTGCTGCAGCTGCTCCGCGATGTTACCGCAGCTAGTGTGTGGAGCCGTGACCGTATAGTGGTTAGTACTCTGCGTTGTGGCCGCAGCAACCTCGGCTCGAATCCGAGTCACGGCAAAAGCTGTTTGCAGTTCTACTTTCTCCTCGACGCCCACTTGGAGAATCCACTCAAATCCCTTTATATCTATATGCTTGTTTGCTGACCAAAAGCAATTTGCTCCATCCAAACCTCGCACTGTCGTATGTCTGTGCTTGATGCTCCCCAATTCAAACCTGCCTCTTCCCTCACATTTTCCTCCCTTCCACAATCACTAACCCCACTTTACTTTAGTCTTTCCATTTCGTTGTCACTTTACTGCCGCCTTAACATCTATAATAATAATCATCAATACTTACAACTTTACGCTGCTTTGCCGCCACCGCTCTTCCTCGAGGTCCATCTCCCATTCGCACTAATGTACATCTCTCCCTTGAAACCAGTCCATGCATTTAGACCTGTGGGACGGCTAGGCAGACAAGCGCTGCAAAAGCAGGTCTGGCCTTCCGAAGGGCAGCGGCCCGATTGTTCACAACATTATCTTCGGAATCTATTGATAATTTCAATGCTTACTGATGACCTGGACTTTCTTTGCCTCTAAACACCTATCACAGATCGCCAAAAGTACTGAAAGTCTTTGTTGTCTTCATATAATGCTGCATTTTAATGGTCAATAGATATTGTGTGATTATTTCTCTGGTGTAAGTAATCTATTTTATATATTTGATCTTTGCCTCGGTGATTCATCTCTATCCTGCACGTTTAGCTTGAATCTGGTTGCAATTTATAATCAGAGATAAGGTTTGAGCAGCCGGCGGGCAGCAACAGAGACTGGGGCTGGTCTGTGCACTGTGGGAGCAGACCACCACATTTCTGCTGTTCACATTCAGTATCCAGCAGAATACTGATGTTATATTGCCATTAAATATCAGAGGAATTAGATTATTGCACGGATCGCTGCAGTTCTTTTCGAGTTGAGGAATTTGCAGCAAATTGAATATCAGAGAACCAACTAAACTGTCGTTACCGAGATTCAACACACAGTGCAGAGTCAGCGAGGTGAGGATTAATTTTAAAGTGAACGGTCGTTGATCGGAAATGTTATCTTCCCTCCTCTCTCCACCGATGCTGCTTCAATTGCTGAACATTTCCAACATTGCTGTCGCAAGTTGGACTGCCAGTGACCACAGTGTGTTGCTGTCATAGCAGAGTTTAAATTGTTGATGAATAAGTAGCCACAGTTGTGATGGCCGAGTCCTTAATGCGTTGCATTTGCAATTCGCTCGCATTTCCCCGCGGAGCGTCGAACCCCCTCACAACTGTCGGCTTAATATTTAACGCACTGCTTCACAAGGCTCATTTTATTTACCCCGCTCCCTCTGGAAAGATTTGGGTAATATCGATCTCGAGGAAACGGGAGGATTGCCTCATCATCTGGATTAATTTCCTGACACTAGATCTGCATTTGGTTAAATGTTTTCATTCAATAGGTACCTTTCAACCGTCTTTTCAAATAATCATGCTGCAAGCGAGAGGCGCACGGAGTAAATTCTTCGCCGGAGTGGAGACCTTGTCTGCGTGTGACGGTGGGACTTTGGTCCACATGGTAAATTCCGGTAAGCTTTCCGCAAGTTCAATGCAAATTAAGAGTCAGGCATTGTCATAGATTTTTCAAACTTCAAGTGTCTTAAATTGCCTTGTTAAACAGAAACTGCCTGGCAGTGGCATTTACTTGTCCATCAGCTGAACGAAGTTGGTTCAATAGCTTTAACTTACTGCAGCAGGAAGCTAAGCTAGCGAGCTAGTGACTCAACAGAGGCTCGATGAAATCAATCAGGATTTTAAAGTGCACTGCAGCCACTGTGAGTCCGTGGTGGAAGGAGCGAATGTTGAAGTTGATTCATGGGGGTGTCAGTCAAGCGCCTTGTTTGTCCTGGATGGGGTCGAGCTTCTTGAGTGTTGCTGGAGCTGCACTCAACCAACAAATGGAGGGTATTCCAAAACACTCCTGACTGGTACAAAAACAAGAAATGCTGGAATCACTCAGCAGGTCTGGCAGCATCTGTGGAAAGAGAAGCAGAGTTAACGTTTCGGGTCAGTGACCCTTCTTCGGAACTGGTGGTGCCTGCCTTCCTGTCTTGTGGATGGTGGGAAGGCTTTGGGGATTCAGAAGTTCAATTAGCAGCTTGTGACCTGCTCCTGTAGCCACAGTACTTATCTGGCTGATCTAGTTCAGTTTCTGGCTAGTTGTAACCCGGGCGATGTTGATAGTTCGGGATTCAGCGATGGTAATGCCATTGACTGTCAAGCGGAGATGGTTGGATACTCACTTGTTGCAGTTGGTCATTGCCTGGCACTTATGTGGCGCGAATGTTATTGTCTGCCTGTGTGCTTATTTCTGTCTATGTGTATCTTTCTGCGCCTCACATTTTGTACACTTTTCTGCGTGGCAGTTTGCCTAACAGATTCCTCGCTGCCTACATCCGGTTACTCTGCATCTTCATTTACAAAGAGACGGAAATGTGAATTATAAGTTTTCTTTCAACAGTGTCCGATGGAAGGTGAAACAAGTGTCATCAAATGTTTTTTTTTCGAAAGATTCAGTGGAACAGGAACGATGAATCCCACCATATATAGGCTGTGGATGCGTTCCTCATTGGTATAATGCTGAGTATCCTCACCTGTCATATGGGACACCTGGGGTTGAAATTGCTGACAGCAACAATGCGATTTGAACAAGTCAACCCTTTCGTCATTGTTTAATTTCCTAAATATCATATACCTGGAACATTAACTCTGTTTCTCTTGACAAAGTCAAAGCTGCTAATTAGCTCAAGCAGTGGCTTTTTATATATCAAGGTTCCAGCATCTTCAGCATTTCGCCTTTGTATGACGTTGGGGAATATATGACTCTTTTCGCGGAAAAAGTCGACTCCGTTTCGAACCGCAGCGTTTGATATTTCCCCCAACTTGCAATGCAAAACCATGGGCTGGGCGGGCAGTCATCAGGAAAGGCAGCTTTCAGTTAGTTTCGAAATTGAAATGTGCTGTTTAGGACAGCCTGGGCGAACGGTCTAAGGCAGTGGATTAAAGCTGTAATCGCTCCTGGGGCGAGTATCGTATTACATTGCTGCTAGAAATTTTTTACTGATCTGATGTTGTTCTTATCGCCAAAATGCATCTTTTCGAGGCAGTGTCGGTTGTGACATTGCTGCAGCTGCAAGGTTTTGCATGAATCTCTGGTGCGTTGCGCTGTGATTAGTGGTTAGTCCTCTGCGTTGTGGCCGCCGCAACCTCAGTTCGAATCCGAGTCACGGCAGTACCAGTGTACAATTCTCTTTTCTCCTCTACGCCTGCTGGGAGAGCCTCCGAAAATCCGTGTTTATTTATCTGCTTATTTGCTGACCAAAAGCAATTTGCTCCATCCAAACCTCGCACTGTCGTATGTCTGTGTTTGATGCACCCCAATTCAAACCTGCCTCTTCTCTCACATTTTCCTCCCTTCCACAATCACTAACCCTACTTTACTTTAGTCCTTCCATTTCGTTGTCACTTTACTGCCGCCTTAACAACTATAATAATCACCATCAATACTTACGCCTTTACGCTGCTTTGCCGCCACTGCTCTGCCTCGAGGTCCATCTCCTATTCGCACTAATGTACATCTCTCCCTTGAAACCATTCCATGCATTGAGACCTGTGGGACGGCCAGGCAGACAAGCGCTGCAAAAGCAGGTCTGGCCAACCGAAGGGCAGCGGCCCGATTGTTCACAAGCTTTGCGTGGGAATCTATTGATAATTTCAATGCTTACTGATGACCTGGGATTTGTTTGCACCGTATTTGGTGCTTTTCTCTGAGCAATTGAGGTAAGGCTGGCAAGCTGGGTCGGCGAGCCAGGTTTGAAAGTGTTCCGAATACAACATATCTCATATAATATGCGATTGAAAGGAATGAAAAGAATGCGAGTCGCGACTAAGGAGCCATTAGAGGAGGTTGGCCCTGAGAATAACATCGTTTGAATTCCCGTGGTGCAGGAGCCTGTGTTCAGAAACGGCAGACTTTGAAGCGAGTGTCTGAAAATGTAGACAATGCTCTTGCGTGTGAGAAGAGCTGTAAAAAGCAAATACGCCCTTGAGACAAGCTCCGTGTGTCAGGAAAGCTGCTCTCGTGAAATCACAACATTCAAAACAGAAACCGGTGGAAACACTCAGCAGACCAAGCACCAGCTGTTATTTCACTTGGAATAAGAAATTGTATCTCTCTGTCTCCGCCATCGAATTCCTTTAACACCTGGATCAGTTCATCCCTCAATTCTCCTCTGGACTCGGAACTTATCCAATTTGAGTGAAGCAGTCCAACGGTATTCGGAAAACGGGTCTTCAGACTGTGGTATCCACTGGCAAGGGGCAAGGCAAAATTTGCAGCTTGTAGGATGAAAACAGAGACGTCGCAGGCAAACACAGCTACGATGAACATGGAGACCACTGGCCCAGAATCTGGTTTGAAACTACTCTAAACGGCTATCACAGATCACGAAAAGTACGGAAAGAATGTTATTGTCTTCTTCATATAATGATGCATTTTAATGGTCGATAGATATTGTGTGATTATTTTTATCTGGTGTAAGTAATGTATTTTATAAATTGGATCTTATCCTCGGTGATTAATCTCTATCCTGCATAAATAGCTGGTATCTGTTAGCAGTTTATAATCCAGAGACAGGTTTTCAGTAGGCGGCGGGCAGGAACAGAGACGGAGGCTGGTCTGTGCTGTGTGAGAGCAGACCACAACATTCCTGCTGTTTATATTCAGTATCCTGCAGAATACTAATCTTTACTTGCCATTGAATAACAGAGGGTTTAGGTTATTGCAAGCATCGCTGCAGTTCTTTTCGATTTGAGGAATTTGCATCAAAGTGAATATCACAGAACCAACTCAGAGTCATTACCGAGTTTAAACATACAGTGCAGTGTCAGCGAGATGAGGATTAATTTTAAAATGAACGGTCCTTGATCGGAAATGTTAACTTCGCTCCTCTCTCCACTTATGATGCTTCACTTGCTGAGTATTTCCAACATTTTTGTCCACAAGTTAGACTGCCAGCAGCCACAGCGTTTTGCTGTCATAGCAGAATTCAAATTGTTGAAGAATAAGTAGCCACAGTTGTGATGTCCGAGTCGTTAATGCGTTGCGTTTCCACTTCGTTCCTCCTCCCCCTCGCAGCGTCGAGCCCCCTTCCAACGGATCCGCTTAATATTTAATGCAACGTTGCACACAGCTCATTTACTCCGCTCCCTCCGGAAGAATATTGAATATGGTGTTATCGATCCAAAGGAAACGGGAGGATTGCCGCGCCATCTGGATTAATTTCCTTCCTTTTTCTTCATTCATGGGATGTGGGCATCACTGGCAAGGCCAGCATTTATTGTCCATCCCTAATGGCCCTTGAGAAGGTGGTGGTGAGCTGCCTTCTTGAACCACTGCAGTCCATGTGGGGTAGGTATACCCACAATGCTGTTTTTATTGACTTCGTAGCGTTTAGATACAAGTGAGTGGGGTGCTGGGCCATTTCAGAGGGCATGTAAGAGTCAACCACATCGCTGTGGGTCTGGAGTCACATCTAGGCCAAACCAGGTAAAGGCAGCAGATTTCCTTCCCTGAAGGGCGTTAGTGAACCAAATGGGCTTTTACAACAATGGTTTCATGGCCATCATTGGACTAGCTTTTAAATTCCAGAGTTATTAATTGAACTGAATTTAATTTCTACCTTCTGCTGTGGTGGGATTTAAGCCCAGGGCAATACCCTTGTTTTCTGGGTTATTCGTCCAGTGACAACACCACTACGCCACCGCTTCCCGTGACACTAGATCTGCATTTCGTTTAATATATTACCTCAGTAATGAGCTTTTCACCGTCTATTCAGAAATCATGCTGGGAGTGAGAGTTACACGGCTTGAAGTCTTTGCTGGAGTGGATAGTGAGGATGAGGCAGAAGAAGGCCTAGGAAATTGTCAAGTTGAACCTTCAACTATCCCATTAGCGAATGCAGAATGGCTAGGAAAATTAAACAATGAGCTTTTACACTGAGAGACAAAACAGCGTGAGGTCCTAACCAGGGCTTTCACAACGTTTCAAAAAGTTTGTAGGGATACGCCAGGATGTACAAACTTCACCACACATGATGTGGGTATAGGGGAGCCATTCCTGTAAAATGACAGCCTTGTTGCTTAGGTCCAGACAGACAGGCCCAAGTGGAAGCAGAGGTACAATGCATGCTGAAGGGCAGCTTAGATGAACCTCGCCAGCACAGCTGGAGTTCGCAGATGGTCTTGATGACTAAATCTGGTGGGATGGCCCAAGCTTGCACAGACTCCAGAAAAGTAACTCTGGTAACAAATGCAGACCCCGACCCAAATTCTCATTTAAAGGACTGCATGGACAGAGCGGGCAACACAATGTGTCTTAAAGGGGCAGATGTGTTGGAAGGATACTGTCAAATTCCTTTGACGCCCCAGGGTAAGGAAAATCAGTTTCTGTTACACCGGACAGGGTTTTGCAGTGTCAAGTGATGCCACATAATTTAGGGGGTACTCAAGAAACTTCTCAGAAATAGTGAACCCAGTAGTTAGTGCTCCTAGCTGTGCAGCTCACCTGGCTGAGGTGATGGACAATCGGGACACTTGGAAGGAAAGCACGAAACAATTGCAAGACAATGCTTGGAAATTTAAAATGAGTTAATTAGAACAACCCTTTGAAAATTTAAATCCGAAATGCTCTAATGGAACCTGTTGCTGTAATCTCAACATTTTTTTTAGAAATGTACATTTCTGAAAATGTGTGGGGTATCAAAAGTAGCATTTTTTAATAGTTTTTTTTTTACCCAGTGAAATGAAACGCATTTCAGGAATGGCGTTTCATTCCACTAGGGGCAGAGAAGTCATGGCCCTGTAGCTTTTTTGTCGGGAATATGAGGTTTGCCTTTCAGGTTTGCAGAGGATCAATATTGCTTTAAGAACCGGCAGTCCTCAGGAGTTATAGAAAGGTGCATTTTCGGTTGCCGTTAGAAGCAGCCATTTGGAGACTGCAATTCAAAGGGTGCCTTCTCATTACCACAGATACAGCCACTGGGAGTGAGTATCAAGTGATACATTAGGTACAATTCAATTTTGAACTGGCTTTTAGTTGAAGAGAGTTTGTTGTAACTGTTCAGAGACACAAAGGACACAGACAGCTGTGGTGTTTAGCACATCTGATAAAGAGCTCTCAACCATTTAAACTGAAGGAATAGGAGTTTAGTCTGTTTAATTAGTATCTCTCAAAATTCTAAAAAAGTCAAACCAAAAGAGAGATCTCTGGTAATTTAAATTCAAGAAAGGGAAGTTAGACTGTGACAATCGTTTCTCCCTCAAAAACTCTAAAGTCAGATTGATTCCATTGAAAGTGTTTGCAAGTCGTTAATTGTTGAAATTCGCTGGAGAAGGAAAGCATCACCTACTGCTGAAGCTAGACTACGGGAGGTTCTACTGTGAAAGAACGTTTTTCCCGCATCGGACAGCTGTGAGGACTTCAAGCAGACTTGGACTGTAAATTTGCAAGGACTATATTTTTTTCTACTTTAAATGTTGTTCATATCTTCATAGCATTTAAGTATTTCGTTGTTCTAATTGAGGAGTTAATTTGTTAATTTAAAGACACCTGGTTCGGTGAGCCTCATTTGGGGGTTAGTAGATGGTACAAGTTGGTTGGGTCTTTCTTTAATTTGGAAAGTTTTAAATTACATGTTAGGCGGCCTGGGGAGCGACGGGATTGAATTATCAGTGTGTTTCTTCCACCACAATCAGAATCATATATTTTGATTGGCGGCTTTGACAGGAACGGTTGGTCATAACACCTTCTCAAACAAGTCAGCGTCCAGCCATCTCTCCTCAATATTCAATGTCATTATAATCGCTGAATCCGCAACTATCAACATCCTGGGAGTTCCTATTGACAAGAAACTGAACTTGACCAGCCATATTATACTGTGGCTACAAGAGCATGCCAGACGATGGGTATTCTTCTGTGAGTAACTTGTCTCCTCAACGCCCAAAGCCTATCCAAGTCACATGGGAGGAGTGTGATGGAGTGCCCTCCACCTGCCTGGATGAGGACAGCTCCAACAAAACTCAAGAAGCTCGACACCATCCAGGAGAAACATCCAGGATTGTCACCCGTTTTACCACCTTCAACATTCACTCCCTTCACTATCAATGGACAGTGGCAGCAGTGTGTACCATCTACAAGATGCACTGCTGCAACTCACCAAGGCTCCTTCGACAGCACCTTCCAATGCTGCGACCTCGACCACCTCGAAGGACAATGGCAGTAGATTCATGGAAACACCACCACATGCAAATTCCCCTCCAAGCCATACACTATCTTGACTTGGAACAATATTGCCGATCCTTTGCTGTCACTGGGTCAACATCCTGGAACTCCCTGCCTCACATCACTGTGGTGTATCTAGACCACATGGACTGCAGTGGTTCAAGAAAGTAGCCTATCACCACGTTCTCAAGGGCAATTAAGGATAATCAATGAATACTGGCCTCGCCAATGATCCCGATAACCCGTGAAAGAATAAAAAGGGTACACACAGATATACACACAGACGGGCAGAAATATGCAAAGACACCCAGACAGATTCGCACACATGCATATAGATAGATGCATGCATACACACAGACACACACTCACATTTACAGATAGATCACAGAATTGTTACAGTGTAGAAGGAGGCCATTCCGCTCATCGTGTCTGCACAAGCTCTCGAAAAGAGCAATTTATTCAGATCCATTCCCCTGCCTTCTCTCCATAACCCTGCACATTCTTCCTTTTCATATCACAGTTTAATTCTCTTTTGAATGCTTCAATTGAACCTGCCTCCACCACACACTTAGGCAGTGCATTCCAGACCTTAACCAGTCGCTGCGTGAAAAAAACTTTTTCTTCGTGTCACTTTGCTTCCCTTCACAAATACTTTAAATTTGGAATTAGTCTCAGTTTTCTCGTTCCTGACTGGAGAACTCTTTGCTTTCTCTCGTCAAGTTGCATTTCGAAATTTGGGTGTGTGTTAAAACTACTGTTACTATGGCTCCATCTTCTTAGGCAGTCTCTCCGGAACGAGCATGACTTTTCTTGCACTCCAGAGTTGGAGGTGCCTAGGTGACTGACTAGTCCAATTCTGGATCTGCACACTCTGCCACGGGGGGAGCTGACGGTTTTTGGTGAGGCGAGTGAATGGGATGCTCGAATTTCCCAATTCTCTTTCCACCTTTGCACTTGGTCGCTGCCTGGGCATGGCAATGTTCTTCAAACTGGCTGGCACATTTGTGGATGCTTCTTCTCCATTTTGCGTTGGCTCGGGCAAGAGATTCCCATGAAACAGTGGCGATGTCACATTTTAGGGAGACTTGAAGGACATCCTTGTTGCGTTTCCTTTCTCTTCCGGCTGGCCTCTTGCCGTGACGCAGCTTGGATTAGAACGCTTGTTTGGGGGACCTTTTTTCTGGCATGCAAATGACTTGGCCTGCCCGACATAACTGACTAGCCATGACGAGTGTCTGCAGCGTGTGGATGTTGGTCTTACAGAGGACACTGATATTGAAGCGCCTGTCATACCACTGAATTTGAAGGATCTTGCAGCTGCACTGCTGGTGATATCTCTCCAGGGCTTTTAGATACCTGCCATGAGGGGTCCCAGGGAGCGCTTGTCACAGGAGCCTTTGGAGCAGGCTTTTATCTACCCCTTAAAGAACATCCTGACAAAGATCCACACAGCCAGCAACTGGGCTGATCAGCGAGACATGCTGGTCATGTATCACTATATAAAGCTTCAGAGACAGGAAAGTGGGGTCATGGGTAATAGTGTGATCCAAAGCACTACCTACCCTTCCCTCTCAAACAAATGCAGTTGAGTTATCAACCAATTTTGGCGTAATGTGGCAGATGGTTTGAAGATTATTTTCAAACTTGTTCAACTGTGGGAAGCTAGCATTTCAGTTGTACCCATTCTGTAGCTCCTGGAAGACGGCACGAGCACAAATTTCCTGATTCCAATGAAACACAAGGCTTAAAAGACCCAGTGCCGAGATAAATACACATACATATACACAAACAGACACATACACATAGACACACAAATACACACATGGATACAAGAATGAAAGCAAAAATATAAGCACAATAACACAGGAGCAAACACAGACCCTGATACAGCCGGACACTTAAACATACGCTGACGTCTGGGCATTTACATACACACGGACACCCTAGTTGATACACATAGAGTGAAGCACAAATACACTTACATATATGAATAAAGTGACTTAGACAAAGAGAGAAACAGGCTGTGAGAAACATTATCACTAAGTTGGCTGATTTTTGGCACAGCAGAGGTTCCCACACAGGTTCCCAAATTTGACAAGATTATTCGGATGCTGGGAAGAGGCAGCTGTGTGTCAATCAAAATTGTGTAATGCCTGCAATACCTATGCTCCCAGTGGCGGCATTGCAGTCCTTCCATCGACTCTCTCAAGTTCATAAATGCGTAACACATATCCAACATAAAAAATAGGAGAATGAGTAGTCCATGTGGTCCCAGGAGGCTCCTTTGGTATCGAAGAAGATCATGGCTGATCTGATCCTGGCCGCAACTCCACTTTCCTGTCCGGTTGCCATATTCCTTGTCTCCCTATAGTGCAAAAATCTGTCTGTCTCAGCCTGGAATATGTTCAATGACTCAGCCACACAGCTATCTGGGGTAAAGAAGTCCAAAGATTCACGACCCTCTGAGAGAAGGAATTCATCCACATCTCCGTCTTCAATGGACGATCACTGATTATGAACCTATCTCCTTAAGTTTTGAATTCCCCCACAAAGGGAAAAATCCTCTCAGCATTTACACTGTCTAGCTGCCTCAGATTCCTAAGTTTTTCAATGAGATCAGCTCTTATTCTTCTAAACTCCAAAGTGTGTGGGTCCAACATGCTCAACCTTTCCTCGTGCGACAACCCCTTCATGCCAGGAATTAACCTCGTGAACCTTCTTGGAACTGCCTCCAATGCAAGTATGTCCCTCATTTAATAAGGTGAACAGAACTATATGCAGTACTCTGGGTGTGGTCTCTGTACAATTGCAACAAGACGTCCCAACATTTATACTCTATCCTCCTTTCAATAAAGGCTGACATTCCATCTGCCTTCATAATTATTAGCTTTACCTGCATGCTAACTTTTTGTGAGTCATATGCGAGGATAACCCTTTCTATCTGTTACACCGACGAAAGTCTCTCTCAATTTAAATCATATTTTGTTTTTTGATTCTTCCCAGATTGTACTCCATCTGCCAATTTTTTGCCCACTCACTTAACCTATCTATATCCCGTTGTGGAGTCTTTCTGTCTTCCTCACAACCTGCTTTCACAGCTATCTTTGTATTGTCAGCAAATTTGGCTGCAATACGCTCAGTCCCTTTATCCTGATCATTAATATAGATTGCCAGCAGTTGCGGCCCCAGCACTGATTCCTGTGTCTGTACATTTGTTCCAGTTTGCCAACATAAAAATGACAAATTTATACTCTGTGTTTCCTGATACTTTGCCAATCTTCTATCCGTGCTTATATATTACTCCCAATATCATGAGTTCCTTTCTTCTGCTTTTAGCTGTTATGTGGCACCTTATCGAATGCCTTTTAGAAATCCAAACATGCTGCATTTGCTGGTTCACATTTATTCACTCTGCTCTTTACATTCTCAAAGATCTCTAAAGAAATTGTCAAACAGAATTTCGCTTTCATAAAGCCATGTTGACTCGGCTTCATTGCATTGTGATTTTCTAAATGCCTGCTACTGCTTTCAGCATTTTCCCAATGCCAGAGGTTAGGCTGAATGGGCTACTGTTTCCCACTTTCTGTCTTCCACATTTCTTGAATAGGGCATTATATGTGTGTTTTTCCAGTTCGCTGGGATCTTTCCAGACTGTCGGTATTTTTTGAATATAAAAACCAGTGCGTGCACTATCACTGAAGCCACTTCTTTATAGGACACCAGGATGCAGGCCACCAGATCGAGTGGACCTGTCAGCCGTTAGTCCCATTAGTTTGCTTAGTATTTCTTTTCTCTTGTCATAATGCTTGTTTTCAGTTTCTCTCCCCCATTTCCCCATGAATTTCTATTATTGGGTAGCGTTTAGTGTCTTCTCGTCTGAAGTCAGTTGCAGATTATTTGTTCAAACTCCCTGGCATTGCCTTGTTTCCCATTATTAATTCACCAGTCTCATCCTCTAAAGGGCCAACCTGTACTCGAGCTACTCCCATTATTTTTATATACTTTTGGAAGCACTTACTGTCTGATTTTATATTTATTGCTACTTTACTCTCAGAATCAATTGGCTCGTGTTTTTTTTTTACTTCTCCTTTGCTGATTTCAAAATTCCATCCAATCTCTGGCCTGCCACTAATCTTCGCAACATTGTATGCAATTTCTTTCGATTTGATACCGTCATTAACTTCCTATGAATGCTTCATTCTTATTGCAGAGTCTACCTTTCTTACTACTGTGATTGATGAAATATCTCCTTAAATGCCTGCCTCTGCTAATTTGCCGTCATAATTTTTAATCTTTTGTCCCAGTCCAGTTTAGTCAACTCAGCCTTCATACTTTTGTAATTGCCTTAATTTAATTGAAGACACGACTTACAAAGCCAAGCTTCTCACCCTCGAACTGAATGTGAAATCCTATCATGCAATGATCATCAATGATCTTTTACTATGAGATCATGAATTAATTCAGTCTCATGACACATTGCCAGGTCTAATACAACCTGTTTCCTGGTTGTAGCCACAACAAAGAACAAAGAACAAAGAACAGTACAGCACAGGAACAGGCCATTCGGCCCTCCAAGCCTGCGCCGATCTTGATGCCTGCCGAAACTAACACCTTCTGCACTTCCGGGGCCCATATCCCTCTCTTCCCATCCTATTCATATATTTGTCAAGATGTCTCTTAAACGTTGCTATCGTCTCTGCTTCCACAACCTCCCCTTGCAGCAAGTTCCAGGCACTCACCACCCTCTGTGTAAAAAACTTGCCTCGCACATCCCCTCTAAACTTTGCCCCTCGCACCTTAAACCTATGTCCCCTAGTAACTGACTCTTCCACCCTGGGAAAAAGCTTCTGACTATCCACTCTGTCCATGCCGCTCATGACTTTGTAAACCTCTATCCTGTCGCCCCTCCACCTCTGTCGTTCCAGTGAAAACAATCCGAGTTTTTCCAACCTCTCCTCATAGCTAATGCCCTCCAGACCAGGCAACATCCTCTGTACCCACTCCAAAGCTTCCACGTCCTTCTGGTAGTGTGGCGACCAGAATTGCATACAATATTCTAAGTGTGGCTGAACTAAGGTTCTGTACAGCTGCAACGTGACTTGCCAATTTTTACACTCTATGCCCCGACCGATGAAGGCAAGCATGCCGTATGCCTTCTTGACTACCTTATCCACCTGCATTGCCACTTTCAGTGACCTGTGGACCTGTACGCCCAGATCTCTCTGCCTGTCAATACTCCTAAGGGTTCTGCCATTTACTGTATACCTTCCACCTGCATTAGATCTTCCAAAATGCATTACCTCACATTTATCCGGATTAAACTCCATCTGCCATTTCTCCGCCCAAGTCTCCAACCGATCTATATCCTGCTGTATCCTCTGACTATCCTCATCATTATCCGCAGCTCCACCAACCTTTGTGTTGTCCGCAAACTTACTAATCAGACCAGCTACATTTTCCTCCAAATCATTTATATATACTACAAACAGCAAAGGTCCCAGCACTGTTCCCTGTGGAACACCACTAGTCACATCCCTCCATTCAGAAAAACACCCATCCACTGTTACCCTCTGTCTTCTGTGACTTAGCCAGTTCTGTATCCATCTTGCCAGCTCACCTCTGATCCCGTGTGACTTCACCTTTTGCACCAGTCTGCCATGCGGGATCTTGTCAAAGGCTTTACTAAAGTCCATATAGACAACATCCACCGCCCTTCCCTCATGAATCATCTTCGTCACTTCCTCAAAAGACTCTATCAAATTAGTAAGAGACGACATCCCCTTCACAAAACCATGCTGTCTCTCGCTAATAAGTTCGTTACAAGAAATTGTCCAGAATACACTCTATGTACTCGTCCCCAAGGCTACTTTTGCCATTTAATATGTCTAATCTATGTGAAGGTTAAAGTCGTCCACGAATGTTGCAGTGCCTTTCTTACGACTCCCTGCTATTTATTGATTTATGTTCTGTCCTGCAGTGTAGCATTTGTTGGGGGGTCCATAGACTACACCACCTGTCCAAGGAAACTACCACTCTCACACTTACTCTGCTAATAAAATTGCAATTTAATCATTTTTGTCCTAAGAAACTGCCATACTGACACTTTCTCACCGAGGACACTGCCGCTCCGATACTTTCTATCCAAAAGGAGAGACTAGTCCTGCCGGACTTTCCTGATCCTTAATTCCCTCTGAACGGAATAGAGGGAAAACATGAAATTAACGTTTCTTTATCTGAATGCACGACTCATCTGATGGGCCAGTGACACGAATAGAGGTAAATAATCTAGATCTGATTGCCATGACCGAGACATGTTTACTAGGAGATCAAGGTTGGGAAATGAATAATCCAAAGTACACAATATTTCGGAGAGGCAGACACATTGACAAATGAGGAGAAGTAGCCCTGACAATAAAGGATGACATAAGGTCATTGATCAGAAGGGACCTGGCCTCAGGGAATCATGACGTGGACTCAGTTAGAGTGGAAATTAGGAATAGCAGGAGTCAGAAACCACTGGAGGGAGTAGTTTAAAGACCCCCTAATAGTAGTTATGTTATTGACACGAGTTAAACGGGAAATGTTTGGAGCATGTAAAAAAGGCAATGTCTTAATTGTGTGGGACTTTAATCTGCATGTCGACTGGGACAATCAAATTGGCAACCGTGGTCTTGAATATGAGTTTGTAAAATGTCTTGTGACAAATTCTTGGAGCAATACATTGTAGAACCAACTAGGGATGAAGCTACCTTATATCTTGAACTGTGTAATGAAGCAGGGTTAATAAGCAATGCCATAGTAAAATATCCATTGGGGAATAGTGATCATAATACCATAGAATTTCATGTTATGTTTGAAAGTGACACGTTTCAATCACAAACAAGATCCTTAAACTTAAACAAAACCAACTATGAAAGTAAGGGAAGAGAACTGGCTAAGGATGATTGGGTAAATCGGCTGGAAGGTATGGTGGTAAATGCACAGGGGAAAACATGTAACAAACACAATTCCAAGTGTTCAACAAAAATATATTCCATTCAGAAATAATAACTCGTCAAAAAAGAGCCATCCGTGGCTCACGAAGGAAGTTAAGGAAAGTATTAGACTAAAAGAAGACTTGCACTGTTGCAAAAATAGTAGCACGTCCGAGGATTGGGAGTGTGTTAGGATCCAGCGACGGGCCACCAAAAAGTTGATTAAAAAGGGAAGAAATAGAATATGAGAGTAAACTAGCCAGCCGATTGTAAGAGCTTTTGGAAGTACATAAAAATGTCCTTAACTGGTCTGGCCTACATTTAACTCCATACTCACAGCGACATGTTTGTCTCTTAAATGACGTCTGAAATGGCCATTCAGTTCAAGGGCAACTAGGGATGGGCAATAAATGCTGGCCTAGCCAGCAACACCCACATCATCTGAACGAATTAAAGAACAGAAGAGGAGAATATCTGAAGTAGATGTCCGTGCCTCAGAGGTAGAGACAGGAGAAATCATCGTAGGAAATAAGGAAATGGCAGAAGCATCGAACAAATATTTTGTGTCTGTGTTCTCAGTAGAAGACACGAGTTCCATACCAGAAAGAGGCATTAATGTAGGGGCTAATAAGAGTGAGGAAGTTAAGGACATTGATATCAGCCAAGAAAATGTAATGGAGAAACAAGTCGCGGCGAACAAATGGCCTACATCATAGAGTTCTAAAAGAGATAGATGAAAAAGAATAGTATGATTAGAACAAGTCAACATGGTTTTGCTAAAGGGGGATACTGTTTAACAAATTTATTAGTGCTTTTACAGGATATAACTAGTAGGGTAGATAAAGGGGAACCAGCAGATGTAGCATAACTGGATTTCCAAAAGGCATTAGATTAGGTGCTGCATAAAGATTAAAAGGCAAGGTAAGGACTCATGGTGTTGGGGATAACAAGTTAGCATGGCTAAAGGATTGGTTAACAGACAGGGAGCAGAGAGTGGGCAGAAATGGGCCATTTGCAAGTTGGTAGTCAGTCAATATTGGACTGCTGCCAGGATTGGAGCTGGGGCCTCAGCTACTTACCCTTTATATTACCGACTTGGATGAAGAGACAGAGAGTAATGTATCTAAGTTAGCTGTGATAAAAAGCTCAGTGGAAAGGTAGGCTGCGGGGAGGACATTTAAGGATGGAGATACTTGCACGAGAGGCGGTGCTGGCAAGATTTACTAAATTGGTCCCTTGGATGAGGGGGTTGTCCTATGATGAAAGACTGAGTAAATTGGGCCCATATTCTTTGGAGTTTAGAAGAATGAGAGGCGATCGAATTGAGACATACAATATTCTGAAAGGGCCCTGTCGGGCAGAAGTTGAGAGATTGTTTCCACTGGTCGGGGAATTTAGAACGTAGAAGCACAGCCTCAGGATCAGGAACCAATCACTCAGGACTGAGATGAGGAGAAATTGCTGCACTGAAAAGGTTGTGAATCTTTAGAATTCTCTACCCAGATGCTCCATTATTGAAAACATTTAAGGCTGGGATAGATAGATTTTGAGTCTCTCAGAGAATCAAGGGATTATGGGGAGGAAGCAGGAAAGATGAATTGAAACCCAAGATCAGCTATGATCTTATTGAACGGCGGATCAGGCTCGATGGGCAAGTGGTCTGCATCTGCTACTATTTCTTGTGTTCTGTCGTTCTTGCGAACCGCAGGAAAAGACTCAACTCCTGCTCAGAGCAACTCATAGAATGCGAATCAAATATTTTCAAAGCATTATCACACTGCGGGCCCCCAGCTCCGGCAGACTGCCTGTTCTTTCATGCAAGTTTTAAATTGGACGCATCCAGCGATCTACCTGAACTCACAGACATGGTGAATTGGGATAAATTCAGAGTCCAGTGACAAGTGCAAATTTGTCTTGATTTTCTCCACGTGTGTGGCGTAGTCAACTCCCCTGCAGTCAATCTTCTGGTTCTAAAACTTCCTCCCGAGTGAAATCAATACCGCCTCTGGAACGCAGAATGAGATTGTGTGGAAAATATCAGTCATTTGAAGTGAAAACAATAACACGGGAGGGCTCGTCCGGGACTTGAACCCGGGATCTCTCGCATATTCACACTACGAAACACCCGAAGCGAGAATCATACCCCTAGACCAACGAGCCACCTACACTACTGCAACTTCAACCAATGAATACATTTTCTGTCTCCCACTGCTGATCTGCCATTCTTCCATGAATGGGCAGTAATGAACTGCCTGAGGTGATAGTCGCCGATGATGGGAGAGAGCGGCAGGATAGGCGGCCTCACATGTGCTCCTTTCCATCTGGAAACTGGGGAAATCTGAAAAAAAAACTGATGTGTTCGTTTCCGCGGCTGAAATTGGATTTAGAAATGTATATCTTAACTGATGTAGAGCTGCAAGATCCATTACAAAACAACTTCTTTGATGAAGTAAGACTGTTGATGAAGCTGGAGCAATAGATTCTGTGCATATGAATTTAGAAAAGGCATTTGATGAAGTGGTGTGTGTTATCCTTTAACTTATGCGGTGGTAGAAATTTCGGGAAATGATGCAAGAGTGAATGATTTACAGAAGAAAAGACTTTCATTTATATTGCGTTGTTCATGACCATCGGATGTATTTACAGCCGAAGAAGTACTTTTTGAAATGTTGCTCCTTTTGTCATGTTGGAAACACATAGCAAACTCACACACAGCAATTTGACAATGAACTGTTCAAATGTTTTTGTGATGTTAAGTGAGGGATAAATACTGGCCAAGACAGAGGGGATAAATGCCCGGCTGTTTGTAAAAGGCGCCATGAGATAATTTATACCAGGATGAAACAACAGCTGGGGCCTCGGTTTAAAGACCCATCTGAAAGGCAGCACCTCCTGCAGTGCAGCGCTCTCTCACTGCTGTACTGCATCAATAGTCTTGATTTGTGTGTTCAAGCCATGGCGAAGGATTTAAAGCCTGATTTTCTGTTCCAGAAGTAAGCGTACTAACACCTGAGCCACGGATGACATCTGAAGGAGCAAACGTTCAAAGCTCCCAACTCACTCACACAGAAGCAAAATTTCACTGATCAGAAACAACTCATCGGTTGAGAATCAAAGACAAACTCCACCATAGTGAGAACTGAAATGCCTATAGCTCAGGGAAAGATTGAGACTGCTTTGCCGCAATGGATAAGTTGGTTTAATTTCCAATCAACTAAACAGTTGAGCTTGAGTTCAACGCGCATTAAATTCACAGTCGTCGACACAAATTGCAGACCAGACATTGAGGGTCAGCAAAGGGCTCAAAAGAATGAGGAACTTCAAATAACTAACATGAGCAGAGAAAAAGTATTGCAGAAACTTAAGGGATTAAAGTATACTTGAATTTCCAAAAAGCAATCGATAAGCACACAAAGGGTTAATATGCAAAATATGAGCTTGTGGTGTTGGGGGAATATATTATCACCGATAAAGGACTGGTTAACGGTCAGCAAAGAGTACAGATAAACTGGACATTTCCAATTTGGCAGGCTGTAACTATTGGAGTGCTGCAGGAATCAGTGCTGGGTCCCCAGATATTTACAATCGACATTAATGACTTAGACATAGAGGCCAAGAATAATGTATTTAAATTTGTTGACGATGCAAAATTAGCTGGGAACAGAAACTGTAAGGAGGACACAAAGAGGTTGCAAAATGATGTAGACAGGTTTATTGAATGGGTAAAAAGGCGGCAGATGTTGTATAATATGGGAAAGTGTGAGGTTATTCACTATGATAGTATGATTTGAAAAGCAAATACACTTCAAAACTTTTAAAATACTGGATAACCTGGAGACGCCTGGATTGGTGCATTTTTTTCTTAAAATTATTTGTGAGAGTTAACTCACTTTTGAATTTGAAAGCAAAATAAAAGTAATATTTTTACATGTTGTTAAACAGGCAGCACGTAAACATTTCAAAGAGTTCTTCTCGTGTCCTGTTCAACATTTTTCGTTACAGCAGATTATCTGATCACATGTCCTATTGCTGTTTCATTTCAGGAAGGTCAATGTATATTTGCATAAATAACGATTTCCAAACTTTCTGGTAAAATGACTCAAACTCGTATTTCATTGTAAGCTCATGATCTCCCCATACAGCGGAAATGTAGGAGATAAAGTGAGAACTCCTATCCCTATGAGAATTTTATTGGCGGTTTTTGTATTACTTGCTGCTCCAGATCTTCTCGATGTCTTTCAAGGTGAGCACGGTTCCCTCTTCAATGATCTTCACATTTAAAGCGGAATCTACATTATTGTGTGAGTGAAACAGTCACTGCAGCATCTGACAGTTGAAAATAACACCTTCAATTGGATTTGAGGAAGCTGGATGTAAACATGCGTTCCTTCAGTTCCCGTTAGCTTACAAGAGGGAAGAACAACCAACATTTAGAGCAGTATCAGCGGTGAAACCGCGGTAAACGATGGAAGGTTCAAATCCCTAAGAAACGATAAATCCCTCCCGATTTTGAACTGCCGCACAACCTTGAACAAGTAAGCATATTAGCTTCCCAAATCACTGCAGGTAAATCCCCGTAACAGGCTTGAAGGGGCTAAATGAACTACTCCACTTCCTATGTCCCTGCATTCCATTAATTATTTATTTTAGCGATACAGCACTGAAACAGGCTCTTCGGCCTACCGAGTCAGTGCTGACCATCAACCAGCCATTTTATCTTAATCCTACATTCCCTACCACATACCCACAATTTTCTTACCACATACCTGCACTAGTAACAATTTTATAATGGTCAATTTACCTATCAACGTGCAAGTCTTTGGCTGTGGGAGGAAACCGGAGCACACAGCGGAAACCCACGCGTTCACAGGGAGAACATGCAAACTCCACACAGGCAGTACGTTGAACTGAACGCGAGTCGTTGGAGTTGTGAAACTGCGGTGCTAACCACTGCGCCGCTCCAAACTGAAATGAAATTTGCCGTCAGGACATTAAAGGCAACTAAGTCCGCCAAACTTTCTTGGTTTGCATTTTGCTCGCAACTACCGCTCTGGATATTAATCTATCTGCAACAGAATGTAACGGCTTGGTGTTTGTCAATGTGTCGGCGACCAAATTGGAGTGACTCGGGCCGGTTTCAATTGCGATTGAGACACGATGCAAGGGGGAGGATTGCTCCGAGGTTTGGAATATATTACCAGTGTGGAGTGGGACAATTCGGATAAAGCACAGAAGGAAACCCATTCACTTGGTTGGACAATCTGTACAGTCGCTTAGGAATTGAATGAGAGTACAATGAAAGGTGAAGAGTCCTGACGAGCAGAAGCAATCAAGACAGAGCTCGGGCGGCACGTTGGTACAAGCAAAATACTGCAGATGCGGGAAATCTGAAATAAAACCGAAAAGTGCTGGAAATACCCAGCAGGTCCTCAATATTTTATCCAGTGTATTAGAAATTCAACATTCCAGTCAAACTCACTCAGTATTCCACAGTATCACTCGAAGTTTCATTCCATTGCATTGTCTCGCGGTTTGATTGGCACCCCATTCATAAACATTCACTCGCTCCACCACCGACCCACAGTAGCAGCAGTGGGTACCATCTACAAGATGCACTGCAGCAACACACCAAGGCTCCTTAGACAGCGCCTTCCAAACCCGCGACCTCTACCAACTAGAAGGACAAGGGCAGCAAATGCATGGGAAACACCACCACCTGCAGGTTCCCCTCCAAGTCCTGACTTGGAACTATATTGGCGTTCCTTCACTGTCGCTGAGTCAAAATCCTGGAACTCCCTTCTTAACAGCACTGTGGATATACCTACCTCACATGGACTGCAGCGGTTCAAGATGGCAGCTCATGCCACCTTCTCAAGGGCAATTAGGGATGGGCAATAAATACAACCACAACCATCTTCCATTGCGCAAGGTATGACTCCAACCAGCAGAGAGTTTTCCCCTGATTCCCATTGACTTCAGTTTTTCTAGGGCAAAAGTATGGCATCAAAAGTGACCTTGGGGATGAGTACCTAGAGTGTATTCTGGACAATTTCTTAGAACGGTACATTGCGGCTAAAATGATGGAACAGGCTGTATTAGACCTGGCAATTTGTCATGAGACACGATGAATTCATGATCTCATAGCAAAGAATTCTCTGGGGAAAGGTAATCATAGCATGTTAGTATTTCACATTCAGTTCGAAGGTGAGAAGCTTGGATCGTGAAGTCGTGTCTTCAACTTAAATTAAGACAACTACAAAAGTATGCAGACGAGTTGACTAAACTGGACTGGGATAGTAGATTAAAAGTTATGACGGTAAATTAGCAGAGGCAGACATTTAAGGAGATAGTTGATAAATCGCAACATTGAGAAAGTTAGACTCTACAAAAAGGATGAACCCTCCATAGCTAACTCAGAAAGTTAACGATGGTACCAATGTTGCGTGCAATTAGTGGCAGAGCAGAGACTGGATGAAATTTGAAATCAGCAAAGGATAACTTTAAAAAGTGAGAAGATTGATGCGGAGAGAAAACTAGCAATAAATATAAAATCGGACAGTAAGAGCATCCACAAGTATATAAAAAGATTGCGAGTACCTAAAGTAAAGGTTAATTTCTTAGAGGAAGACGCTGGTGAATGAATATTGGGAAACAAGGCAATGCCAGAGAATCTGAACAAATAATCTGTATCAGTCTTCACACAAAAAGACCCTAAAAGCTTTCCAATAATAGTAGAAATTCATGGGCAAATGGGAGAGAGAAACGTAAAACAATCATTATGACCAGAGAAAAAAGTACTAGACAAACTAATGAGACTAATGGCTGACTAGTCCCCCCGATCTGTTCGCCTGTATCCTGCGAACTCAAAAGGAAGTGGCTTCAGTGATAGTGCAGGCATTGTTTTTAATCTTCGAAAATTACCTAGAGTCAGGAAAGATCCGAGCACACTGTAATACCACACATGGAATGTCCTTATTCCAGAAATGTGGGAGACAGAAAACAGGAAAAGGTAGGCTAGTCAGTCTAACCTCTATATTGGCAAAATTCTGTAATGCATTCTTAAGGAAGCAGTAGCAGACATTTAGAAAATCATAGTGCAATCAAGCCGAGTCAACCTGTTTTTATGAAAGGGAGATTTTGTTTGGCAATTGTTTGGAGATCTTTGAGAATGTAAAGTGCAGGCTGGATAAATGTGAACCAGCAAATGCAGTATGTTTGGATTTCTAAAAGGTATTTGATAAGGTGCCACATAACGGCTAAAAGCACAAGATAAAAGCTCATGCATGGCATTGTGTCATATGCCAGCACGGATGGAAGATTGGCATACTATCAGGAAATAGAGCGTCACGATAAATGCGTCATTTTTAAGTTGGGAAACTGGAACTAATGTGTGGATGCAGGAATCAGTGCTGGGGCCTCAACTATTGGCAATCTATATTAATAGATTGGATTAATAGACCTGGATGAAGGGATCGAGTGTATTGTAGCCAAATTTTATGGCAATACAAAGATAAGTGGGAAAGCAAGTTGTGAGGAGGACGCAAAAAGTCTACAACGGGATACAGATGCGTCCGAGGAAACATTGCGCTTGTTGGACCTATACTCGTTGGAGTTTAGAAGAATAAGAGATGATCTTATTGAAATACATAAGAGTTTGAGGCAGCTTGACAGGGTAAATGCTGCGAGGATTTTTCTCTTCGTGAGGGAATCCAAAATTAAGGGGGATAGGTTCAGAATCAGTGGTCGTCCATTTAAAACAGAGATGATGGGAATTCCTTCTCTCAGAGGATCTTGAATCTTTGGAATCTTCTACCACAGAGAGCTGTGGTGGCTGTGTCGTTGATATATTCCAGGCTGATTCAGATAAAATTTTGAGTTAAAGGGAGGCAAAGGTTATGGCAGCCAGACCAGGAACGTGGAGTTGCAACCAAGATCAGATCAGCCATGATATTATTTGATGCTGGAGGGGACTTGTGAGACAACATGGACTACTCGTTCTCCTACTCTGTTTGTTAGATATTTGTTGCACAATTATGAACTTGAGAGAGTTGATGGAAGGACTGCAGTGCCGCTACTGGGAACATAGTATTGCAGGCATTACATATTTTGCGATTGACGCCCAGTTGCCTCTTCCCAGCGTCCGAATAATGTTATCAGGTTTGGGAACCAGTGTGGGAAACTCTGCTCTGTCAAAAATCAGCCAACTTATGATACTGTTTCTCTCAACATGTTTCTCTCTATGTCTAAGTCACTTTCTTCATTTATGTAAGTGTATGTGTGCTTCGCCCTATGTGTATCAACCTGGGTGTACGTGTGTATGTATATGCCTAGACGTCAGTGTGTATTTATGTGTCTGGCTGCAACAGGCTGTGCATGCTCATGTGTCTATCCGTTTAAATTTTTGCTTCAATTCTTGTATCAATGTGTGTATGTGTGTGTCTGTCTGCATGTGTGTCCATCTGTGTATACGTATGTGTATTTATCTGTTTAAACCTTGTGTTTCAGTGGAATCAGGAAATGTGTGCTCGTGTAGTCTTACAGGAGCTACAGAAGGGATACAACTGAAATGTTACCTTCCCCTAGTTGAACAAGTTTGAATGTACTCTCCAACCCATCTGCCATATTACACCAAAACAGTTTGCTCAACTCACCTTCATTTGTTTGAGGGGGGAGGGTAGGTAGTGGTTTGGATCTCACCATTACCCTTGACACTACCTTCCCGTCTCTGAAGACCTATATAGTAATTCATGACCATCATGTCTAGCTGATGAGGAAATGCTACAAGAATGTCCTTAAAGCCTCCCTAAAAAAAAAGTGACATCTCCACTGATTCATGGAAATCTCTTGCCCAATCCAGCCCAAAGTGAAGAAGAAGCATCCGCGAAGGTGCCAGACAGTTCGAACAATATTGACATGCCCAGGTAGTGACCAAGTGCAAATAGTGGAAGGAGCATTCGGAAATTCGAGCATCCCATTCACTCCCTCACCAAAAACCACCTGCTCCACCTGTGACAGAGTGTGCGGATCCAGAATTGGGCTATTCAGTCACCTAAGGACAATCCGGGAGTGGAAGAATGTCTTCCTCGGTCCCAAGAGACTGCCTAAGAAGAAAAAGAAGATATAGTAACAGTAGTTTTAATCCTCTCTCCACCACACATTGAAAGCAACTTCACTGGAGAAAACAAAGAGTTCTCCAGTCAGGAAGGAGAAAACTGCGGCTTATTCCAGATTTAAAGTATTTGGGAAGAGAAGCAAAAGTGACACGAGGAGAACCTTTTCCAGGCAACAAGTGGTTAAGGTCTGGAATGCACTGCCTTAGAGTGTGGTGGAGGCAGATTCAACTGAAGCATTCAAAAGAGAATTGGACTGATTTTTAAAAAGGAAGAATGTGAAGGGTTATGGGGAGAAGGCGGGGGAAAGGAACTGAGTGATTGCTTTCTGGAGAGCTGGTGCAGACACGATGGGCAGAATGGCCTCCTTCTGCACTGTAGCAATTCTGTGATTCTGTGATCTGTCTGTATGTGTGAGTATGTGCATGTGTGCGTCTATCTATATGAATGTGTGTGTATTTGTGTGTCTTTGCATATTTCTGGCTGTCTGTGTGTATATCTGCGTGTATCCGTGTGCCTGCCTCTGTGTGTCTCTGGGTGCACGTGTCAATATGCCTGTGTGTATATCTGTGTGTATATTTGTGGCTATATCTATGTTTGTGTCTGTGTGTATCTTGTTTTTATTCTTCCACGGTTTATCAGTATTGCAGGCGAGGCAAGTTTCATTGCTCATCTCTAATTGCCCTTGAAGACGTGGTGACAGAACCATAGAACAATAGAAAAATTACGGGACTGGAGGAGGCCATTCAGTCCATCGTGTCTCTACCGGCTGAAAAAAACTAGCCACACAATCTAATCCCACTTTCTGGCACTCATCCATTGCCTTGCAGGTTACAGCACTTCAGGTACACGTCCAGCTATCTTGTCAAAGATGACGGACATTCTTGAACCACTGCAGGCCATGTGGTGTAGGTACACCCTGAGTGATGTTGGGTAGGGGGTTCCAGGATTTTGACCCAGTGACAGCGAAGGAATAGCAATATTTTTCCAAGTCCGGCTGGTGTGTGGCTTGGAGAGCAGCTTGCATGTGGTGGTGTTCCCATGCATCTGCTGCCCTTGTTCTTTTAGGTGATAGAGGTCTCGGGTTTGGAAGGTGATGTCAAAGGAGCCTTGGTGAGTTGCTGCAGTGCATCTTGTAGAAGGTACACACTGCTGCCACTGACTGTTGATGGTGGAAGCAGTGAATTCTTGTGGATGGGATGCCAATTAGGTGGGTTGCTTGTCCTGGATGGTGTCGAGCTTCTTAAGTGTTGTTGGAGCTGCACCCATCCAGGCAAGTGGAGGGTGTTCCATCACACTCCTGACTTGTGCCTGTGGAGAGGCTTTGGGTTTGAAGAAATGGGTTACTCAGCACAGATATCCTAGCCTCTCACTTGCTCTTTTAGTCACAGTACGTATATGGCTGGTCCAGTTCAGTACTGGTCAATGGGAACTTCCAGGAAGTTGATAGTTAGGGATTCAGCGATGGTAATGCCATTGAATATTAAGAGGAGATGGTTGGATTCTCTCTTGTTTGAGATGGTCATTGCCTGGCACTTGAGGGCACGAATGTTGTTGTTTCTGGGGAAGTGTTTGTGTGCTTATGTCTGTTTGTTTACCTGTCTGTGTGTATGTTACTGCGCCTCACATTTTCTGCACTTTTCTGCGTGGGTGTTTGTCTCTCAGTCTCCACGATCCCTACATCCTATTACTCTGGACCTTAATTTACAAAGAGAGGGAAATGTGTATGCTGTGAATGCATTCCTCATTAGTAGAATGGTAAGTATCCTCACGGATCATATGGAAGACTGGGGTTGAATTCGCTGACAGTGACAATGCGATTTTAACAAGTCAAACTATTACGCCATTGTGTAACTTCCTAAATGTCATACCTGGGACTTTTTTTTAAAAATTCGTTTCTGGCCCGTGGGCGTCGCTGGTTAGTCCAGCATTTATTGCCCATCACCAATTGCCCTTGATATGGTGGTGGTTAGCCACCTTCTTGAACCAGAGCGACCATGTGGCGTAGGTACCCATGTTTCTCATTACAAAGATGCTGTCAAACCTGCTGAGTAGTTCCAGCATTCTCTATTTAGATTACAGATTTCCAGCATTTGCAGCATTTCGCTTTTGTGTGAAGCTGGGGAATACCTGACTCTTTTTGCGGACAACACTCGACTCCTTTTCTGACCCGCAGCATTTGATTTTATTCCCTCCGTCCAATGCAAAACTTTGGACTGGGCGGGCAGTCATCGGGAAAGCCAGCTTTCAGTAAGCTTCAAAACTGAAATCAGCTGTTTATTACAGCCTGTGCGAACGGTCTAAGGCAGTGGATTAAAGCTTTAGTGGCTCCTGGGCCTGTGCCGAATACCATCGCTGCCTGAATTTTCGAGGTTTCTTATTTTGGTCTTATCACCAAAATGCAACTTTTCTCGGCAGTGCCATTTATGAATGCTGCAAGTGCGGCATGTAATGGGCGTAGCGCATTTGTGGTGCCGCGATTGTGCAATGGTTCTTACTGTGAGTTGTAATCGCCGCGACCTCAGTTTAAATCCGATTTATGGCACCAGCTGTTCTAAATTCTTTGCTCTCTGCTATGCCTGCTAGGAAACTAAACGAAATATCACTCCTCATTACATGATTGTTTGCTGACGAAGGACAATTTGCTCCTTCAAAAACTCGCGATCTCATTTATCTGTGCTTGATGCTCCAGAATTCAAACCCGCCTCTTCTCCGAGATTTTCTCCCTTCCACAATCACGAATCCTCCTTTACTTTCCCCCTTCCATTTCATTGTCACTTTAGTGCCACCTGAACTAATATCAGACTCACCTTCAACACTTAACGCCTTTACGTTGCTCTCCCACCACTATTCTTCCTCGAATACATCTCCCATGCGCACCAATCTGTACCTTGAAACCAGTCGATACATTTAAATCTGTGGGACGGCCAGGCAGACAAGCGCTGTGAAAGCAGGTCTGGCTTTCCGAAGGGCAGCGGCCCGATTGTTCACAACATTATCTTGGGAATCTATTGATAATTTCAATGCTTACTGATGTCCTGGACTTTGTTTGCATCGTAGTTGGCGTTTTTCTCTGAGCAGTTGAGGTAAGGGAGCGATGGGCTGATAAGCTGGGGCGGCGCAGCAAGTTAGAAATTGTTCCGAATTCAACTTATCTGCTGAAATGTGCGATTGAATCGAATGGAGGATAAATGAAAAGATCGCGAGTCGCAAATAAGGAGCCATTAGAGTAGGTTGGTCCTGAGAGAAACATCGTTTGAATTCCCCTGGTGCAGGAGCCTGTGTTCAGAAAGAACAGACATTGAAGCGAATGTCTGGAAATGTAAACAACGCTCTTGCGTGCGAGAAGAGCCGAATAAAAGCAAAAACGCTCTTGAGACAAGTTCCGTGTAGTCAGGAAAACTGCTCTAGTGGAAGCACAACATTAAAAACCGAAACTGGTGGAAACACTCAGCAGACCAAGCACCATCTATTGAGTCACTTGGCAAAAGAAATTCTATCTCTCTGTCTACCCTATCGAATACCTTTAACATTTTAAACACCTCGATCTGTTCATCCCTCAATTCTCCTCCGGGCTCGGAACTTATCCAATTAGAGTGAAACAGAAAAACGGTATTTGGAAAACGGGTCTGACTGTGGTATACACTGGCACGGTGCAAGGCAAAATCTGCAGCTTGTAGGATGAAGACAGAGGTCGCAGACAAAGACAGCTAAGATGAACTTAGAAACCACTGGCCCAGAATCTAGTTTAAAACCACTCAAATCATCCATCGCAGACCGCCAAATATACTGGAAGACTTTTTATTGTTTTTTTTTCATATTAATTTTGTGAGTAATTTTATCAATAAAATGCATTTTAATGGCTAATAGATATTGTGTGATTATTTCTCTGGTGTAAGCAATCTATTTTATATATTTGAGCTTTGCCTCGGTGATTAATCTCTATTCCGCACATTTAGCTCGAATCTGGTTGCAGTTTATGATCCAGAGACAAGGGTTTCAGCAGCCGGCGGGCAGGAAAGAGACTGCTCTGTGACGTGTGGGAGCAGACCACAACAATCCTGCTGTTTTCATTCAGTATCCTGAAGAATATTTATTGTGCATTGCCGTTAAATAACAGAGGGTTTAGATAATTGCAAAGATCGCTGCAGTTCTTTTCTAGTCGAGGAATTTGCAGCAAATTGAAAATCACCGAACCAACTAAATAGTCATTACCGAGATTAAACACACAGTGCAGAGTCAGCGAGATGGTAATTTATCTGAGAATGAAAGGTCGTTGATCTGAAATGTTAACTTCGCTCCTCTCTCCACCGATGCTGCTTCACTTGATGAATATTTCCAACATTTCTGTCCATAAGGTAGACTTACAGTAGCCACAGTGTTTTGCTGTCGTAGGAGAATTTAACTTGTTGAAGTGTAAGTAGTCACGGTTGTGATGACCGAGTGGTTCATGCGTTGCGTTTGCAATTCGTTCGGATTCCCCCGCGCAGCGCCGAGCAGTATCACAGCGGATCGGCTTAATATTTAACGCAATGGTTCAAACGGCTCATTTTATTTCCTCCGTTCCTTCCAGAAGTATTTTGAATATGTCGATATCGATCCAAGGAAACTATAGGATTGCCTAGAAATCTGGATTAATTTCCCGATAATAGACCTGCATTTGGTTAAATGTATTAACTCCATCAGGAGCTTTGAACCGTCTGTTCAGGAAATTATGCTAGGAGTGAGAGGCGGACGGAGTGAAGACATAGTCTGAGTCTGAAGGTGTGAATTTCTTTCACGTGGTAAGTTCTGATACATTTTCTTCAAGTTCAATTTAGATTCAGAATCATGCTTTGACATGAAATTTTCAAACTTCAAGTGAGTTAAATTGCCTTTGTTAAACAGAAAGCTGCCTGGCAGTGGCATTTACCTGTCCATCAGTTAAAAGTAGTTGGTTCAATGGGTGTCAATTACTATATTAGAACGCTAAGCTAATGACTCATCAGAGTCTCAGTAGTCAGGTTTTCAAACCGCATGGAGTGAAGACTTCGCTGGAGTGGAGACCGGGGTCAGGCTGTGCAGGTTGGAATTTTGTTCATGTGGGAATTCACGTGCAGAGGGGGAAAGAGGAATTGACGTGTGACATTCCAACATTTTCTCTTTTTTTATCTAATCTAAGGAATTTTGCATAACGTGAATTGAAGCAATTCCCATAAGAATCTTCTGGGGCTCAGTCTGTACGTGTACGGTTTCTCCCTGCTCTAAATGGTGCAATAGTTTTTTTCAGGCTAAAGCGGGGTACTCGTTAAAGCCCTTTCCACTGGAATACTCTCACTCGAGTGTGTGTGCCTCGGTGCTTTTCCAATCATTGTGATGTTTGCTTTTTTCTCTCTCACAGACGGGGCAGACAAACATTTCTCCTTCTACATTGAAAGGTCGATGATTTTCGAGTCCTGATGAATCGAATGATTCTGTAGATCTTGACATGAGAGGCGGTTCAACTGCTCTCTGTGTGGGAAGCGGTTCTCTCACTTATCGCACCTGCTGACGCACCAGCGTGTTCACAGTGGGAAGCGATCATTCACCTGCTCTGTGTGCGCGAAGAGATTCACTCGTTCATCCGAGCTTCTGACACACAAGCGAGTTCACACCGGGGAGAAGCCATTCATTTGCTCAAACGGGAATTGATCTTTGGTACACAATACTATTCAGTGTCTGGAAGGATTCATTGGTTATCATCTCCATTTATAAAGTGCTGGTTAGTCCTTGCTGACAATTTTTACTGACTTGCACATTACACAGTGACTGTGGCGTTGATTTATAGCAGACGGAAGGAAATGGGCGTCAGTGGCTGTGGGTGTTTGATTTATATCAGACAGGAGGAGACTGTTGTCTGTGACGGTGGTGTTGGTTAAACCAGTCAATGTTGAAGAAGAGGTTTCATGTAGATTATATAATATAGATATAACAGTCCTCTGTACATATGAGCGGTAGAACAAGTCCAGTAAATCAGAGACCAACCAGCATATCGACACTGGTGTGAAAGATAATGGCATCTGCACTCAAAGATGTAATAGAAAAACTTGGATCTTCCAAAGGGCTTCGATAAAGTACCAGAGAGTAAGTCATGTCTAAGGTCAGAACATGTGGAGTCAAGGAACAGGTAACACAATGGACAACAAGCTGCCTGCAATCCAGAAAACAGAGAGTAGACGTTAAAGACATTTACTCAGACTGGTAGAAGGTGGGAAGTGGTATTTCACAGGGATCGGTGCTGAGACTATTGATGGGATTAGGAAAGCTTGCCAATATAAAATTTACGAGATGGGGAAGAAGTGTCAGTATGAAACTGGAGGGAGGAAGGGGTAGTTCTCTGAGTATGAACTTGGAGGGAGGGAGAGGAGTGTCAGCATGAAACTGGAGGCAGCAGGAAGGAGTGTCAGTATGAAATTGGAGAGAGTAGGGGAGGGGTCTCCTAAAGATATTGGAGAGAAAGAGAAGGAGTGTAAGCATGAAATTAGAGGTGGTGGTGTGGGGAAGGGGGTGTCAGAATGAAATCCACAGGGATTCCATAGTTTGTCACCATTTACATATATGATTTGGATTTGGGAGTCTGAAGTAAAATTTCAAAATTAGAAAATGTTATCAGATTGGGGAGTATCGTTAATACTTTGGAAAACAGGGATAGCATCCTTGTAAAAATATTCAGTTTTGTTAAGTAAATAGCAATATCATCTTTTAATTGGCTTTGTCCGATCACATCATGTGAAAAACAAAAATCTTTAACCGTCCCCAATTTCAGATTTATCAGATTTAAACTCAACTTTTTCCAAGTCCAATCTCACGCTTCACAAAATGTACTGGCTGTAGGCAAGATATTTGGACTGTTGTCTAGCACAATCCAAACACAGTGACACACAGACAGAAAGAAAGTGCAACTTCACACGAATCCTTTCAAGCTTCACTAAAAACTGACAGATTGACAATCCACGATTGATGAGTGCAGTCAAGATCTTTGTAAGTTAATAAGGCGATGCATGAAAATGTGAGAAACAGTTGATGAACAGAGTGGAGCATCATGTCCCTTTGATTTCTATTTCTGACACCAGGCAACAGAAAGAGGGAATTACAAAATGGCGGAAACAGACTCTTCAGGTGTGAGACATCACACTTCAGTACAGCACATCTGCCAGCTCTTTCCACAAACCTCAGCACAGTCAACCTTTCAGTAGCTGCAGCATAGATTGAAATAACTAGTAGTTTAACATATCAAGTAGAAGTTTTGTATGTATATTGTTATGATTCTACCGTTTCTTTTGGGGGGTGGGGGTTGGGGGGGGAAGTATGCGGTGTGTCTTTAAGTCAGCAAAGGATCAGTACTGCTTTAACAGCAAGCAAGCCTCAGGAGTTACCGAGAAGATGCATTCTGGTTGCTGTTGGATACAACCATATAGAGAGGGAACCGACCAGTTCCAATAGGTGCATCCTGCTTGCCTCGAGAGTATAAAAAATAAGGTTTAAACCGACAGAGGGAGAGCTCTCCTATTTCCTTCAGTACCTGCTGGCAGCACAGTCTGTGAAAAAGCCAGTTTTGCAAAGGGTCTCAAAAGTTAATCCCAACTTTGCATACCGATCTCAGTCTCTGAATAGCTTGTAAAGCTATCTAAAACATTTCTGAAAAGAAAATAACCAATTACTTTAACTACTTAATTGTAATTGCTGTATTCATCGCTGGAGAAGAAGGAAAACACTTCAACTGTTGAACTAGACTGCTAATTGTCCTACTGTTGAAGAACCCTTTTCTCCCCCCCATCGGACAACTGCGAAGACTTCAAGCAACCTTAGCCCGTTTCTAATGTGGGAAGATTCTATTTCGACAGGAGCACAGATCTGCAAGGACTTTGTAACTTCTTTTAAAAAAATGTTGTTTATATCTTATTGTTTAAGAAATTAGTTTTTTTTCTCAAAAACAGTTAATTTCTTCATCTAAAGATACCTGGTTTGGTTCGATTCATTCGTGGGTCAATGGATGAATCAATTTGGCTGTGACTTTCTTTAATTTGGAAAGTTTAAAGTGATATGTTAGGCGATCTTTGGAAGGACGGGACTGAACTGATAGTGTGTTTCTCCCTCCGCAATCAGAATCATATATTTTGATTGGGGGCTTTGTCTTGAGTCGGTCGGTCGCAACAATATCCGAAATAGAAACGAACTACTCATTACTGCTCATCCATATGCCCACAATGGAAATGAACACACAAATAAATTCCAAAATATATAATTGTTTTTGAGGGTAGATTTCTCCCCAAGATGTAAATGCATCCTCTTTGTCTTGTTTCCTTCAAAGGAGGACACACGTGCTCTTTTTCTTTGCTACATTTTGTCTCCGCTGACAATCGCTCCAAAAGCAGACGCCTCCCATAGCGAGGCAAGCAAGCACGTGGCCGAGTCCCAGAATCTGACCAATCCAGTCCCAGCTGGCTACCGAACAGCATGTGACAGCAGCCTGGCAGGGACCTTCTTCTCATTTTCTCTTTCCATGCAAAGACATCTATGGCCTTCACTCTATTTCTCTCTGCTCAGCATTGCTGAGTTACAGGACTCAGTAGAGTCAGGATTTGAACTTCATTACTTCCACTGGAGGGATGTTGTTGCTTCAAAACAACTTCAGCTTGCAGAAGAGGAGGAAAATTAATGACAGACGAGTTGAAACACTTTCTCTTCATCAGCCTCTGAGCTGCTCATCACGGACCTCATTGTCTGCCTGTAAAAGCTTGAACTGCACATCCCATCAGCCCCGGAAATCAGCAGGAGCTATTCTGACGCGGGGCTTTCTAACCATTTCATCAGCTTTTAACGCTTTGACAATTCCTTTCACCCTCTGTCCACACTTCAAATTAATGCCCTTCTACCTCCCTGCAATTTCATCCTGACACTTCTCTCCCTCCCCTCAATTGCATACTGACATGCCATCCTCTTCGCTTCAGTTTCATTCTCACCCTCCAGCCCCACCAATTTCATGCAGATCCTCTGTCTCTCCACACCCAATTTCATACTTTTTTAATTAATTCATGGGATGTGAGCGGCACTGGCTAGGGCAGAATTTTTGCCCATCCCTAATTGCCCTTGAGAATGTGGTGGTGAGCTGCCTTCTTGAACCACTGCAGTCTATGTGTGATAGGTGTGCCCACAGTGCTGTTTGAAAGTGAGTTCCAGGATTTTGACCCAGCGACAGTGAAGTAATGGAGATATAGTTCCGAGTCAGGATGGTGTGTGACTTGGAGGGGAACTTGCAAGTGGTGGTGTTCTCATGCATTTACTGCCTTTGTCCTTCTAGTTGGTAGAGGTCATGGGTTTGGAAGGTGCTGTGTAAGGAGCCTTGCTGCAGTGCATCTTGTAAATGATACACACTGCTGCCACTGTTTGTCAGTGGTGGAGGGAGTGAATGCTCATGGATGGGGTTCCAATCAAGCGTGCTGCTTTGTCCTGGATGGCGTCGAGCTTCCTGAGTGTTGTTGCAGCTGCACCCATCCAGGCAAGTGGAGTGTATTCCATCACACTCCTGACTTATGCCTTGTAGATGGTGGACAGGCTTTGGGGAGTCAGGAGGTGAGTTACTCGGCACAATGTTCCTAGACTCTGACCTGCTCTTGTATCCACGGTATTTATATGGCTACTCCAGTTCAGTTTCTGGTCAATGATAGACCCTAGGATGTTGATAGTGGGGGATTCAGCGATGGTAATGCCATTAAACGTCATGGGGAGACAGCTAGATTCTCTCTTGCTGGAGATGGTCATTGCCTGGCACTTGTGTGGTGCGAATGTTACTTGCCTCATATCAGCCCAAGCCAGGATATTGTCCAGGTCTTGCTGCATTTCTACATGGACTACTTCAGTATCTGAGGAGTCATGAATGGTGCTGAAAATTGTGCAATCATCAGCGAACATCCCCACTTCTGATCTTATGATTGAAAGAAGGTCATTGATGAAGCAGCTGAAGATGGTTGGGCCCAGGACACTACCCTGAGGAACACCTGCAGTAATGTCCTGGAGCGGCAATAATTGACCTTCTACAACCATAGCCATCTTTCTTTGCGCTAGGTATGACTGCAACCAGTGGAGAATTTCCCCCCGATTCCCACTGACTACAGCTTTGCTCGGGCTCCTTGATGCCATACTCGGTCAAATGCTGCTTTGATGTCAGGGGCAGTCACTCTCGCCTCACCTCTTGAGTTCTGCTCTTTTGTCCATTTTTGAACCAAGGCTGTAATGAGGTCAGGAGCTGAGTGGCCCTGGCAGAACCCAAACTGAAGGTCACTAGCAGATTATTGCAAAGCAAGTACCGCTTGATAGTACTGTCGCTGACACCTTCCATCGTTTTACTGATGATTGAGAGTGGACTGATGGGATGATAATTGGCTGGGTTGGACTTGTCCTGCTTTTTGTGTACAGGACATACCTGGGCAAATTTACACATTGACGGGTAGATGCCAGTGTTGTAGCTGTACTGGAGCAGCTTGGGCAAGAGTCGTGTCAAGTTCAGGAGCACAGGTCTGCAGTGCTATTGCCGGAGTATTGTCAGGCCCATAGCCTTTGCAGTATCCAATGCCTTCACTGATCTTGCTATCACGCAGAGTGAATCGAATTGGCTGAAATCTGGCATCTGTGATGCAGGAAGAGGCTGAGATGGATCATCATCTTGGAACTTCTGGCTGAAGATTGTTGCAAATGCTTCAGCCTCATCTTTCAAACTGATGTGTTGGTCGCACCCATCATTGAGGATGGTGATATTTGTGGAGCCACCTCCTTCAGGTAGTTGTTTAGTTGCCCACAACCATTCAGGACTGGATGTGGCAGGACTTAGATCTGATTCGTTGGTTATGAAATCGCTAACTTTGTCTATTGCATGCTGCTTACGCGGTTTAGCATGCAAGTAGTCCTCTGTTGTAGCTTCACTAGGTTGACACCTCATTTTGAGGTATGTTTGCTGCTGCTCCTGACATGTCTTCATTAAACCAGGGTTGATGGTAATGGTAGAGTGGATAATTATGCTGGACCATGAGGTTAGAGATTGTGGTTGAGTCTAATTCTGCTGCTGCTGATGGCCCACAGTGCTTCATGAATGCCCAGTTTTGCATTGCTCGATCTGTTCGAAATCGATCCCATTTAGCACGGTGGTAATGCCACATAACACGATGGAAACTATCCTTAATGTGAAGGCGGGACTTCATCCCTACAAGGACTGTGCAGTGCTCACTCCTCGCTCAGTAGTGCTGCTACCACGCCACTCTTGGTGATGGTCATTGAAGTCCCCACAGCTTTTAATTCCAGATTTCTTAATTGAATTCAAATTCCACCTTCTGCTGTGATGGGATTCGAACCCATATCCCCAAGAAATAGCCTGGGTCACTGATCCAGTGACAATACTTGACCCTTCATAAGATCATAAGATCCGGGTGCTCCGGTTTCCTCCCACAAGCCAAAAGACTTGCAGGTTGATAGGTAAATTGGCCATTATAAATTGTCACCAGTATAGGTAGGTGGTAGGGAAATATAGGGACAGGTGGGGATGTTTGTTGGGAATATGGGATTAGTGTAGGATTAGTATAAATGGGTGGTTGATGTTCGGCACAGACTCGGTGGGCCGAAGGGCCTGTTTCAGTGCTGTATCTCTAATCTAATCTAATCTATAAGAACTAGGAGCAGGAGTAGGCCGTCATGGCTGATCTTTTCGTGGACACTGACCCTCTTACCCGCGCTCTCACCGTATCCCTTAATTCCTTTATTGTTCAAAAAGATATCTACCTTAGCTTTAAAAACGTTTACTGAAGAAGCGTCAACTACTTCACTGGGCAAGGAATTCCATAGATTAACAACCCTCTGGGTGAAGAAGTTCCTTCTTAATTCAGTCCTAAATCTGCTCCCTCTAATCTTGAGGCTATGCCCTCTTGTCCTAGCTTCACCTGTCAGTGGAAACATCCTCTCTACTTGTATCTTATCTATTCCCTTCATAATTTTATATGTTTCTATAAGATCCTCCTCATTCTTCTGAACTCCAATGAATATAATCCCAATCTACTCAGTCTCTCCTCATAAGCCAACACCCTCAACTCCGGAATCAACCTAGTGAACCTCCTCTGCACCCTCTCCAGTGCCAGTATATCCTTTCTCAAGTAAGGAGATCAAAATTGCACACAGTACTCCAGGTGCGGCCTCACCAGTACCTTATACAGCTGCAACATAACCTCTCTGCATTTAAACTCAATTCCTTTAGCAATAAAGGACAAAATTCCATTTGCCTTCCTAATTACTTGCTGTACCTGCAGACCAACCTTCTGCGATTCATGCACAAGGACACCCAGGTCCCTCTGCATAGCAGCATGCTGCAACTTTTTAACATTCAGGTAATAATCCTTTTTACTGTTACTCCTACCGAAATGAATGACTTCACATTTATTAACATTGTATTCCATCTGCCAGATCTTTGCCCACTCACTCAATGTATCTATGTTCCTCTGCAAAGTTTCACAGTCATCTGCACACTTTTCTCTGCCACTCATCTTAGTGTCATCTGCAAACTTTGACACCATACACGTGGTCCCCAACTTCAAATCATCTATATAAATTGTAAATAATTGCGGTCCTAACACCGATCCCTGAGGCACACCACTAGTGACTGATTGCCAACCAGAATAGCACTCATTTATCCCCACTCTCTGCTTCCTGTTAGTCAACCAATCCTCTATCCATGCTAATACTTTACCCCTAACGCCATGAATCCTTATCTTATGCAGCAGCCTCCTGTGTGGCACCTTGTCGAAGGCCTTTTGGAAATCTAGGTACACCACATCCACTGGGTCCCCATTGTCCACCTTGCTCGTAATGTCATCATAGAATTCCAAAAGATTTGTCAAGCATGACCTGCCCATTATGAACCCATGCTGTGTCTGCCCAACGGGACAATTTCTATCGAGATGCCCTGTTATTTCTTCCTTGATAATAGACTCAAGCATCTTCCCCACTACAGAGGTTAAGCTAACCGGTCTATAATTCCCCATCTTTTGTCTACCTCCCTTTTTAAACAGTGGCGTCACATCTGCTGTTTTCCAATCAACTGGGACTACCCCAGAGTCCAGCGAATTTTGGAAAATTACCTCCAGTGCACCTGCTATTTCTCCCGCCATCTCTTTTAGTACCCTGGGATGCATTCCATCAGGGCCAGGAGACTTATCAATCCTTAGCTCCATTAGCTTGCCCAACACTACCTCTTCCGTAATAATGATTGTTCCCAGGTCCTCACCTACGTCCGTCTCTTTGTCAATTACTGACATGTTATTAATGTCCTCCACTGTGAAGACCGATACAAAATACCTGTTCAATGCCTCGGCCATTTCATCATGTCCCATAACTAAATTCCCCTTCTCATCCTCTAAAGGACCAACGTTTACTTTAGCCACTCTTTTTCGTTTTATATATTTATAGAAACTTTTGCTATCTGTCTTTATATTCTGTGCTAGTTTTTTCTCATGTTCCATCTTACTTTTCTTTATAGCTCTTTTTGTAGCTTTCTGTTGACCTTTAAAGTTTTCCCAGTCTTCTAGTTTCATGCTGCTTTTGGCCACTTTGTATGCCTTCTTTTTCAATTTGATAGCCTCCCTTATTTCCTTAGACACCCATGGCAGATTACCCCTTTTCTTCCAGTCCTTCCTTTTCACTGGAATATACTTTTGCTGAGCACTTTGAAAAATTGCTTTGAAAGTCCTCCACTGCTCGTCAACTGTCCCACTGTAAAATCTTTGTTTCCAGTCTACTTTAGCCAAGTCCTCCCTCATTCTATTGTAGTCCCCCTTGTTCAAGCACAGGACCCTGGTATTGGATTTTATCTTCACACTCTCCATCTGTATTCTAAATTCAACCATACTGTGATCACTCCTTCCAAGAGGATCCCTAACTATGAGGTCATTAATTATTCCTGTCTCATTACACAGTACTAGATCTAGGATAGCTTACTCCCTCGTCGGTTCCATTACATACTGTTCAAGAAAACTATCACGGATACACTCAACGAATTCCTCCTCAAGGCTATCCTGACTGAGCTGGTTCGACCAATCTACATGTAGATTAAAATCCCCCATAATAATTGCCGTACCATTTTTACAGGCATTAGTTATTTCTTTGTTTATTGCCCGCCCCAATGTGATGTTATTATTTGGTGGCCTATAGACTACGCCTATCAATGACTTTTTCTTCTTAGAGTTTCTAATTTCCACCCAAATGGATTCAACCTCATTCTCCATAGAACCTATACCATCTCTCAGCACTGCCCTGATGTCATCCTTGAGTATCAGAGCTACACCACCTCCCTTACCGTCCTGTCTGTCCTTCCGAATAGTCTGGTACCCCTGGATATTTAACTCCTAGTCGTGACCAACCTGTAACCATGTCTCTGTAATGGCTACCAAATCATATATATTCGCGATGATTTGTGCCGTTAACTCATAAACCTTGTTACGAATGCTTCGAGCATTCAGGTAAAGTGCCTTTATGCTGGCTTTCTTACCCTCATGGTTCCCAACATCTCTAATAATAACTCTTGAGTTATCCTTCCTTTCTGCTTCTTTCATCGTCTGCCTTGAACTTAAACCCTCCTGCACACATGTTAGCCTGCTGCTTACCTTTTTATTTATCATCATACTCCCTGTCGTTTCCCCTTTCCCTTCCCCCCGAGTCACTAGTTTAAAGTCCTAGAGACCACACTATTTATCCGTTTCGCTAGAACACTGGTTCCAGATCGGTTCAGGTGGAGACCGTCCCATCGGTACAGATCCCCCCGGTTCCAAAACTGATGCCAATGCCCCAAGAAATGGAACCCCTCTTTCCCACACCACTCCCTTAGCCACGTGTTTACTTCCCTAATATTCTTATCCCTAAGCCAATTTGCACGTGGCTCGGGCAGTAATCCGGAGATTATGACCCTCGAGGACCTGTTCCTTAATTTCGTTCCTTTCGTGCTTTTTAATCCCCAAACAGTTCCTCCATCCGAGCCTTGCCTATGTTGTTAGTCCCAACGTGGACCACAACAACTGGATCCCCCTCCCGCTCCAATATCCTTTCAAGCCGGTCAGAGATGTCCTGCACCCTGGCACCGGGCAGGCAACACACCATGTGGGACTCCCGATCCGGCTTGCAAAGGATACTATCTATCCCCCTAATTATAGAATCCCCTATAACTACCACTTGTCTTTTTGCTCCCCCCTCTTGAATGGCCTTCTGCGCCATGGTGCCATGGTCAGTTGGCTCATCCTCCCCGCAGCCCTTTTCCTCATCCACACAGGGAGCAAGTATCTCGTACCTGTTGGATAAGGTCAAAGGCTGAGGCTCCTCCACTCCTGAACTCAGGATCCCCCTACCTGCCTCACTTGCAATCACACCCTGTTGTCCCTGATCACTAACTGAATTTGAATTACTTAATCTACCAGGTGTGACTGCCTCCTGAAACTTCATCCACTCTTGCTTTAATTTCATAGTGACGCACCTACCCCTCCCTCCAATTTCCTAGAAAGTTTACGCACAGAAAGTGGCCGCTTGGCCCATCGTATCTGCGCTGGCCGAATACAAGCCACCCAGCCTAAGCCCACGTTCCAGCGTTTGGGTTGTCGCCTTGCAGGCTACAGCACTTGAAATGCATATCTGAACACCTTTTAAATGAGTTAAGGGCTTCGACCTTTACTACCCTTACAGCCAGTGAGTTCCAGACCCCTACCACCTGCTGAGTGAACAAAAAATCATCGAGTGCTCGCAGAGAAACGTTAGAGTTTAAGTGTTGAAAGTGGGAGTTAGATTAGGTGATACAGCAATAAAGTGACAATGAAATGGAAGGAGGAAAGGAAAGGAGGGTTAGTGATTGGGTAAATAGATGGGTTTGAATTAAGCGCAGACATGTGTGAGTGCTCGGTTTTAAAGTCAATCGGTTTTCGTCAGCAAAAAAAAATGGAACTGTGATGATTTTGCAATTCACTCTTCAAACTGTTGTTGTAGAGAGAAAACGATTCAATGCAGCGATTCAGACCGAGGATGATGCGGCCACAACGCAAAGCACTAACCACGATACGATCACAGCGCCACACAACAGCTGCTATGGCACAATCACAAATAACTCTGCCTAGAAACGATGCATTTGGTGACAAGGCCAAAATAAAAACCTCAAGAACCCTGGCAGTGATGGATTTCGACACACGCCCCAACAGGGACTACAGCTTTAATCCAGTGTTTCAGACCTCTCGCCCAGGCTATCACAGATAACTCGTATCATTTTTGAAGCTGGGGACCGCTCCCTGAAAGCTGGCTTTTCTGCTACCTGCCCGCCCAGTCCAAGGCTTTGCATTGAATGGAGAGAATAAAAGGCTTTCCCAAGCACCCAGCTTTGTGGCGAACTGAATCGCCTATCGGAAATCCACTTACACTCCTAAAACGAATCAAATGTTGTGGGTTTGAACCGGAGTCGAGTTTTGTCCAAAATATGGGTAGATATTGGTAACTTCACACAAGAGCGAAATGCTGCAGATGTTGGAAATCTGACGCAAAAAATAATGCTGGAGTCACTCAGCATCATTGTAAAGAGAAACAGAGTTTATGTTTCAGATCTATAACATTTCCTTAGAACTGACGCTGCTGAGACAATAACGCAGAGTGCGAACCACATCTGTGGGTGCAGGTTTTGTTCACTCAGTTCACTCGGATGTGGCCCTAGTAATGCCAGAATTTAAAAATTGCTAAACTTGGAAGGTAATTCACCTAGAAACAGCAACTTTATGAAAAGGACACACAATATTTTGAAGTAATTCTGCAGACCGGTAGTTCTGAGGACAGCGCAACGACTTGAAACGATGACCCTGCGTTTCTCTTCACAGATGTTCCCGGACCTGCGGAGTGTTTCCAACATTTTCTGAATAATTCCATTATTAACATATGCAGGGTCACTTACTATATTAGCAAAAAGCAAAAAAGTAAATAGTGTCTGGAAAATTGAGTTCAGCAAAAGTGTTTCAGGGCTGGAATTCTCAAAAAGAGCATCAAGGATCATGTACCCAAGAAGAATGAAAGGTCGCAGAGCAGAAACGTCAACTCTGTTTCTCTTTGCACAGATGCGGCCAGAGCTGATGAATATTTCCAGCATTTTCTGTTTTTATTTCAGATCTCCAGCATCCACGCTATCTTGTTTTGCAGTCATGTATGGCAAGCTTGAGAGAGCAATGGTATATGGTCAGATGGAAGATAAAACGCGAAAAGCGTCAGATGAAGTAAATTACGCCCGCATTTCCAAGCGTTCACCTGGAAAAGGGTGATGTGTTTAACCAATTAGAAAGCTGTAAAAATCGAGCGCTTTCAGGGATATTTAGTGATTGGAGATTCAAAACATCTGCTGGTCAGGAGATTTGGCTGAGTTAAGGAGTATGGGCGTAATTTCAATATCCAAAGTGGATTGAACTGTATTTTAAATTGACCCACAACCGGTTTTTTTTTTCCCTATGCCTGCTTTGTTTAAGTTCGGGCGAGTGGAAGCGGGACCTTGCCCAATGTGCAGCGCACAGGGCGAAGAATCTGTTGTATTTACTGGTCTTATGGACATAAATAATTTCAAGCACTTTCTTCGACAGTTGTGTGAGGTTTTCTTACTGGATGCGGGCAGAAGAGTAGGATTGGAAATCCCGTGGGTCTCTATTTTGAGATGGATGTTGCAGAAGAGCCTGCTCGTGTCTGGTGGAGCGACGGTTAACTTAGCGAATAGTGTGAGCAGATTCGTGATCGTTCAAAGAAGTAATGGTCATGTTTTTCTTAACGGGAGTAGAAAAACCTGTATAAGGCTTTGTGGCTATAACATTGTGAAAATAATTTAAGGATGACACTGCATTCAGTGCATTAATCAATGAAATGGGTGACAAATCGAATTTCAATTTCTGAAGCTAATAAATTAAAGACTATACAATATACCCCGTCGTGTGGCAGTGCTTGAACCGGCAATCACGCGATTAAATTAAGTTTAAAATCGGCCAGCCACTTTACCCATAAAGTTATACAACCACTGACCGGATAACCACGATTGCATCTGGCTCAGTTTTCTTATCGATGTCGAATGCTTTTAAAGTATTTTCTTTTTGCATCACTGAGAAAATCAGCCCTTCAGCTTCCAGGTCGCGTGAAAATCGACAACTGAACTACATTCTGCCAAACATAATCTCAGGCTGGCCAGAATATGACTCCTGTCCGACAACAACGTGTTGATTCGTACCTGTTCAGTTAGGGACGCAGACCAAATAGCTGTTCAGCGAGCAGCAGCCACGTTCACACCCACCGTTGCACCGTGAACGTAACTCAGTATCATGTGACTCTAAATAAATTCAACTTTGTTTGCGCGAGATAACAAGGAGCCCTTCACACCACCTGCGAGGTTTTTGGTATTTCAACTTCTGCTTTGGGAGTTGAAGCCTCATAAAAGACCAAATAAATTCAATAGCTGTAGGAATTATCTGTAACTGCACGTAACAGGCAAGGCTCAGCCTGCGGCTGAATTATCACTTGGCGCAAACAGATTTTGTATCATCGCTGCTGATTATTCACGAGAACAGACAATAAGTTGCAGCATTTATCAGCAAACAGGCCGCGAGAGAATACAACTGAATGAAACATCGAGTGGAATAGGGAATGAGTTTGACTGGATTGTTGAATTTCCAATGCATTGGATAAAATATTGAGGAACTGGCAAATAAAGCTGAGATTCTCATCATTAATCGAAAGAGATAGAAACGAGAAACTGATGGAAAGAGAGAGACAACGAAAAAGATAAATAAAGAAAGAAAGGAAGAAAAAGAGAAGACGGATGAAAAATGCCAGTGGAAATCCTTGAGAAAATTGGCCCGGGACGCATTTTGCTTTATCTGGAGCAGCAAATAACACAACAACCGCCAACAAAATTCTCATAGGGATAGGAGTTCTCACTTTATCTCCTACATGGGGAGATATCATGAACTTACAATGAAATACGAGTTTGATTCATTTTACCAGAAAGTTTGGAAAGTTTTATTTATGCAAATATACATTGGCCTTCCTGTATTGAAACAGTGAATAAGGCAAGTGATCTGTTCCTTCGAAAAATGCTGACCAGGACACGAGAAAAACTCTTTGAAATGTTTATGGCCTGCCCGTTTAATAACATGTCAAAAAATGCTGCTTTATTTTGCTTTTAAATTCAAAAATTAGGTAATATCACAAATAATGTCAAGAAAAATATGCATCAACCCAGGCCTCGCCAGATTATCCAGTATTTTTAAAAGTGTTGAAAAGAGATTCTTTGCAGACCTACATTTCAGCAATGTCCCAGATGAGTGGCCTGTTCCAGTGTTCTGACAGTAAACAGCTTTTATCTCTCTTCCTCTTTCTATTTCCCTGAGATTTTCTTTCTTTGTGTACTTCCCTGTGGCAGCTGCCAAAATTAAACATGTTCAGGGATAGTTCCTGAACTGTAGATTCCTTGTTATGTGTCACAAGAAATTCCAGGTAGTCTAACTAAAATTACAGTTTTGTTTGATGAAGTTTGAATCCTATCGCCGACCTGAGTGCCTTGTTCGAAAATCTCCAGGTTGAAGTATTGAGTTTCAATTTCTAATTACAATATCACCCACCTCTCAAGAGGTGACAACGAGGGAGACTTTTTTCACTGTCAGTGGCCACTTTCCCCAATCCATTTCAGAGTGCCATGAACAGAACTGTGTCCTTATATTAACATAGTACAGAGACATTCAATTTGAGAGCCGTGCGTACAAGGAAGGAGAAATTTCAAAGAGTCATTCTGAAATCCTTGCTTGAACGAATACAGATCTGCCCTGTGTTCGGGTGTTGCTTAAGTTCACAAATTAACTCAATATTCTAAAGTAAATTGACGTAAGAAGAAAAATAAGAAACTGCAGCAGGAGTAGACCATATAGCCTCTCGAGCCTGCTCTGCCATTAAATAGGATCATGCCTGATCTTCTGCCTCAACTCAATTTTTCTGCCCGCTCCCCATATCCCCTGATTCCTGAGTGACCATAAACTCTGTCTATCTCAGTCTTAAATATATTCAATGATGTGGCATCCATAACCTTCTGGAGTGGAGAATTACAATGATTCACAATCTTTTGAGTGAAGAATTTTCTCCTCACCTCAGTCCTAAATGATCGCTCCCTTACCCTGAAACTATTCCCCCATGTTCTAGATTCCTCAGCCAGGGCAAACAACCTCTCAGTGTCTACTCTGTCATTCCCCTTCAGAATCGTGTGTGCTTCAATGAGATTATTGCTCATTCTACAAACCTCCAGAGAATATCGTCCCATTTTCCTCAGACTCTTATCATAGAACAACACTCGCATCCCAGGAACCAATCCAGTGAATCTTCGCTGTGCTGCCACCATGGCAAGTTTATGCTTCTTTATATATGGAGACCAAAACTGTGCACTGTACTCCAGGTGTGGTCTCACCAAAGCCATGTAAAAGTGTAGCAAGACTTTCTTATACTAGTGCACCAATCCCCTTGCAATAAAAGCCAACCTGTCAATGCCTTTTGAAACATAATCTGTTTCTAATCTTTGTACCAAAGTGAATAACCTCACACTTCCCCATATTATACTCCATCTGCCACCTTTTTGCCCACTCGATTAACCTGTCTATATATTTTTACAGCTTCTTTGTGTCCTCCTCACAGCTTCTGTTCCCACCTAGCTTTGTATCCTCAACAAACTTCAATATATTACTCTTGGTCTCTTTGTCTAGGTCATTAATATCAAATGTAAATATCTGAGGCCCCAGCACTGATCATTGCAGTACTCCACTAGTCACAGCCTGCCAACTTAGAAATGTCCAGTTTATCTCTACTCTTTGCTGTCCGTTCACCAATCCTTTATCCATGCTAATATGTTAACCCCGCCCCCACCCCCTCCCTCCTGAGCCCATATTTTGAATATTATCCTTTTGTGCGGCATGTTATCGAATGCCTTTTGGAAATCCAAGTATACTTTAATCCCTTAAGTTTCTTCAATACCATTTTTTTCTCTGCTATCAATGACCCGAAGTTCCTCACTTTTTAGCCCCTTGGTTGCCATCTATTTCGGTTGTGCAAATTGCGTCTTCGACTGTGAATTTGCTGTGTGTTGAACCCAAGGTCAGCCGTTTATTTGACAGGAACTTTAACCAACTTATCCATTGAGGCAAAACAGTCTCTACCGTTTCCCTGAGCTACAGCTATTTCAGCTCGCTCTCTGGTTGAGTTTATCTTTGATTCACGATCTATGAGTTGTTTCTGATCTGTGAGGATTTGCTTCTGTGTGTGTGAGTGAGGGGCCTTGAAGGTTTGCTGCTTTGGATGTCAAGCGTGGCTCAATTGCTACTTCTGGAACAGAAAGGCAGGCTTTAAATCCTTCTCCATGGCTTGAACACACAAATCAAAGGCTACTGATACAGTACAGCAGTGAGAGAGTGCTGCACTGCAGGAGGGGCTGCCTTTCAGATGAGACTTTAACCCGAGGCCCCAGGGGCTGTTTCAGCCTGGTAGAAATTATCTCATGGCTCTTTTTTTTCAAAAAACAGCAGGCAATGTATCCCCTGTGTTTTGGCCAGTATTTATCGCTCGGTTAATCAAAAAAACATATGATCTTGTCATTATCAAACTGTGTGTCTGAGTTTGCTGTGTGTCTCCAACATGATAATAGTGGCTACACTTCAAAGCAAAGTACTTCATTGGCTGTAAAGATGTCCGATGATAATGGAAAAAGCAATATAAATGAAAGTGTTTCTTTTCATTCACTCTTGCATCATTTCCCGAAATTTCCAGCACCGCATAAATTAGAAGATAGCATAATTTGCTCCATCAAATGCCTGTTTTAAATTCATCGAGACAGAATCTATTGCCCCATCTTCAACATTCTCTCTTACTTCATCAAAGAAGTTGATTTGTGAGATCCGTAATGGATCCTGCAGCTCTGCATCAGTTAAGATAAACATTTCTAAACCCACTTTCAGCCGCGGAAACAAGAAAGTAAGTTTTCAGATTTCCCCAGTTTCCTGCTGGAAAGGAGTAATATTGAGGCCGGCTATTTAGTCCCGCTTTCTCCCCTTTTCCGCTACCAGTGTAATTCAGTGAGTACTTCCTCAGACTGCTCATTACAGTCCATTCGTTGAAGAATGGGTGCTCATCTGCGGGACGCAGCAAATGTATACATTGGCTTAAGATGCTTTGCATAGGTGGCTCGTTGGTCGAGGGGTACGATTCTCGCTTCGGGGCTTTCGCTGATCGAATGTGTGAGAGGTCCCGGGTTCAAATCCCGGACGAGCCCTGGCGTTTTACTGCAAATATCAATTGCTTTCTCAAAACTGTTGGACGTTGCAGAAAGCGGTGTTGATTTCTCTCTGGAGTATGTTTGAGAACCAGAGAACGCATTGCAGGGTGTTTGCCCACGCAACACACGTGAAGAAAGACAAGTTTGCAATAAAGTTTGCTCTTGTCAGCAGAGTGTCAATTCACCAATTCAGGCCACTCCATGATTATAGGTGCGCTGAATGCATCCAATTGAAAACGTATCCAACAGAACATGCAGTTCTTGGGATTGCAAGTTTTACAGTGGCTGTTTCTGCAACAAAGGATAGGATAAACAGTGTCATAACCCAGGAGGTGTCAGATCTGCAGTTTCTTAGAAAATTACAATCTGTCAATATTTGTCCTCAGGACAGAAAGCGTGAGAGTGCCTTTTCCGCGGAGAAATTGTGTAGTCTATCGGCCCGTCAGCAGTAACTACACTGCAGGTCAGAGTATATATCAAAAAATAATGCGGAATTTAACCTTCACATAGATTGGACATATTAAAATGGTAAAGGTAGCCTTGGGGACGAGTAAATAGAGTGTATTCTAGACAGTTTCTTAGAATAATACGTTGTGGCTACAACCAGGGAACACGCTGTCATGCACCTGGTAATGTGTCATGAGACAGAATTAATTCATGTTCTCATTGGAAAGGATCCTCCAGGGAAGGGTGATCATAGCATGATCGAATTTCACATTCAGTTCGAACGTGAGAAGCTTGGGTCTGTAACTTGTGCCTTCAACTTAAATAAATGCAATCACAAAAATATGAAGACGGAGTTGACTATACTGGACTGGGACTATAGATTAAAAATTATGACGGTAGATTAGCAGTGGCAGAGATTTAAGGAGATATTTCATAAATTGCAACATTGAGAAAATGTACAAGAAGGATGAACTATCCCTAGCTTACTAAGAAAATTAACGATGGTATCAAATTAAAATAAATTGCAAACAATGTTGTGAAGTTTAGTGGTAGGCCAGAGGCTGAATGAAATTTTGAAACCAGCAAAGGATAACTAAAAAAAAAACAAAGCGAGAAAATTGATTCTTGAGAGTAAACTAGCAATAAATATAAAAAGAGACAGTAAGAGCTTCCACGGGTTTATAAAAAGTATGGGAGCAGATAAAGTAAAAGTTTGTCCCTTCGAGGATGAGAATGGGAAATTAATAACGGGAAACAAGGAAATACCAGAGAGTTTGAACAAATAATCTGGATCTGGCTTCACGCTAGATGACACTAAAAGCTTCCCAATAATGGTAGAACGTCAGAGGGCAAATGGGAGGGAGAAACTTAAAGCAATCATTATGACAAGAGAAAAAAGTACTAGGTAAACTAATGGAACTAAAGGCTGACAAGTCCCCTGGATCTGATGGTCTGCATCCTGGGGTCGTAAAGGAAGTGGCTGCAGAGATTGTGCATGCACTAGTTTTGATCTTTGAAAATTGCCTACAGTCTGGAAAAGTCCCAGCGGACTGGAAAACCACAAATGTAACACCCTTATCCAAGAAAGATGGGAGACAGAAAGCAGGAAACAGTAGGTCAGTCAGACTAACCTCTGACATTGGGAAAATGCTGAAATCCATTCTTAAGGAAGCAGCAGCAGACATTTAGAATACCATAATGCAATCAAGCTGAGTCAGCATGGTTTTGTGAAAAGGAAATTCAGTTTGACAATTTTTTAGAGATCTTTGAGAATGTAAAGAGCAGGTCCGATAAATATGAACCAATAAATGCAGTCTGTTTGGAGTTCCAAAATGCATTCAATAAGATGCCGTATAACAGCCTAAAGCACAAGCTAAGAGCACATTGCATTGGGGGTAATAGATTAGCATGGATAGAAGATTGGCTAACTATCAGAAAACAGACAGTTGCGGCAAATGAGTCATTTTTCTTTTGGCAATCTGTAACCAGACAGACAGGCATTGCAAAAGCAGTGCTGGCCTTCTGAAGGGCAGCAGTGCAATTGCTCGCAACATTTTCTTGGTGCTATGACCAAGGCAGGAGTAATGCACTGTTAATTTAGTCCCACTACTCCACAGGTCATAGAATATCAATTAAAGTTCCCCACCTACCAGAAAAATGGCCACATTTATGTATCCCCAGAATAAAGCACGCCAAACCAGGTTTCTTTAAACAATAACAAAATTAATAATGTATTAATAAACCAAGTTTTAAACGATAATGAGATTAATCTATATGCATGAAAAGATTTTACAATTCCCTAATCGTCCCAACCCTGATGCACACACACACACACATTCAAATACAAATGGTTTTCCGGAGAAACATAAATTGATTTTACAAGAATCTCTTAGGAATGAATAAATAACTGGGTTGTAACGTTTGGTTGCATTGTCCTGGATCGGTGAGCTCCCACAGTCGAATAGTCAAATGACACTCGATGTCTCTCCAGGTGAAATTAATGAACAGTCTATGATGGGTAAGCGTTCAAGGTAGTGCATCTGCAGCAAACATCGCACAGATCTTTCAGCAACCGGTTGTAGCAACAGGGCTATTGACATTTTTAACATAGCAGTTTAACCGTTGAAACGTTCTTGAGATTTTAGGAACTTCCAAAAAAATCCAAAAATGCAACTGGACACTTAAAATAGAGATTTTTCAAAGACTGGAGACTTCCTTCAAAAATGCAGGCTTCCTCGCAGCAAAGGAGCCTCTCTCCATTGACCAGTGTTCTTTCAGTGTATAGCAGATTCTCTTCCTCTGAGTCTTCTCTCTCTCGCTCCCTTCACGCATAAATAGCAACAATACAGTAGATTTCTTCCCAACTCCTTCAAAGTTCTTTTAACTTCATGAAGAAATCAGAATTTCACTTGATCCAGGAGATATTTTCCAAGAGAATGAGTTTTATGGGCTGTAATCTTGGCCAATTCCAGTAGTAACTGAAACTAAAAAAGCCTTCTTCAGCGGAATCACAAGACCATTGTAAATCTTTCTGTTGCTCAGATACAGGATTTACAACCTGCTCCCTCTTCAAAGCAAATGTCAACATTACATGCACAGAAAGTTTTGTTTTTCTCCTCAGTCTTAAAGGCACACAGACCTTTTTAGTTTAACAAAAATAAAAGCGCTTATGAGATTGGAAATCTAGTAATAATGTCAATGCTAACTGAAGACCAGGAATTTGTTCGCATTGTAGCTGAGGCTTTTCTCCAAGCTGTTGAGGTGCGCGAGCGATGCGCTGACAAGCTGGGATGACGCAACAAGTTGTAAGTAGTTCTGAAGTCATCTTACCTGCAGAAATGCGTGATTGGATCGAATGGATGATGAATGAAAAGATCTCAGGGGGCAATAGACACAATCTGCAGTGGGTAGGATGCAGAGAGAGAGGTCGAAGATAAACGCAGGTAAGATGAACTTGAAGACAACTGGCTCAGAGTCTAGTGTAATCACCCGAAACACTTACCACAGACCGCCAAATGCAGATAGAAACTTTTATTGTCTTCTTCATATACTGATGCATTTTCATGGCAAATAGATAGGGTCTGATGTTTTCTCTGATGTAAGTTATCTATTTTATATATCTGAGCTTACCGTAGGTGATTAATCTCTATCCTGCACATTTAGCTCGAATCTGGTTGCAGTTTATAATCCAGAAACAAGCTGTCGGGCAGGAACAGAGACTGAGTCTGGTGTGGGAGCTGGCCACAACATTCTTGCTGCTTATATTCAGCATCTTGCCGAATATTGATCTTACATTGCCATTAAATATCAGAGGGTTTAGATTATTGCAATAATCGCTGCAGTTCTTTTCGAGTTGAGGAATTTGCAGCAAATTGAATATCACAAAATCAACTGAATAGTCATTAAACGCACAGTGCAGGGTCAGCGAGATGAGAACTTATCTTAGAATGAAAGGTCATTGAGATAAAATATTAAGTTCGCTCCTCTCTCCACAGATGCTGCTTCACCTGCTGAGATTTTCCAACATTTCTGTCCTTACGTTAGACTTCCAGTCGCCACAGTATTTTGCTGTCGTAGGAGCATTTAACTTGTGGCAAAGTAGCCACATGGCCGACTGTGTGTTCGCAATTTCCTCAGATTCCCCCGGGCAGCCTCGAGCCCTCTCACAGTGGATCGATTTAATATTTAATTAAATGCTTCAACATACGAATTAGGAGTAGGCTACTCGGCCCCTCGAGCCTGATCCGCCATTCAATAAGATCGTGGCTGATCTGATTGTAACCTCGACTCCATATCCCACCTACACCAATAACCTTTCACTCCCTTGCTTATCAAGAATCTATCTACTACTGCCTTAAAAATATTCAAAGACTCTGCTTCCACAGCCTTTTGAGGAAGAGACTTCCAAAGACTCTCGACCCTCTGAGAGAAAAAAACAATCTCCTCATCTCTGTCTTAAATGGGCAACCCCTTATTTTTAAACAGTGATCCCGAGTTCTAGATTATCCCACAATGGGAAATATCCTTTCCACGCCCACACTGTCAAGACCCCATCAGGATCTTATATGTTTCAATCAAGTTGCCTCTTATTCTTCTAAACTCCAGCAGATACAAGACCAGCCTGTCCAAACTTCCCTCATAAGGCAACCTGCTCATTCCAGGTATCAGTCCAGTAAACATTCTGTGAACTGCTCCCAACGCATTTGCATCCTTCCTGAAATAAAGAGATCAATACTGAACATTGGTGAGTACCAATGTGTCTCACCAATCCCTTGTATAACTGAAGCATAACCTCCCATCATTTGTATTCGATCCCACTCACAATAAATGATAACATTCTATTAGCTTTCCTAGTTACTTGCTGAACCTGCATACTAACCTTTTGCAATTCATGCACTAGGTCACCCAATTCCCTCTACATCTCAGAGCTCTGCAATCTCTCACCATTTGAATAATATGCTTCTTTTTTATTCTTCCTGCCAAAATGAAGAATTTCACATTTTCCCACATTATACTCAATTTGTCAGATCTTTGCCCACTCAAATAACCTATCTGTAGCATTTTAGAGCCTCTTTATATCCTCTTCACAAGTTACTTTCCTAACTATCTTTGTGTCATTGTGGAAATGAGCAGAACGGCATGACACTATGCTTGATGGGAAATGTAGCCGAGTTGATAGTATGATTTCAGTTTGCAGAAACCACAATGAAATAGTTAGAAGTAAATGCTGATGATGTGAAAGTGTGTAGACTAGCTGACGCCAGTAATTATAAGGACATCTGTTCCTTTATGGCATGATTGTGCAGCTCCTTGTGGTTTGGAACAAAGAACTCTTGTAAAATACATGCTGTCCATCCCGGTGTGATTGATGATAAGGAATGTATCAGTGTATACGACTGCTGCTTGGTGTAACTGCAGACTGCACGAAGCACTCAGGAGTGCAAGCTTGATAATGATAACAGGATGCACCACAATCAACTGTCACAAGGTAGAGACAGAACTCATGATGAATATGGGGAAATGAACCCAAGAAGTTCGTGACTGACTGGATGTACTGGTAACTTTAATACCAGATGTACTGCACATTATCACGTGGTTGAAGTTGAATTGTACCGCACTGATTGGTTAAACAAGGAGGTGTAGCATGAATCTTAATGTATAAACAGTAGTATCTGTGTCACGAACAGACACTTACTCTGGTGGACCCGACAGACTCCGGTGGAGTCAGTGCCACTGTATCAGAGTAAGTCCGCTGGCTACTGCACAAATAAAGTAATTGATTTTACCTGCACATCCGACTCGGTATATTTACTGAACCAGACTGAGGGCAAAAAGAACTCAGATTGTCATTTTGGTGTCAGAAGTGGGATCTCAACAGACGACCGCCGATCATCAGCGAAATCAGAATCAGACTAGTCTTGGACGGAGAGAGAGGAAATGGGCCCCTGACGTGAGTAGTTGATATATGACCATGTCGGTTTTCCTCTGTCTCGTAGTCCGATAAAAGTTTGATCACTCGCTTATGGTCAGGTAAGATCGTCTGGACGAGATCAACGATCAGTCTGGCGGATTAGAAAGACAAGGATCAGTCGATGTAGGTATGACTGAGGGTAATAAGGTTAAAGTAGGTCGTTTTAGAATGGCTGAGTTTAAAGTTTGCCGTTTAGTTTAGACTATGGCTGAGGTAGGGGCTCCGGCCCTGAGGTTAAAGTTCTATTATTCTGATTTGTAAGTTATTCTAACTCTTGGACTGTAGGGGCGAGCAACGCAGTTCAAGAATAATTTGTGATAATAGTTTGTGATAATGGGAAACTGTTTAGATAATACAAGTGATCCATCCTGTCCATTACAAGTTCTGTGTGATAAATATCCGGATAAAGGGAAAGACTTCAGACAATTATCGGCAGCCTTAAATAAGAAATTAGGAGACCAATGGCCCTTAGGGGGAAACCAAAAGACTCTAAAAATTCTGTAGATCCCAACATTAACTGCGCCTGTTCGTCTCCTTGTATGTGGTTCGTCCTTTGTTTGTGTTACTGTGTCTATTCGTTTTCTTGTGTCTTGTTCGTTTTCTTTCGATTTAATGCTGCTTGATTTATAGAAAAGAACTAGGGTTTGAGAAAGTAGAAGGAAGAAGGGCTGCCCCCGGGGACATGTAAACCATGTCCTCCGGAGAAAGGCGGCCCACGTCCGTTTGCTCCCTCGAAGGAGAAGCAGAAGTGCCACGGTAGATACGTATTTTTAAAGATAGGTATGACTTAGAGTAAAAACAAGTTACTGTGTCTTTGATTTGAATGTGTGAATGTTGGAAGCTTCCATGAATTGAATGTCTCTGGGATGTACAAATTGTGTTCCGTAGAACTGACTCTCGTTAACTCTTTGTTGTCTGGCTTTAATGTTGAAAGCATGAGTCTATTAAGTTGTTTGGAATTGAATGAGTGTGAAAAGTGATTGTTGAGTGTGTTCATTTCGATTTAAGATTGTGCACCCAGGAATGGGATATAAAATTGAATTATATTTTAAGTTAAAGTTTTATTTTTTTAAGTTGGTTTTGCAACTGTGAAAAGGCAATGAACAATTTTCTAAGAGATAAGCTTCAGTCTTGAAGGTCTGAAGATGTCTGGCAAAAATCCAATTGAAGCAGTGTTTTGGGCTTCAGATTGGATTTTTCCACCGAGGTCTAGTTTGAGGGTTATAACATTGCTTTAATTGGAAACTCTGCTATTGTTTTATTTTACAGTCTAAACTTGAAGACATGTTTACTGACTGTTTTTAAGCAGTAAATGTCAAAAGATTGAATATTGTTTTAATGGAGAGAAGGATAAAAAAAAGGAGATAATGGGAAAGATTAAAGTATGTGTAAGGACCTAGTGTTAAGTCTTTTGTTGTAAGAATGTTTAATAACTTTTTCTTTAGTTTTTGGTTTTATTACAGTCATTTGAAAAGGCGCCTGAAGAAAGAGCAAGAAAATGACGTAATTTACCTATCTTTTAAAATAAGCACGTGCTATTCTGTTCTGTGTGTAGTTAATAAGTAGTATAAGTTAATAAGTCTGATTTGAATTAATACTGTTAAGGTTAATTGACCTGTTTAAGTTGAAGAACTGGAAATTTCATTTGTTGCCACAATTAACTTTCAAGTTTATTATGTCGTGTTTTGGAGGAGTCTTCAGTTCCGGACAAAGGACTCACTCATATAACATTGGCAGTTTTGATTTTTAAATATTATTGCAGTGAATTGGAATTTGGAATCATCTTTGTTAAAAAAAAATAATAATCCTTGGATTAGAAACCTCTTACAAAAGATGCAAAAAAAAAGTTTGGAAACAATTGGAGTTTAATCTAAAATGCTGTCTTTCCTGATGGAGATGCTTTCCTTGGGTTTGGAAAACAACAAAAGCATTTGTGGCATTTTCAACTTCAAAGGAGAGCAACTCTAAGGATACCAAAAGGATTGAAAAAGTTTAAAATGGACAGTTCTATTCGATCAGAAAAGAAAGGTTACGTAAAGTGATGCAGCTGAGAATGTTTTGCTCCGCCCCCTTGGAGACAAACAAAGAACTTAACCCGCTGCAGTTTTTTTTTTGCATTGCTGAGAGTCAAATTTATATATAATGGACATTATTTAACCTTAAATTTTAAATTGACAGATAGAATTGGACAAATTAATTCACTGGGCTCAGGGGCAGAGCCACAATGGATTCTTTTTAAGCAGGTAATGGCAGGTTCCAAGGCCACATGAGAACTGATGCCACAGCAAGAGATCCAGCAGCTTTGAGAATTTAAGACCTTAAAGCAGACATCAAATATCACAGCATCTTTATCAATGAGACAAAGTGCTTGAGAAGGAGAGATAGTTGCAAGCACTTCTGTCTTTAACGTACAAAAAGTACAACCAAGTCTGGGCATAAGAAATTGGAATCAATAAACAAAATTTAATTGATATGAGTGGTTATTTAAAGTACTCAAAGGGACATTTATCTGATATTTAAGATGAAAATCAAAGTTTTAGAAAATAACAAATCAGTGGTTTACTGTGTTGGACATTAGCAATGGGTTCTGGTCCATACCGTTGGCACAGGAGTGTCAATATAAATTTGCGTTTACGTTCCAGGAACAACAGTACATCTGGATGTGTCTCTCCCAGGGATTTTATAATAATTGATCGATATTCCACCTTCCTCCAGAAGGTCAGAGTGAAAGTTAAGCTGAAAAAGGCACAGATAATGAAAGAAAAGGTTTCTTATTTGGGAATAGTAATAACACAGGAAAAGCATGAGACAGAGCAAAAGTGAGTGCAGACAATCCTCGAACTCCCCCTAGCGCAAGATATTAAAGCTCTAAGAAAAAAAAGGGACAGTTCCTATTCCAGGTTGTGAGATTAAACAGACAAAAGCACCAACCCCCACGATTACCCCCACATCCGAATTACCGACGAGTAAGGTTACGGCCCAGCAGTCACAAGTGACTGGTCTCCCTTGCCCTGCCTTGACTACAGAACCAGAAAATGGACTTGCGATAATAAAAACAAATAAAATTGTATATGATAATATAAAGCTTGAGTTGGTACCGGTAATATTGAATATCTCAGATATCCAGCTACCTGACTGGTGCCCTGAGAAGACCCGAGAGTTGTACAAGGTATTACTGTAACAATTGTTGAGATAGGAATTTGGTAATGAGAAAATGATAAGGGGAAAAGATTACATAAAATACAATGATATTTTACCCTATGTTATGGAAATTGGAAAAGAGGTAATTGGAACAACATTGTCCATTGCCTGAGTGTAGTCTGGAAAACCAGGTGATCATATGTCCTCATCCTAAATATAAAATGGCAGAATCAAACTGTGGATTTAATACCACTGTAAATTGCACCATGGAAACTAGGAAAGCATTGTCAGGACTAACCCATGTGGCCTATATGGGAAAGGGGAGATATTGCTTAACCACCACAGCGAAGGAATACCAGTATGGACATAAACGGACTTGGCCGGTGAGCAACAGTAGATTTTGGTTCAACCCACAAATACCAACCCGAGTAGGGAAGATGGAGTTGGTACAGATACATGAGCAAAAGACAGAAACAATAACTGTGACAGAAAGTATTAAGGAGGATTTGACAAATTACCTCCGGGACTATGAATATACTATTCAACCATTGCCCACACGCTTGGGTAAAGAGAGACAGCAGCTAGAAGTCATTGCTGTAGTGTACTACAATCTGGAACAACAGTCGAAGATGCTACAAGATGAGATTGACGAGATAAATGGCAGGAGGACTTATGGAACTGGGGGTCAGACGTGCAAATACATCCCTGGTTTAGAATTATCTCCCATGTCCTGATAGTAGTTTTGGGTATCATGGTGTTATATGTGACATACGTAATTTGGCAACTTAAGAAACTAATTAGGCAATGTAAGAGGATATATGAACACAGGTTGGACAGCTACCCAAAAAGCAATTAGTGTTCGAACTTGCTCTATAAAAGGAGAGACAATTAGTTATGCCATAAAAGGTTAATTGTATAACCTTTTCATATATACTTAAAATGAGTTAATGAATGATCAATGTACTCTAAGAATGAAATTGTATTATGTTTGTACAATCGATTATGTAACAGTGATGCTTAAATGAAATTGTAATTGTACAAGTGTACCACCTTTTATGTTGTAAACAAGTAATTGAAGCCCCTGCAAAACTTATGCCTTATAGAGTTCCCGCAGGCCCCTCTTGTGGCACAAGCAGGCAACGTATTGAGTGTGACCCCTCCGGCTGTTGAAGGCTGTTTCTAAACAAATAGAGACCATTAAAGGCACCTAGGGGGGATCAAGGGAAGGATTCTTAAAAGTGTTTTGAAGAATCAAAGGGGGGACTGTGAGAACAGAATTTTAAGAACAGAATTTAATCGGGACATTTAAGATGAAATAATTAATCAATCATGTTTTGCTAACAAGCTAGCTTCAGTGCTGCAGGGAGGGGCCGCTTATCAGAAATGACTTCATTACTTCAGGGCTGCAGAGGCAACTTGGCCTTGCAGCTGGTACAGAGCAATAGCAGAGGGAGACATTATGATTCAACAACACTCTTCTTATCTCATCACCCAGACATGACACATTCCCAGGGAACAGTTAGTGTGAGAAACCTACCTTTCTGATTCAGGAGTTTGCTGAGCTTTTTGCTTCTATATTATACTGTTTAAATGTTATTTGAGTAAATAGATTCATATAATCCTAGTGAATATATATACATTCATATGCAAGTTGATCAGTAGAGAAAAGGTTATCATAGAATGATAAAAGGGGGGAAATGTGGAAATGAGCAGAACGGCAAGACACTATGCGTGATGGGAAATGTAGCCAAGTTGATAGTATGATTTAAGTTTGCAGAAACCGCAATGAAATAGTTAGAAGTAAATGCTGATGATGTGAAAGTGTGTAGACTAGCTGACGCCAGTAATTATAAGGACATCTGTTCCTTTATGGCATGATTGTGTAGCTCCCTGTGGTTTGGAACAAAGAACTCTTGTAAAATACATGCTGTCCATCCCGGTGTGATTGATGAGAAGGAATGTAGGGCCCCTCTTATCAGTTTATACGACAGCTGCTTTGTGTAACTGCAGACTGCACGAAGCACTCAGGAGTGCAAGCTTGATAAAGATAACAGGATGCACCACAATCAACTGTCACAAGGTAGAGACAGAACTCATGATGGATATGGGGAAATGAACCCAAGAAGTTCGTGACTGACTGGATGTACTGGTAACTTTAATACCAGATGTACTGCACGTTATCACGTGGTTGAAGTTGAATTGTACCGCACTGATTGGTTAAACAAAGAGGTGTAGCATGAATCGTAATGTATAAACAGTAGTATCTGTATCACAAACAGACACTTACTCTGGTGGACCCGACAGACTCCGGTGGAGTCAGTGCCACTGTATCAGAGTAAGTCCGCCAGCTACTGCGCGCAAATAAAGTAATTGATTTTACCTACACATCCGACTCGGTATATTTACTGAACCAGACTGATGGCAAAAAGAATCAGATTGTCATCATTAGCAAATTTAGCAACCATAGCTTCGGGTCCCTACATCCACGTCATTTATAGAAATTGTGAAAAGTTGACACCCAGCACTGTTCCTTGTTGCACACCACTCGTTACATCTTGCCAACAGAAAATGACCCATTTACGTCTCCTCTCTGTTTCCTGTTAGCTGGACAATCTTCTATCCATGACAATATGATACCCCTACACCATTCGCTTTTATTTTCTGCAATAACCTTTAATGTGGCATCTTATCTAATGCCTTCTGGAAATCGAAGTATAGTACATCCACCCGTTCCCCTTTATTCACAGCACATGTTCCTTCTTCGAAGAACTGCAATAAATTGGATAAACATGATTTCCCTTTCACAAAACTATGATGACTCTACCTGATTACTTTGATTTTTTCTCAATGCCTTGCAATAACGTCTTTAATAATAGCTTCTAACATTTTCCCTATGATAGATGTTAAGCCAACTGGCCTGTAGATTCCTGCTGTCTGTTTCCCTCCCTTTTTGAATAAAGGGATCCACATCTCTAACAATTTGCTCAGTGTCAATTCTCTGGTCATTGTAATTTACTTTACTCCTCCCTCCCTTCTATTTCCTGATTTACAGCTATTTCTGGGATGTAACACGTATCCTCTATAGTGAAGATCGATGCAGAATACCTGTTCAATTCATCTGCCATCTCCTTATTTTCCATTAATAATTCCCCAGGCTCATTTTCGAAAGGAGCAGCGCTCAGTTTGTTAACTTTTCTTTTTTTTTTAAATATCTCGGGAAAATCTTACTATCTTTTTTTTTATATTTCTAGCTCATTTTATTAACTTCGTTCCCTCCAGAAGGATTTTGAATACCTCAATATAGATCTGAAGGAAACGAGACGATTGCATAGAAATCTGGATTAATTTCCTGACAGTAGACTTGCGTTTGTTTAACTGTATTAATTCAATAAGATGCTTTTAACCATTTATTCAAGAAATTATGCTGGAGTGAGAGGTACACGGTGGGAAGACTTTGATGGAATGGAGACATAATCAGAGTGTGAAGGTTATAATTTGGTTTATGTGGTAAATTCTGGTAAGCTTTCCTCAAATTCATTTTAGATACAGAATCAGGCTTTGACATGGAACTTTCAAACTTCAAATTAGTTACATTGCCTTGTTAAGCAGAAAGATGCCTGGCAGTGGCAGTTACCTGTCCATCAGCTGAAATCAGTTGTTTCAATAGGTGTTAGTTACTATAGCAGGAAGGTAAGCTAAGCTAGTTCACTAGTGACTAATCAGAGGCTCTATCTAAGCAGTCGAGTTTTCAAACCACATGGAGTGAAGACCTTGCGAGAGTGAAGACGGAGTCAGACTGTTCAGGTGGGAATTTGGTTCACATGGGAATTTGGTGCAGAAGGGGAAAAGAGGAATTGGAGTGTGACGAGAAAGGGTACTGAAATATTATTATAACTAAAAGCTGGCAGGTCCCGATGAACTTCATCCTAGGATCTGAAAAGAATTGGCTGCTGCATTGGTTTTAATTTTCCAAAATTCTCTAGATTCTGAAAAGGTCCCATCAGATTGGAAAGTAGAGCATTTGACTCCTCTATTCAAGAAAGGAGGGAGACAGAAAGCAGGAAACTACAGGCCAATTAGCTTAACATCTATCGTAGGGAAAATTCTGGAATCTATTCTGAAGGAGGTTATAGCATGCAGTTTAGAAGAATGAGAGGTGATCTTATTGAAACATATATGATCCTGAGGGGACTTGATGGGGTGGATGCTGAAAGGATGTGTCCCCTTGTGGGAGATATTAGAACTAGGGGACACAGTTTAAGAATAAGGGAGCACCCAGATAAGATGGAGATGAAGACATTTTGTTTCATCTCAGAAGTCTTTAGAACACTTCCCCAGAGAGCGGTGCAAGCAGAGTCATTGAATATTTTAAGGCAGAGCTAGATAACCTCTTGACTAAAATGGGAGTCAAAGCGTATTGGGGTAGGCAGGAAGTGAAGTTGTGACCACAATCAGATCAGCCATGATCTTATTTAATGGAGGAGCAGGGTTAAAGGGGCCGAATGGCTTACTGCTGCTCTTATTTCGTATGTTCATATGTTCATCTGAAACTTGGCCAAATCCCAATAGTTATAGAGTCATAGATATCTGCGAACTATGGAAAGTTTCAGCTAAGGAGAATTCGAGGGATTGAAACACCATTATAAACTCCGGTGCTGTTTGGTAACATCAGTTTGAATAACCATTGGAGAGGCAGAATAAAAAGCCACTGGGAAGTTGCTTTTGTCAGCAGGAGTGGTAAAAGAACAAAAGCAAAGAAGTGCGGATGCTGAAAATCTGAAATAAAAAGAAAAGTGCTGGAGATACTCTGGAGGTCAGGCAGCATTTGTGGAGCGAGAAACAGAGTTAACGTTTCAGATCGATGAGCTACATCAGAACTGGGAGAAGTTAGTCACATTCGAGGTTTTAAACAAGTGAAAATGGGGAGCTTTGGTAAAAGAACCAAAGGGACTGTCTGTTATGGACTGGAAAATTGAAATTACAAAAGGGGCGCTGGTGCAAGGTCAAATGGGGCTCGTAAAGAAACAAAAGATGTGTCCCGAAGAGGTGTAAATGACAGAATGATGAACAGCTGCCACCTGAATGTAATGAAAGGGAAGAAACGGGATGGTAAACTCAGAACCTGCAAAGAAAGAGGAAACAAAATGCGGGCAGAGGTTACGTCTGAAAATTGTTGAACTCAGTGTTGAATCTCGAAGGCTGCTAATTATCGGAAAAGAAAAAAAATCAGGGCTACGAGAAACGGGTGGGGGAGTGTAATTGGTTGCATTGCTCTTGCAGAGAACTGGCACAAACACGCCGGGCTGAGTGGCCTCCTTCTGTGCTGCAACCATTGTATTATTGTATAAGTGTCTAATCAAAAGATGAGGTGTTGTTCTTCAACCATGCACCGAGCTTCATTGGAGCACTATAGGAGGACAAGGACAAAGGGGTCAACCTGAGACCAAAGTGGTGAATTAAACTTACAGGCGACCAGCAGTTCAGGATCACGCTTGCACAATGCATGGATGTGCTCTGTAAAGTGATCGCCCAGTCTGTGTTTGGTCTCCCCAACTTGTCTTGCCATCTTCAGTGAGTTATGCACCCTGGTCCCCTGCTCCTGCACCCCATTCAGAATTGTACCCGTTATTTTATATTTTCTGCCCACGTTCTTCCTACCAAACTAAATCACTTCACATTTCTCTGCATTGAACTTCATCTGCCACCTGTCTACCCATTCCACCAAAGTGTCTATGTCCTGTTGCAGTTCTACGCTATTCTCCTCATAGTTCTCAATGCTTCCAAGTTTCATATCATCCGCAAACTTGGAAATTGTGCCGTGTATCCGAAGGTCTATGTGAAAAAGATAGATCAGGAAAAGCAAGAATCCCAAAATCCTCATCACCTTGAAAACTGTCTTGGCTGTAAAGCTCATATCGCAACAGAAAGTGTGAATTTAGCACAGGAGGAGAGAAAACATATAGCCTAGAGCACAGTGGCAATGTAGGAGAGAGGGAAAGAAAACCTATATCCCACCATAAGGTTGTTACGCTCAAGGCGGGAGTAATCACTGTTAATTCAGTCTCACTACTCCACAGGTCAAAGCAGATTAGTAAAGTCTCCCACCTACCGGAAATTATGACATCCCACCATACAGCGTCAATGTAGGAGGTGGCCAGAGAAAACTAATACTTCACCAAGAAGTGGCGATGAAGGAGATTGGAGAGATAACATATCCCATCACAGAGTGGGAAGGTAGGAGAGAGGCAGAGAGAACTTATATTGGAACATACAGCTTCAAGGTAGGCGATTGGAGAGAGAAATAATAAACCGATGAACACTGGGCCGGCAGTTGCTGTACCACGTGCTGCCTCCATGTTTTCAACTTGCCTTTTCAGATCTATTGTCCCGATCAGCGGCCTCCTGCAAAACTCATGCAGAAACTGTTCTGTTGCGCCCGGTGTGGACAGCTGCTCCCTCCATTCTTTATCGTCCCGGCAGCTCATTCAGTGAATGAGTGGAATAGAGCGGCACTTTGCAAGGCAGGGGGGAAAGGCAAAATCGCCCGTTTCGATCTCACGAGCACTGCTGTGTAAGAATGACAATAAAAGGCTTCTATTATGACTAGCTATGTAGAGGGCTCGATGGCTGCGGGCTCATTGGTCCAGTGCTATTATTCTAACTTTGGAATAATTAGTGTAAAAGATGTGAAAGGTCCCGCGTTTAAATCGTGGGAGAGCCCAGTTACCCCCAAATGTTCACCTTGGAGACTGGGCGTTTCCTCGCTCCTATCAAACAGCTTCTAATTTGGCCTCTGAATTCGACCTCATTGTGGAGTGCGCTGAAACCGACTATTCCTTTCTCACGATCCGCCCCAACCAAACGATGAATACCAAAGTGCTGCTTTAAAGCTCATCTGTTTATTGCGACATGGCATATGAGAAACCCAAGGGTCCACTGTTCAACGCAGTGGGCCAGAGGAAAAGAAGTGTCCACAGTGCATCACTAATAAATACATATATTTTGGGACACACCGGCTAGACCTCCAACTGGAATTTAAATATTCACTAGCAAAACGACTGCATGCTGTCTATTATGCTCCAAATCACAACCGCAGCATTTCCAGAGCTTGTACTACTATATAAGGAGCAGAGACTTAACTATTGCAGCTCTGGAGCATCACACAGTCCAGTTACTGTGAACACCTTTGCCAATCTGCTTGAAAGAACCTTACGGTTAGAGGTGCTTGCCTGTGAATCGTGTCCTGTCCCTTTGATGAAGCAAATATCTGTACTTTTACTTTAAGCTTCTTTCAGATCCTCTGATTCGTCTCACCTTACTCGGGGTTGACACTCGATATTCTTCCAGGCACATTATCTGAATAATAATCTCTGCTCGCAATGTAACGTGACGGCCTGGTTTGAAATATCATCCTCTGCTTAAACACAAGACTCCAATGTTCAACTCAACAACTGCTCCTCCAGATCTCCGGTGTCATTAACACTGAACACCTGTTGTTTTAATCGGAGTCTTACCAGATAGTCCGTCAAATGAGGCTGGGTAAAAGGTCATGACATGCAAAGTGCAAAATGTTATTGGACTGAATTTTGCTCTTAGTGGCGTTTGCTACATTTGGACTTGCCCAGAGACGTTGCTATCGGGGATGTTACACTGAACTGACTATAAATTAGGATGTCTTTATTCAGCAGCATTGCAAGCGTTGTGTAGTTTTGCCCCATTGTATTTTTCTACAGAGTAGAACACGTTTCAACTGTTCCATTTATTTTGCTGTAGAACAAGATTTCTCTTGTGATCCGCACATTGTTCCGTTCAACCCACAACTGGAATACATCAATATACTTCCAGAATGAGATTGTAATTGGAAATTTAGAAAAGGGGGAACTTAGAACAATCATCATAACTAGGGAAAAAGTACTGAGCAAAATATTGGGGTTGAAGGCAGACAAGTCCCCAGGGCCTGATAGTCTACATCCTAGGGTCTGAAAGGAAGTGGCAGTAGAGCTAGTGGATCCATTGGTTATAATATTCCAAAATTCTCTGGATACGGGGAAGGTTCCAGTGGATTGGAAAAAAGCTAATGTAATGCCCTTATTCAAAAAGGGAGGGAGGCAGAAAGTAGGAAACTATAGACCAGTTAGTTTAACATCTGTCGTTGGGAAATTGTTAGAATCCATTATTAAGGAAGTAATAACAGGACATTTAGAGTAGGCGGTCATGTGTCACCTTTGGCATGTTTCCGGCAGTTCCTGCAGCCATACCGGTGCCAAACGTCGTGCTCTGCACTCCTTTGGACCCCACCAGAAAGGCCGAGAGGGGGGTTTTGACGCTTGGGCAACTCTCAACCTCCATACATTCGCCCAGGCATGCGCCATGGAGAGGTCACTCCATAGTTGCCTCACAGCGACTGACACCACTGACCACCTCTAGGCGCTTACCCATTGTCTCTCGAGACAAGGAGGCCAAAGAAGTTCAAAGAAAATGGTGCATTTGGGGAAGAGAAAGAAAGAGGCCACATACTCCTGTTCTGAAGGAGGATCACTGACCTGAAACATTAACTCTTTCTCTCTCCACAGATACTGCCAGACCCGCTGAGTATTTCCAGCATTTCTTGTTTTTATTACGATGATAAAGCTCTAATTCTCAATTTCTACAAAGAATATCATGCATTTTTCCAAGGACTAAAAGGCCATTAAGAGTTTCTCGGTGTCAGAGACCATTTTTGCATGATCCACTTCAATGAAAAAAACTGTGTTTTTACATTCATGCATTAAAAACATCTCCTCTCGAGAGTCTTTACTGCAATGAAGGGGTAATTTCGAAAAGCCGATCTGGAATGTTTTCCTTGTTGGCTCCTGATTAAATGCAGCTCCTTCCCAATGCTTTTTGTCGCCTTAAAGGTTGCGCTGGTATATGAAACCAGCATCGTGTATTGACTAGGCCGGCACTTTAACTTACTAAATCACAGAGCCAAATCACGCTTGTGAATGTTTACTGAGCTACAGGTATTGCCAGTCTCTCTGAATGTGTTTATCTTTGATATTCCAGCTGAGGCTTGTCTCTGAAAGAATCCATGAGATTCTTGGTGAGTGAGCAGGATATTTGAAGATATGTTCTGACGTTTTCTCTGTAAAGCATTCACACCTCCGTCTTTTCCCGAAATTTGTACCAGTTCATCAATGAGTGAATCCCACAAATCCAGCCAAAAAGGAAAACACCTCTGCAAAAGATTGAATGATGGCAGTGTTTATTGTGGACGGGTTCCATTTATTCAGACACCCATCTGGTAGAAAAGTAGACGTGACCCGGATGTAATTGAAGCATGCAGTCTTCTGGTCTGGAGTCAGACGCACTGGAGGTAATTGTCCCTCCCATAAACGTGGGACAAATAAGACCGCTACATTAATTTTGACTTTATTACAGATGAAGCCTTTCAAATATTGCCCTGCCACCCCATGAGACTGTCATGAGAAGCAGCATTTCCGATCAGCATCCATATGACATTCGTTTCTGCTGCCTGGGGCCACTAATCTACAACAAATCCCATTGCAGAGAGAGGGCGCAAAGAATCATCCGGATAGAGACAGAGGCTCAAAATCCAAAGTAGAAGGGACACGATCAGAGGAAAAGCTCTTGTTCTGCGGATTGAACTTCGGTCTATGCTGCAAAAAAGTAGGTGTATGATAGAGAAACTCTTCCCTTTGGTGGGATAAGGAGGCACAACCATAAAATTAGAGCGAGGTCACTCAGGGATGATATAACGAAGGATTTCTTCACACGCAGCATAGTGACATCTGGAACCTTCACCCAAAAACACTGCAGAGGCTGGGGGAAAACTGGTAATTTCAGAATTTAAAAAATATTTTTATATTGGTCAATGATATGAGAGTTTCTAGAAATATGGCAGACAGATGGACTGAAAATACAGATGAGACATGCTCTAATTGAAGAGTGGAGCAGGTTCGAGGGGCTGAATGGTGGAATCTCCTTTCTGTGTTTCTACAACGGTGACAGAACAGAATCAGCTGAAAACACACGTTGAGTTTTATTCATCTTTAACAGCCAAATTATTTGCAAGCAAGAGTTGAAAATGAGAGCTGACTTTTCACTGACTGAAACGAAGCACAAAATGGCCTCATTCTGTGCTGGTGATACCGAGAACAGAAAAGTAAAAAAAAAAATCAACAGTGATCGTCCTGCTCATAATTTTCTTGAGTGGAAATCAATGTGATTGATTTTAATTGGCCAATATTTGCATGAACAGCCAGTTCCTGCCTCACATAACTTATTTCTCCTTATCTTCATTGTATTTTTCTCCCCTTGTCACTACTCTTCAGCACAGACATGACGATACAAATTCAGAATCAAAACTGGTTGGTTTGAACCGATCTGTGCCTGGAAGTAATTACTAAACCTAAATCTCTGCCGTAGACTTCATTGCGTGTCATTGACCTCCTATATAGAAACGCTTCAAAGCTACCTTATAGTCCTGAAAGGCACGATAGAAATCTGAAGTATTTGTTATTTTTACTGGCATCGGAGAAAGATAGGGGGAAGACTGCTGAGGGACAGAACAATCATGGATTGTTACACAAAACTGATCATCATCTTATCAGGAAAGTTAATCATTACATTTCCTCCTTCTTGTAGCTAATTTGGTGAGAATCATCATTCTGTCCCGTGGACTTTCCAAATGTATCACCTGTCCCCCGATGACCATGACATTCCTATATGTAGTCTCAATCTGAAATGAAATGAAATCAAGCTTCCCGGCCTTACCCTTATGGATATCATTATTTCTGGTTGAAAATCATTTCAAACCCATTTGTTTCGTTTATTTTAATTTCACTGCTCAATGCTCTGCCTACTGGGTGCAGTGTACTGGCCATTAGACAGAAGAGGGGACTCCGAGTTAACAACAATGGTAAGAATCACAGCGATCCAGAGATGAGGAACCGAAGAAAATCCATCATTTTATTGCTCGTCTGTTCAAGCAATTTTATACTGATACGAATGGTGTTTTTCATATTTTTATTCAGTGTTCAATTTGCAAACATTCAATTTTCAAACAAATTACAGCGATTCATTCACCATTTATAGAGTAATCCAGGTATATGCTTCATTGTTTGAGTTCATGCACAAACACATTTATTTATGCAGTGTCCGAGACTAAATTCAGAGAGGAACTGAAGGATGTGATTAGGCTTGTATTACTAATTTAATCAAATAAGTTAAGTCACTTGATAACACAAAAAGGCAATTTTAGCCTTCTGAACTGAAACAACGTAGTTCAATTGGCATGTGCACACAGGAATTTCTGGGGTAACATTAACTTCTGTCAGTAGTATGAAATAAGCACGCAACAATTTTCCAGAACCAAAGAAAATCAATTAGACACACATGGAGGCAGAGGGCATGGCTGAGGTACTAAATGAGGACTCGGCATCTTTCTGTACCAAAGAAGATACTGCTGCCAAAGAAATAATGCAAAAGCAGGTAGTTAATGTGCTGCTTCAACTAAATATTAAGTAGTTGTTAGTAGACAGGCTGACGGTAATTGAGTCACCAAGACAGGATAGGATGCATTCGAGGATGCCGAGGAAACAAAGGCCAGAAATTGCAATGCTCCTGACCTTAGTCCTCCAATATTCCTGACATACAGGGGTGGTGTCACCTTTGGTGCCAATAGTGAATTGCAAATGTTAAACCATTTCCTGAACTAGGGTGTAAGGATAAACCCATCAACTACAGGTCAATCTGTTTAATCTCAGTGGAATTAAAAGCTAGTCTAATGGTGACAATGAAATCATTGTCAATCGTTGTAAAAACCCAACTGGTTCAGATGCAGTATCAGTTTGGGTACAGATAAGAAATAGCAAAGGAAGAAAGTCACTTGCTAGGGGACCTATAAACTGCTCCCACAGTAGCTATACTGTAGGACAGAGTATACAGGAAGAAATAATGGGGGCTTGTAAGAGAGGTACTGCAATAATCATCGGTGATTTTAATCTACATATAGATTGGACAAATCAAATTGGCAAAGGTAGCCTGGAAATGAGTTCATAGCGTGTATTCCGGACGATTTCTGAGAGCAGTACGTTCCAGTGCCAACTAGGGAGCAGGCTATTCTGGACATGGTGATCATAAGAACTAGGAGCAGGAGTAGGCCGTCCGGCCCCTCGAGCCTGCTCCGCCATTCAATAAGATCATGGCTGATCTTTTCGTGGACACTGACCCTCTTACCCGCGCTCTCACCGTATCCCTTAATTCCTTTATTGTTCAAAAAGATATCTACCTTAGCTTTAAAAACGTTTACTGAAGAAGCGTCAACTACTTCACTGGGCAAGGAATTCCATAGATTAACAACCCTCTGGGTGAAGAAGTTCCTTCTCAATTCAGTCCTAAATCTGCTCCCTTTAATCTTGAGGCAATGCCCTCTTGTCCGAGCTTCACCTGCCAGTGGAAACACCCTCTCTACTTGTACCTTATCTATTCCCTTCATAATTTTATATGTTTCTATAAGATCCCCCCTCATTCTTCTGAATTCCAATGAATATAATCCCAATCTACTCAGTCTCTCCTCATAAGCCAACCCCCTCAACTCCGGAATCAACCTAGTGATCCTCCTCTGCACCCTCTCCAGTGCCAGTACATCTTTTCTCAAGTAAGGAGACCAAAACTGCACACAGTACTCCAGGTGCAGCCTCACCAGTACCTTATACAGCTGCAACATAACCTCTCTGCTTTTAACCTCAATCCCTTTAGCAATGAAGGACAAAATTCCATTTGCCTTCCTAATTACTTGCTATACCTGCAGACCAACCTTCTGCGATTCATGCACAAGGACACCCAGGTCCCTCTGCATAGCAGCATGCTGTAACGTTTTACCGTTCAAGTAATAATCCTTTTTACTGTTACTCCTACCGAAATGAATGACTTCACATTTATTAACATTGTATTCCATCTGCCAGACCTTTGCCCACTCAATGTATCTATGTTCCTCTGCAAAGTTTCACAGTCATCTGCACACTTTGCTCTGCCACTCATCTTAGTGTCATCTGCAAACTTTGACACCATACACGTGGTCCCCAACTCCAAATCATCTATATAAATTGTAAATAATTGCGGTCCCAACACCGATCCCTGAGGCACACCACTAGTGACTGATTGCCAACCAGAATAGCACTCATTTATCCCCACTCTCTGCTTCCTGTTAGTCAACCAATCCTCTATCCATGCTAATACTTTACCCCTAACACCATACATCCTTATCTTATGCAGCAGCCTCTTGTGCGGCACCTTGTCGAAGGCCTTTTGGAAATCTAGGTACACCACATCCACTGGGTCCCCATTGTCCACCTTGCTCGTAATGTCATCATAGAATTCCAAAAGATTTGTCAAGCATGACCTGCCCTTCATGAACCCATGCTGCGTCTGCCCAAAGGGACAATTTCTATCGAGATGACCTGCTATTTCTTCCTTGATAATACACTCAAGCATCTTCCCCACTACAGAGGTTAAGCTAACCGGTCTATAATTCCCCATCTTTTGTCTACCTCCCTTTTTAAACAGTGGCATCACATCTGCTATTTTCCAAACTGCTGGGACTACCCCAGAGTCCAGCGAATTTTGGAAAATTACCGCCAGTGCACCTGCTATTTCTCCCGCCATCTCCTTTAGTACCCTGGGATGCATTCCATCAGGGCCAGGAGACTTATCAATCCTTAGCTCCATTAGCTTGCCCAACACTACCTCTTCCGTAATAATGATTGTTCCCAGGTCCTCACCTACGTTCGTCTCTTTGTCAATTACTGACATGTTATTAATGTCCTCCACTGTGAAGACCGATACAAAATACCTGTTCAATGCCTCGGCCATTTCATCATATCCCATATCTAAATTCCCCTTCTCATCCTCCAAAGGAGCGTTTACTTTAGCCACTCTTTTTCGTTTTATATATTTATAGAAACTTTTGCTATCTGTCTTTATATTCTGTGCTAGTTTTTTCTCATGTTCCATCTTACTTTTCTTTATAGCTCTTTTTGTAGCTTTCAGTTGACCTTTAAAGTTTTCCCAATCTTCTAGTTTCATGCTGTTTTTGGCCACTTTGTATGCCTTCTTTTTCAATTTGATAGCCTCCCTTATTTCCTTAGACACCCATGGCAGATTACCCCTTTTCTTCCAGTCCTTCCTTTTCACTGGAATATACTTTTGCTGAGCACTTTGAAAAATTGCTTTGAAAGTCCTCCACTGCTCGTCAACTGTCCCACCATAAAATCTTTGTTTCCAGTCTACTTTAGCCAAGTCCTCCCTCATTCCATTGTAGTCCCCCTTGTTCAAGCGCAGGACCCTGGTATTGGATTTTATCTTCATACTCTCCATCTGTATTCTAAATTCAACCATACTGTGATCACTCCTTCCAAGAGGATCCCTAACTATGAGGTCATTAAATATTCCTGTCTCATTACATCCTCGATCTAGGATAGCTTGCTCCCTCGTCGGTTCCATTAGATACTGTTCAAGAAAACTATCACGGATACACTCAACGAACTCCTCCTCAAGGCTACCCTGACTGAGCTGGTTCGACCAATCTACATGTCGATTAAAATCCCCCATGATAATTGCCGTACCATTTTTACAGGCATTAGTTATTTCTTTGTTTATTGCCCGCCCAACGTGATATTATTTGGTGGCCTATAGACTACACCTATCAATGACTTTTTCTTCTTAGAGTTTCTAATTTCCACCCAAATGGATTCAACCTCATTCTCCATAGAACCTATATCATCTCTCAGCACCGCCCTGATGTCGTCCTTGAATATCAGAGCTACACCACCTCCCTTACCTTCCTGTCTGTTCTGCCGAATAGTCTGGTACCCCTGGATATTTAACTCCCAGTCGTGACCAACCTGTAACCATGTCTCCGTAATGGCTACCAAATCATATTCATTCGCGATGATTTGTGCCGTTAACTCATCAACCTTGTTACGAATGCTACGAGCATTCAGGTAAAGTGCCTTTATGCTGGCTTTCTTACCCTCATGACTTCCAACATCTCTAATAACTCCTGAGTTATCCTTCCTTTCTGCTTCTTTCATCGTCTGCCTTGAACTTAAACCCTCCTGCACACATGTTAGCCTGCTGCTTACCTTTTTATTTACCATCATACTCCGTCGTTTTCCCTTTCCCTTCCCCCCCCCCACCCCCGAGTCACTAGTTTAAAGTCCTAGAGACCACCCTATTTATCCATTTCGCTAGAACACTGGTTCCAGATAGGTTCAGGTGGAGACCGTCCCATCGGTACAGATCCCCCTGGTTCCAAAACTGATGCCAATGCCCCATGAAATTGAACCCCTCTTTCCCACACCACTCCCTTAGTAATGTGCAATGAGACAGGATTAATGAATGATCTCATAGTAAAGGAGCCTCTAGGCAACAATGATAACGTGATAGAATTCCACATTCAGTTTGAGGGTGAGAAGTGTGGGCCTAAGATTAGTGTTTTAAACTTAAATAAAGGCAATAACAAGGGCATGATGACAGAGTTTGACAAAGTAAACTGGGAAGTTAGATTAAAAGATATGACAGTAGAGAAGCAGTGGCAGACGTTTATTTCAAAACTCTCAAAGATATATTCCAGTGAGAAAGAAAGACTCTACAAGAAGGATGCACCATCCATGCCTAACTGAAGACAGTATCAAATTGAAAGAAAAAGCATACAATACTTTGAAGATTAGTGGGTCATAAAATACAGGCCAAGTGCTGGAAAATGGGATTAGAATAGATAGGTGCTTGATGGCCAACACGGACACGATGGGCCGAAGGGCCTGTTTCTATGCTGTAAAACTCTATCACTAATGCTCTTTAGGGAAGGAAATCTGTTGTCCTTACCTGATCTGGCCTACATGTGACTCCTGACCCACAGCAATGTGGTTGACTCTTAAAACATCCTCTGAAATGGCCTAGCAAGCCACTCAGTAGTCAAGGGCAATTAGCAATAAATGCTAGCCTAGCCCAGCGACGCCAACATTCCACAAAATAATTTTTAAAAAATGGAATCGAAGGTTCAATGAAGAGTGCAGGAAGGCATGCCAGGGGCAGCACCAGGCATTCCTAAAAATGAGGTGTCAACCTGGTGAAGCTACAACAAGGGACTACTTTCATGCCAAACAAGCAATAGACAGAGCTAAGTGATCCGACAATAAAGAAAACACATTTGTGCTCTGCTGTCCTGCCACATCAGTCGTGAATAGTGGTGGAAAATGAAACAACTAACAGGAGGAGCAGACTCCACAAATTTCCCCACCCTCAATGATGGGGGAGCCCAGCATAGCAATGCAAAAGACAAGGCTCAAGCATTTGCATCCATCTTCAGCCAGAAGTGACGAATGGATGACTCATCTCAGCCCTCTCAGGTCCTCAGCATAACAGATGCCTTCAGCCAATCCGATTCACTCCATGTGATATCAAGAAACAGCTTGAAGGAACTTAATATTGCAAAGGTTATGGGCCCTGACAACACACTGGCAATAGTACTGAAGACTTATGCTCCAGAACTAACTGCGCCTCTAGCTGAGTTATTTTAGTGTAGCTACAACCTAGCTTTGTGGAAAATTGCCCAGGTATGTCCTTGCACAAAAAGCAGGACAAATCCAACCCGGCCAATTACCGCCCTATCAGCCTATTCTCGATCACCAGCAAAGAGATGCAAGTGGTCATCAACAGTGCCGTCAAGCAGCACTTGCTCAGCAATAACCTGCTCAGTGACACTCAGTTTGGGTTCCGCCAGGGCCACTCCTAACCTCATTAACATGGACAAAAGAGTTGAACTCACAGGTGAGGTTAGAAGGACTGTCCCTGACATCAAGGCAGTATTTGAGTGCCAGGCAATGAGCATCTCAAACAAGAGAAAATCTAACCATCTCCTCTTCATATTCAATGGCATTACCATCGCTGAATCCCCAACTATCAATATCCTGGGGGTTACCATTGACCAGAAACTGAACTGTACCAGCCACATAAATGCTGTGCTACAAGAGCAGGTCAGAAGCTGGGAATTCTGCACGAGTAACTCACCCCCCCCCGTCTCCCCAAAACCTGTCCACCATCTACAAGGCAGAAGTCATGAGTGTAATGGAATATTCTCCATTTGTCTGGACGGGTGCAGCTCCAACACTCAAGAAGCTCAACACCATCCAGGACAAAGCAGCCTGCTTGATCAGCACCCCATTCACAAATATTCACTTCCTCCACCACCGATGCACAGTGGCAGCAATGAGTACCATCAACAAGATGCACTCACTGCAGCAACTCACCAAGGCTCCTTTGATGGCACCTTCCAAACACGTGACCTCTAACACCTAGAAAGACAAGGGAACAGATGCATGGGAACACCACCACCTGCAAGTTCTCCTCCAAGCCACATACCATCCTGATTTGGAACTATACCGCCAATGCTTCACTACAGCTGGGTCAAACTCCTGGAACTCCCTTCATAAAAACACTATTAGTGTTCCTACACCCCAAAGACTGCAATGGTTCAAGTAGACAGCTCACCACCACCTTAGGGATGGGCAATAAATGCTGGCCTAGCCAATGATATCCACATCCCGGAAACAAATAAAAAAAACATAGACAAGTTGGTGGAATGGATGAATAGGTGGAAGATGAAGTTCAATGCAAAGAAATATGAAGTGATATATTTTGGTAGGAAGAACATGGAGAGACAATATAAAATAAAGGGCACAATTCTAAAGCGGTGCAGGAGCAGAGGGACCTGAATGTTTATGTGCATAAGTCATTGAAGGTGGCAGGACAGGTTGAGATAGCAGTTAATAAAGCATACAGTATCCTGGGCATTATTAATAGGAGTATAGTAACAAGAGAAAGGAGGTTATGTTGAACTTGTATACGACACTAATTCAGTCTCAGCTAAAGTATTACGCCCAGTTGTGGGCACTGTGCTTCAGGAAGGATGTGAAGGTTAGAGACGGTGAAGAAAAGATTCATGAGAATGATTTCAGGGATGAGGATTTTCAGTTATGAAGATAGATTTGTAAGATTACTAGGTTACTATAAGTTACTAACCAGCATACTAATTGTTAAAATCCAGCTATTATAAAGTAACTAACTAATCATAAACTAACATTTAGCTTTATTGGAGCCCTTCTTTGTAGTATGGTAAAGTGGAAAAACTTAGGAAATAGGGCACAGTCTTGACAAGATGTCAAGGCAGAGGGATTCTGGGAGACTGTTAAGTTTTAAAATGTTTACTTGCAGTACAAGAGTGAAACCTTGAGAACAGACAATGAAAACAGGTTCTGTATGGATTTGCCTTGTAATGATAAGGAACCTCGAAATGTAAAAGCATTGAGATAAAGTAGTGAACACAAAGGGGTACTACTTGCAGACATGTGAAAGGTGAGCAACCATCACAAAATGATCCGTGGTTAGTTACGAAAAGCATCCTTTAATACGATGGACGGACGGACGGATGGATGGATAGATACCGACAAAAAAAACTTGAAGACCAAACGTTCCAAGAGAAAGTCTCTAATACGGGTACTATCTGTGTTAGACTGTTAATTACTGCCTGAGTTTGTGACTATGGTTTACCTGAAAACTTAAACTTGTCTTTTCCTTTATCTCAATAAAGTCGATTCATAACAAGCTTTGTGCTGCCAAGTCTGTTCCCACTTTAAAAGGGGGTATGAAACACCCATATCTTATCAAACCTTACAGATTGGAGAGTTAAGACTGCTTTCCTTGGAGAAAAGAAGGCTGAGAGGTTATTTGATAAAGTTATTTCAAATCATGAGGGGTCCTGAAAGAATAGATAAAGAGAAACTGTTCCCACTCGTGAAAGTATCAAGAACGAGAGGGCACAGACTTAAAGTCTGCTTTCAAAGATACTTAAAACCTTAATATTCCCTTTCTCACTATGTTTCTGGTATCCAATATTTCAGATTCCTCTTTAACTACAATGTTTGCATCATTCCCCTCTTTTGTGAAGACAGGGCAAAGTATTCATTCAGAACCATACCGACATCTTCTGCCTCTACACACAATTTCCCTTACTGGTTTTCAATAGGCTCTACGCTTTCCTTAGTTCTCATCTTACTCATTATGTATTTTGAAAACATCTTTAGGCTTGACTTGATTTTACTTGTTAACATTTTTTCATGCCCTCTGTTTTTCAAATTTGCTTTTTAATTTCACCCCTGCACTTTCTATACTCCAAGCTTTTTGCAGTATTGAGCTCTTGGCATCCGACACAAGCTTCCCTTTTTTTTTTGCCATATCCTACGCTATATGCTTTTGTATCTGGGGCAGGGCAGGGGGGGGGGGGGGGGGGGTGGAAGGAGGGGGATGTATAGATTTGGGAGGCACTCCCTTTTTCTTTATGGGAAAATATGCGTTATGAACCTTCTTCAGCTCCTACTTAATTGCCACCCACTGGCCTGATGCAGATTTACCTTCAGGTAGCTGTTTCCAGTCCACTTTGGCCAAATCACCTCTGAGTGGGAAAATTGGCCTTCCCCAATTTAAAAGTTTAACGCTTGGTCTATCTTTATCCATTTCCATAACTACTCTAAATATAACTGAATTATGATCACTACCTCCAAGATGTTCTCCCACTGATATACCTTTCACCTGCCCAGAATCATTCCTAAAAACTAAGTCCAAAACTGACTCTTGTTGAGCTTGCTACATACTGGTTTAAAAAAAGTTCTGAATGTATTTTAAGAATTCTGCGCCTCTATACCTTTTACACTAATTTTATACCAATTAATATGAGGGTATTTGAAATCCCCTACTCATCTGCCTGTTCATTCAATTGAAGTATATAAAATTAATCACGGAAAAATTCCTTTGTTGTTAATTTTCTGGCCTTTGTTTCTCCTGCCTTCCATACTCGCTTACCAGTTTTCCAGCTTTTCATCTCTCCCTTCTAAATCTACACTCAGCTTCCCAGAACACTGCCAAGCTGGTGTAAACCCTTTGCAAGAGCAGTGGCAAACCTCCCCACCACAATATTGGTCCTAGTCCTGTTGAAATACAACCCATCCAGCTTGTACAGGCCTCACCTCACCCAAAATTGGTCACAATGATCCAAGGAATCTAAAGCCCTCCCTCCGGCACCAGTTCTTCAGCCACATATTCAGCTGCCCAACCTGCTTTTCCTGTACTCAATAGTGCATGGCACTGGGAATAATCTGGAGATAACTATATCTTTAATAACCTGCATATTAATTTCTTCCCTAGCTTGCAGGATCTCATCCCTCTTTCCACCTATGTCATTGGCACCAATATGGATCACAACCTCTGGCTGTTCAGCCTTTCCCCTCAGAATTCTTTGTAGCTTCTCAGTAACATCCTTGACCCTGGCACACGAGAGGCAATGTAACATCCTGGAGTCACATCAGCAGCTGTAGAAATGCCTGTCTATTCCCCTAACTATCAAATCTCTGATCATGATTGCTTTCCTGACCGCCTTCCTCCTCTTTTGTAAAACTGAGCTGTGGCCTTGGCTCTGCCTGTACTCCCCAGAGGAACCACTACCCTCACAAGTCTTCAGAAATTAACACAGAGTGGTCATGAAGACAAAGTATTTGTTTCATGTCTCTGCCATTTCCTTAATCCCCATTATAATTTCTCTTGCCTCTGCCTGTAAGAGACCCACATTTATTCTCACTAATCGCTTCCTTTTACAACAACAACTTGTATTTATATAGCAGCTCTAATGTAACAAACATCCCATGGCACTTCACAGGGCATTATAAAACAAAATATGGAACCTAGCCTCACATTATTCAGGAAGATGACCAAAAGCATGGTCAAAGAGCTGGGTTTTAAGAAGCTTCTTAAAGGAGGAAAGAAAGCTAGAGAGGTGAAGAGGTTTGGGGCAGAATTCCAGAGCCAAGGGTCCAGGCAACAGAAAGCATGGCCACCAATGAAAGAGGGATTAAAACTGGGGATGCTCAAGAGACCAGGGGTGCAGGTATCAGAGTGCTGTGGGGCTGGAGGAAATTACAGAGAAAGGGAGAGGCAAGACTATGCAGAGAATTGAAAACAAGGATGAGAATTCTAAAATCAATGTATTCCTTAACTGGAAGCCAATGTAGCTCAGCAAGCACAAACGTGATGGGTGAATGAGGCTTGGTGTGAGTTATGACATGGGCAGCAGAGTTTTGGATGATATCAAGTTTACAGGGGTTACAGTGTGGAAGGCGGTTGGGAATGCAGTGGAATAGTCAAGTATAGAGGCAACAAAAGCAGGAATGATGGCTTTAGCACCTGATGGGCTGAGGCAGATAGAGTCAAGCGATGTTACAGAGGTGGAAATAGGCAGTCTTAGTGATGCCTGCGGATCAGTGGGCGGAGATCATCTCAGACTCAAATATGACACCAAGGTTGTGCAGAGCCCGTTTTAGCCTCAGACAGTTGCTATGGAGAGGGATGGAGTTGGTAGCTAGGGCAGGTATTTTGTAATGGGTACTGAAACAATGGCTTTGGCCTTCCCAATATTTACTTGGAGGAAATTTCTGCTCATCCAGTCCTGGATGTCAGAAAGCAGTGGCTGAGGAGTCATGAGAGTTGGTGATGAGATAGAACTGGGTATTGTCAGTCTATGTGTGAAAACCAATGCTATGCTTTCGAATGATGTCGAGGGGCAGTAAGTATATGAGAAATAGAAGGGAGTCAAGGATTGATCCCTGCAGGACACCAGAGGTAACGGTGCAGGAAGAGAAAAATTTGCAGGCAATGCACTGGCTGTGATTAGATAAGAATGGAATCAAGCGAGTACAGTCTCACCCACTCTCCCAGCTAGAGGACGGTGGAGAGATGTTGGATAAGGATGGCGTTGTAAACTCTGTCAAAGGCTGCAGAGCTCAAGGAGGACGAGGAGAGATAATTGCCCTTTGTCATCGGCACACAGAATATCATTTGTGACTTTGATGAGAGCCATCTCGATACAGTCGCAGGGCCAGAGACCTGTTGGAGGAATTCAAACACAGTTCCAGGAAAGATGGGCAGGGACATGTTCAAAGACTGTGGAGAGGACAGGGACGTTAGAGAGGGCGTGGTCGTTTGCAAGGATGGTGGAAGTCAAGGTTTTTTTTTTTGAGAAGGGCGATGATGGCAGTTTTGAAGGGAAGTAGGTCAGTGCCTGAAGAGAGAAATGTTGACAATATTAGCCAACATCGAGACCAGGAAAGGAAGACGTCTGTGCCACATGCAGCAAGACAAGCACAACATTCAGGTTTGGGCTGATGAGAGGCAAGTAATATACATGTGCCAGTCTATGACCATATCCAACAAGAGAGAATCTAAGCACCTCCCTCCAACATTAAACAGCATGACTGTCACCAAATCCTCCACCATCAACATCCTACACTGACTAGACACAAATACCGTGGCTGCAAAGGCAGGACAGATGCTAGGAATTCTGTGGCTAATGACTCACCTCCTGTCTCCCAAAGCCTTTCCACGAACAGCAAGGCACAAATCAATGTGATGGAATACTCTCCAGTTGCCTGGATAACTGCAGCTTTAACAACATTCAAGCAGCTCAATACATTGGCGCCCCATGCACAACCTTTAACATTCTCTCCCTCCACCACCGATGCACTGTGTTTGCAGTATGTACCATCTAAAAGATGCACTGGAGCATCTCACAAAGACTTTTCCAACATAACCTGTAAAACCATGACCTCTACCACCTTGAAGGCAGAAGGTGCATGGGCATACCACCACCTCCAAGTCACACACCATCTTGATGTGGAAAATATATTGCCATTCTTTCATTGTCCTGGGGTCAAAATCCTGGAACTACCTACTTAACAGAACTGTGGGAGTACCTTCTCCAGTTGACTGCAGTGGTTCAAGAAGGCAGTTCACGACCACCTTCTCAGGGGCAATTACAGATGGGCAATAAATGCTGGCCTTGCCATCAACGCTCACAGCCCCTGAATGAATAATAAACAAGCACTCTTCATTCATCAATTTTCTATGCAAGGACACATCTGTACAACACTCAGCCCTGTACTGTCAGGACAGAGACTCATTCAACGCAGACACTGCAGTCTAAAAACCCAGACCTGTATAACTCCAAGCCCTGCACAGAGGACACAGACCTGGAAAATCACAGCAGTGTTCTGTCAGGATACAGACCTTTACAACTCCAAGCCCTGTGCTATGAGGAGAGAGACCTGAAAAACTACAGCACAAGGACACAGAACTGGACAAACCCCAGCATTGTGCTGTAAGAATGCAGACCTGTACAACTTCAACACTGTCATGTAAGGGCACAGACCTATACAAACCACAGTACTGCACTCTAAGGATAAAGACATTTACAACCTCAGCACTGCACTTTAAGGAAGCAGGCCTGTACAATTATGGCATAAAACTGTCAGACCATATATTACAATAGCCAGCCCAGTACTGTGAAGGTACAGATCTTCACAATACTCAGCACTGTCCTGTGAGAGCAAAGACATGTAGAACGGTCAGATCTGCACTGCAAAGGCACAAATCTGCACAACTCCAGCACTATACTGTAAGGACACACACCTCACAACCACAGCACAAAACTGTTTGACTATCCTTTAAAATCCCCAGCACTGAACTCAAAATTTCACAGAACTACAAGGACACAGACTTGTAGAACACACAGCACTGTGCGGACACAGACTTACCTTCAGGAAGGGGAACAGAAGCAAGAACCATGAGGGAACACCTAGAACTGGGTGCAGATAAATATAGCGTGAGGCTGGGGGCTTTCACTTACCTTCAGGGAGCTGAGAGGAGCCAGACCTGTGTGGGAGCAGTTAAACAGCTTCAGGAGTCAGTGCGCGCTGACTGAGTTAGAGAAAATTCAAACAGTGACATCACAGGAAAGTTGTAAGGTAATTGGTTGGTGAGTGACTGTTTGGGAGTCTCTGAAAATAGCTAGGTTAGTGCGTGTGTTAATAGTGTTAAACCTGGAAACTAGAAAAATGTAAAATTAAAATAAATATAGCTACCTTATAATTAACTAAAATAGGCAAGTAGAAAGGAAGTAAGAAACTGGTGAGTCTGTTGTTCTGCTTTATTTTAAGTGGTAAGCTTTATTTTATTAACAAGGTTAAATTAGTGCAGTAAGTTCTGGTGAGGAGAGGCATTCATTAAAAAGTTAAATTAAATAAATAATTAGTTATTTAAAACACAATAAGGATGATCGGGCAGGTGACGTGTTGCAGCTGCAGTACGTGGGAGCTCGTGGACACCACTGTAATTCACAGCAACTACGTCTGCAGTAAGTGCCTACAGCTCGAGGAGCTTCGGCTCAGAGTCAATGAGCTGAAGGCCAAGCTACACACTGGGATGTATCAGGGAGTGGGAAAGTTACCTGGCTACTTTGTTCCTGAAGCAGTCACACCTCATAAGATAGGCTCTTCCGATTTGGTCAGTGGTCAGGAACAGGAGATTGTGACCACAAGTGAGGCAGGTAAGGGGATTGAGAAGACAGAAGTGGAGGAGACTCAGCCCTTTCTGTTGTCCAACGGGTTTGAGGTTCTTCCAGCTTGTATGAATGAGAGCAGGGCTACAGGGTGGATGAGCAAACTGACCATTGCATAATGGTACAGGAAGCCAGAGGGGGAAGTAAATAGGAATGAAGAGTCATAGAGTTATTACAGCACAGAAACAGCCCTTCTGCCCATCATGTCCGTGCTGGCCATCAAGCACCTAACAATTCTAATTTTCCAGCACTTGGCCCATAGCCTTGTATGTTATGTAGTTGTAGTAGTAGGGGACAGTATAGTCAGGGGATTAGACACCACTCTCTGAAGCCAAGAGCGAGAGTCCAAAAGGCTGCGTTGCCTGCCCAGTGCCAGGGTTCAGGACATCTGCTCAGAGCTGAAAAGGAACTTGCAGTGGAGGGGAGGATCCAGTTGTCGTGGTCCACATAGGTACCAACGATAAATATAGGACTAGGAAAGAGGTTTTGCATAGAGAGAATGAGCAGCTAGGGGCTAAATTAAAAAGCAGAACGTCAAAGGTAATAATCTCTGGGTTTCTTCCCTGAGCCACGAGCAAATTGACTAGGGTAAATAAGATTAGAGAGTTAAATGCTTGGCTCAAAGACAGGTGTGGGAGAAATGGGTTTTGATTCATGGGGCACTGGCACCAGTATTGGGGAAAGTGGGAGCTGTACCATTGGGATGGTCTTCATCAGAACCGTGCTGGGACCAGTTTTCTGGAAAGTTATATAAGTAGGGCAGTTGAGAGGGCTTTACAATAAATAGGGGCGAGGGATCAAGTGAGAGAAGATATGATAAGTTAGAGAGGACAAGGTATGACAGCAAGGTAGCACCAAGTGAAATAATAATCAGTGTGGCAGCAAGGGACAGAATGTACAAAATTAAAGCTAGAGGTTGCATAAATTGGAAAAAAACAGAACTAAAGGCTCTGTATTTGAATGCGCATAGCATTCATAACAAAATAAATGAATTGATAGCTCAAATAGAAATAAATATGTATGACCTGATAGCCATTACAGAGACATGACTGCAAGATGACAAAGGCTGGGACCTGAATATTCAAGAGTTCATGACATTTCAGAAGGACAGCAAACAAGGTAAAGGTGGAGGGGTATCTCTGTTAATTAAAGATGACATTAGTATAATAGAGAGATGATCTCAGTTCTAAAAATCAAAATGTGAAATCAGTTTGTGTAGATAAGAAATAGTAAAGGTAGGAAGTCACTTGTGGGAGTAGTTTATAGGACCCCTAACAGTAACCATACTGTAGGACAGAGTAAACAGGAAGAAATAATGGGGGCTTGTGAGAAAGCTATGGTGATAATCATGGGTGATTTTAACCTACAGATAGATTGGATGAACCAGATTGGCAAAGGTAGCCTGGAAGATGAGCTCATGGAGTGTTTTTGGGACAGTTTCTTCGAGCAGCACGTTCTAGATTCAACCCGACAGCAGGCTACTCTAGATCTGGTAATGTGTAATGAGGCAGCATTAATTAATGACCTCATAGTAAAGGCACCCCAAGTAGCAGTGATCACAATGTGATTGAATTTCGCATTCAATATGAAGATGAGAAGAATGGATTTAAGACTAGTTTTTAAACTAAACTAAATAAGGGTAAATAGGTTTTGAAGACTGAGTTGGCTAAAGTAAACTGGGAAATTAAGTTAAGGGATAGGTTAGTAGAGATGCAGTGGCAGACATTTAAGGAGATATTTCATAACACTCAGCAAAGATACATTCCACTGACAAAGAAAAACTCTAGGGGAAGGACACACCATCCGTGGCTAACTAAGGAAGTAAAAGAAAGTATCAAATTGAAAGAAAAAGCCTACAATTCAGCAGAGTAGTGGCAGGTCAGACGTTTGGACAGAATACAAAAAGCAGCAAAGAATGACAAAGAATAATGAGAGAGTAATTAGAGTATGAGAGAAAGCTAGCTAGAAATATAAAAATGGATAGTATGAGTTGCTACAGGTATTTAAAAAGGAAAAGAGTCAGTAAAGTAGGGGTTGGTCCTCTAGTGGGTGAGTCAGGGGAGTTAATAATGGAAAATAAGGAAATGGCGGAGGAACTGACCAGGTTTTATTGCATCTGTCTTCACTGTGGAGGATACAAATAAAATGCCAGAAATAATTGTGAATCAACAGGTGGAAGGGAGGGAGAAACTTAAAACAGTTACGATCACCAGGAAAAGGGTATTGATAAAATTTATTAGAACTAAAAGCTGACAAGTCCCCAGCTCCTGATGGACTTCATCGTCGGGTCTTAAAATAAGTGACTGCTGTGACAGTAGATGTACTGATTTTAATTTTCCAAAATTCCCTAGATTCTGGAAAGGTCCCATCAGGTTGGACTATGGCAAAAGTAACTCTGCTATTCAAGAAAGGAAGACAACAGAAAGCAGGAAACTACAGGCCAGTTAGCATAACATCTGTCATAGGGAAAAATGCTGGAATCTATTCTTTAGGAGGTTATAGCAGTTCATTTAGAAAATCTCAACGCAATCAGGCAGGTCAACATGGTTTTCTGAAAGGGAAAACTGTTGTACTTGTTTATTAAAGTTCTTTGAGGAAGTAACAAGCCACATGGATAAAGAGAAACCTGTGGATGTGGCGTACTTGGATTTCCAGAAGGCATTTGACAAGATGCCACATCAAAGGTTACTAAACAAAATAAGAGAGTCCAGGGGTAACATATTCGCATTGATAGAGGATTGGTTAGTTACCAGGAAACAGAAGGCATAAATGAGTCATTTTCAGGTTGGCAGCTATAACTAGTGGGGTGCCATAGGGATTAGTGCTGGGGCCTCAACTATTTACAATGTATATCAAAGACTTGGATGAAGAGACTTGGATGAAGAGACAGAATGTATGGTTGCTAAATTTGCTGATGGCACAAAGACAGGTAGGAGAGTAAGTTGTGAAGAGGACATAAGGAGGCTACAAAGGGATATAGACAGGTTAAATGAGTGGGCAAACATTTGGCAGATGGAGTATAATGTGGGGAAGTGTGAACTTGTCCACTTTGGATGGAAAAATACAAAAACAACATATTATTTAAATGACGAGAGATTGCAGAACTCAAATGCAGAGTGATCTGGGAGTCCGAATACACGAAACACAAAAGGTTAGTAAGCAGGTACAGCAAGTGATTAAGGCGGCAAATGCAATGTTGTTTATTACAAGGGAATGCAGTATAAAAGTAGAGATGTTTTGCTACAGTTGTGCAGGGCATTGGTGAGACCACATTGACAGTCTTGTGCACAGTTTTGGTGTCCTTACTTAAGAAAGGATATAATTGCATTGGAAGCAGTTCAGAGAAGATTCACTTGAACGATTCCTGGATGAAAGAGCTATCTTATGAAGAAAGGTTGGACAGATTGGGTCTGTATTCCTTGGAGTTTAGAAGGATGAGAGATGATCTTATTGAAACATACAAGATCCTGGGGGGACTTGACAGGGTGGATATTGAAAAGATGTTTCCCCTTATGGGAGAGCGTAAAACTAGGGGGGCACAGTTTAAAATTAAGACATTTAAGACAGAGAAGATGATAATTTTTTTTTCTGTCAGTGTCGTGAGTCTCTGGAACTCTCTTCCCCGGACAGCAGTAGAGGCAGGGTCATTGAATGCTTTTAAGGAAGAGGTAGACAGATTCTTGACAAACAAGTGAATTAAAGGGCATCAGGGATCGGCAGGAAAGTGGAGTTGAGTTCACAAAGAGATCAGCCATGATATTATAGAATGGCAGAGCAAGCTCGAGCAGCCGAATAGCCTACTCCTGCTCCTAGTTTATATATTTGCAACACCAGACCTGCAACGTAAAAACACAGGTCTGTATAAGCTCCAGCAAAATACTGTAAGGACGCAAACCTCTCCTACTACAGCACACAACTGTCAGACCATCCTTTACGGCACCCAGCCTTGCACTGCAAAGGCACAGACCTGTGCACCACCCAGCCTGGCACTGTAAAGACAGGGACATGTACAAATCCACACACTGCAGTGTAAGAACACAAGCCTTTGCAACACCCTTGTACAGACAGACCAGTGCAGTGCTGGCTCTTTTCTGTAAGGACACAGATCAGTGCAACCACCCAGCATGGCATTGTAAGGAGACAGACTGGTACAAACTCAGCATTGTATTGTAAGGAGACAGACTAGTACAACCGCAGCATTGTATTGTAAGGAGACAGACCAGTACAACCCCAACACTGTATTGTAAGGAGACAGACCGATACAACCCAGCGCTGTACTGTGAGGAGACAGACCAGTACAACCACAGCATGAAACGGAGACAGTCCTGCAAGGAGAGTGCAACACCAGTCTCTACTGTATGAATGCAGGCCAGTACAAGCCCAACACTGTGCTGTAAGGACACAGAACATTACAACAGCAGGCCTACATTATAAAAGGACACAGAGAACAACTTGTGTAACATAACATCCCAAGGCACATCACAGAGGCATCGTAAAACAAAATATGACAATCAGCCACGTAAGGCGATATTCGGGCAGGTGACCCAAAGCTTGGTCAAAGAGGTAGATTTGAAGGAGTGCCTTAAAGGAGGAAAGTGAGGTAGTGAAGAGGAGATGTTTAGGGAGGAAATTCCACAGCTCAGCATCGAGGCAGCTGAAGGTGCAGCCACCAATTGATTGGGCAGCAATTTAAAATCGGGGATGTTCAAGAAGCCAGAATTAGGGGAGCACAGATATCTCGGAGGGGAAAGGCTACAGATGGATTTGAAAACAAGGATGAGAATTTGAAAATGAAGGAGTCATTGTATGCCAGCGAGCAGGGTGTTGACTGACCAGGAATTGGTGTGAGTTAGGACACAGGTAGCAGAGTTTGGATAACCCCAAGTTTACAGGGGCTAAAGCATGGGAGGCTGGCCAAGAGTGTATTAGCATAGTTAAGTTTGGAGGTAACAAAGGCAAGAATGAGAGTTTCAGCATCAGATGAGCTGAGGTACAGGCGATGTCCAGCGATATTACAGAGGTAGAAATAGGCAGTCTTACTGACCACGCAGATATGTGGTCGGAAGCTCATTATGGGGTCAAATATGACACCAAGACTGAGATCAGTCTGCTTTAGTCTCAGTCAGTTGCCAGGGAGAGGGACTGAGTTGGTGGTTCGTGTGTGGAGTTTGTGGCAGGGACTGAAGACAATGGTTTCAGTCTTCCCAATGTTTAATTGGAGGAAATATTTGCTTATCCAGTACTTGATGTCGGAGAAGCAGTCTGACAGTGGAGGGCTCGAGAGAGGTGGTGGTGGTGAGGTAAAACTGGGTGTTGTCAGCATACACCTGAAAACTAACACTGTGTTTTGATGATGTCATTGAAAGGCAGTATGTAGTTGAGAAATGGGAGCACGGCAAGGATAGATCCTTGGAGGCCAACAGATGTAACCATGTGGGAGTAGGAAGAGAAGCCATTGACGGCATTTCTCCAGCTCCGATTAGATAGAGAAGAATGGAACCAGGTGAATGTAACCCCATCCAGTTGGATGGCGTTGGAGAAGGATAGTGTATTAACTGCATCAAAGATTGCAGACAGGTTGATGAGGAGGAGGAGCAGCGATAATTTACCTTTGTCACAGTCACACAGAACATCATCTGTGATTTTGAAATGAGCCATTTTGGTATTGTGGCAGGACACCTGACTGCAGGGAGTCAAATATGAAGTTCCGGGCAAGATAGGTACAAATTTTGGAGCAGACAACATGTTCAAGGACTTTGGAAAAGAAAGGAAAGTTGCAGATGGGGCAATAGTTTACAAGCATGGTTTGTGGGGGGTGGGGTGGAAATCAAGGTTTTTTGTTTGAGGAGATGGGTAATGACTGCAGATTTGAAAGAAACGTGGACTGAACAAGAGGACACAGAAATATTGACAATGTCAGCTAACGTGGGAGGCAGGAAGGGAAGTTGGGTGCACAGTCGTTTTGTAGGAATAGGATCTAGAAAGCATGAGCTGGGTCTCATGGACAAGATACGCTTGGAGAGGGCACAAAGGGATATAGGTGAGAAACCAGAGAAAAATACAAGTTCAGGGGTAGGCTCGGACAGGGGAAGTTTGGCCCAGTGGGCTAGGGGAAAGGAGAGAAGTAGCAAAGCCAGCTGATCAAATGGACTCAATCTTCAGGACAAAGAAATGCATGATCGCCTCGCATTTGTTGTTGGAAGCGAGGGGGGAGGAGACAGAGGAGAAAGAAATGGCTTGCAGTTGGCCTGGACTACATCAGACTGTATTACAAGACAGACCTGTTTAACAAAAAAAAAAACCCCGTATTGTAAGGAGAAAGACTTGCACAAGCACAACAATATATTGTCAGGACACAGTCCTGTGAAACAGCTAGAACTGCACTGTAAAGGGGAAAATCTTTGCAACTCCCACCACTGTGCAGTAAGGACACTGACCAGTATAACATGCAGCCCTGCACTGCAAGGAGACTGATCTGTTCAACATGCAGTCCTGAACTGAGAACATTGACCTGTACAGCCATAGCATGAAACTGTCAGAATGTTCTTTATAACAGCCTGAACTGCATTGTAAAGACACAGCCATGTACAGACCCAACACTGCACTGTAACAGCGCAATATTTTACACTCGCGCCACACAAGTGCCAGGCAATGACCATCCCTGACAAGAGAGAAACTAACCTTCTCCCCTTGACATTCAATGACATGGCAATCGCTGAACCGCCACTAGCAACATCCTGGGGATTACCATTGACCAGAAACTGAACTGGAGTAGCCACATAAATACCATAGCTACAAGAACAGGTCAGAGCTAGGAATCCTGCGGCGAGTAACTTACTTTCTGACTCCCCAAAGCCTGTCCACCATCTACAAGGCACATGTCAGGAGCGTGATGGAATACTCTCCACTTGCCTGGATGGGTGCAGCTCCAACAACACTCAAGAAGCTCGACATCATCCAGGACAAAGCAGCCACTTGATTGTGACCGGGATTCCATTCACACCCTCCACCACCGACACACAGTGGCAGCAGTGTGTACCATCTACAACATGCACTGCAGCAACGCACCAAGGCTCCTTTGACAGCACCTTCCAAACCCATGACCTCTACCACCTAGGACAAGGGCAGCAAACGGATGGGAACACCACCACCTGCAATTTCAGCTCCAAGCCACACATCATCCTGACTTGGAACTATATTGCTGTTCCTTCACTGTCACTGGGTCAAAATCCTGGAACTCCCTTCCTAACAGCACTGTGGGTATAGCTATCCCACATGGACATGAGTGGTTCAAGGCAGCAGCTCACCACCACCCTCTCAATGTCAATTCAGGATGGACAATAAATGCTGGCCTAGCCATGCGACACCCACATCCCATGAATGAATTAAAATAATCTCACTGTCAGGGCATAGACTGTACAGACCCTCACTAATATGTACGGATAAACACCTTTACAACATCCAACGACATTGCAAGGTGAGAAAACAGACAACAGGAACAACTTGTACTTATATAGAATCTTTAATGCATTAAAATGTCATAAGGTGCTGCAGAGAAGCGTTATAAGCAACTTTTGACACCAAGGCATGTATGGAGGTATTAGGACAAATGTCAAAAGCTTGGTTATGTTTTAAGGAGCATCTTAAAAGAGGAAAGAGAGGAGAGAAGCAGAATGGTTTAGGGTGGGAATTCCAAAGTTTAGGGTCTCTGCAGCTGAAGGCATGGCCAGCAGTGGTGTAGTAATTTCAATCAAAGATGCACAAGCAGCCAGAATTAGATGAGTGCAGAAATCTCAGAGGGCTGCGGGGCTGGAGGGGATAAGAGCTAGATTAGAATCATAGAATGGTTACAGCACAGAAGGAGCCCATAATGTCCATGCTGGTTCTCTGCAACAGCAACTCACCGAGTCATTCGCTCCCATGCCTTTTCCCCATCACCCTGCAATTTTTTTCTCTCTTCAGATAATTATCCAATTCTCTTTTGAAAGCCACAATTAAATCTGCCTCCACGACACTCTCAGCTATTGTGCATGCCAGATCCTAACCACCTGCTGCGTAAAAAAGATTTTCCTCATGTCACTGTTTTGCCATTCAGCTTAAATTGATGTCCTCTGGTTCTCACCCATTCCGCCAATGGGAACAGTTTCTCCCTATCTACTCTGCCCAGACTTCACATCATTTTGAACACCTGTATCAAATCTCCTCTTCTCCGAGGAGAACAGCCCCAGCTTCTCCGATCTATCCACGTACTGAAGTTCCTCATCCCTGGAACCATTCTCATGAATCTTTTCTGCACCGTCTAATGCCTTCACATCCTTCCTGAAGTGTGGGGCCCAGAAGACTCCAGTAGAGGTTGAACCAGTATTTTAGAAAGGTACATCATAACTTCCCTGCAGTGGGAAAGACACCATCGCAGCTGATACTCTGGCTATGATGAGATAGATGAGAATGGAACCAGGCGAGTGCAGTTCCACCGAGCTGAAGGACGGTGAAAAGGCGTTGGAAGAGTGTGTTGTGGTGAACTGTGTCAAAGGCTGCAGACAGCTCAAGGAGGAAGAGGGATAGTTTACCTTTCTCATTTCACATTGCAGCTTTGATAAGAACCGTTTCGCTAGTGTGGCAGAGCCAAAAACTGGATTCCAGGGACTGAAACATGGAGTTCCAGGAAAGATGGGTACTGATTTGGGAGGTGACACTTTCAAGGACTTTAGAGAGGAAAGGGAGGTTGGAGGTGGGGTGGTAGTTTGCAAGGATAGTAGTGTAAAGGGTTCTTTTTTGAAGAGAGGGAGATTTGAAGGAGAGAGGGACAGTACCTAAAGAGAGAGACAAGGGTTAACAATATAAGCTAACATGGGGACCAGGAAGGAAAGTTGTGTGGTCAGCAGTTTACTGGGAATACTGACAAGGGAGCAGGAGGTGAGATCCATGAATTAGATGAGCTCAGAAAGAGCATGGGGGAGATAGGACCTGTAAATACCCGTAGCACTGTACTGTAAGGACATAGACCAGTACAAGCTTCCAGTACTACATTAAAAGGACACAGACTTACACAACCCCAACATTGCAGCCTACGGAAACAGAACTGCACAACCCCAGCAGGGCACTGTAAATACACAGTCCTATACAACCCCAGCCCTGTACTGCAATAGAATTAATGGGACTGATAGGATAGATAAAGAGAAACATAAAAAATGAGCAGAAGTAGGCCATTCCGCCCGCTCCACAATTCAATGGGATGGTGGCTAATCTTCTACTTCAACACCACAAGTCCAGAACAACGGGGCACAACCTTAAAATTAAAGACCAGCCATTCAGGATGATGTCAGGAATCGCTTCTTTACCCAAAGGGTAGTGGAAATCTACAATGCTCTCCCAGAAAATACTGTTGACACTGGTAGGTGAATTGAAAATTTCAAAAATGAGTTTGAAAGATTTTTATTGTACAGGAATATTCAGTCATATGGAGCCAATGTCAGTAGATGGATTTCAGATACAGATCAGCCATAGTTTAATCTAATGGTCGAACAAGCTCGGGGGCCGAATGGCCTCCTCCTATTCCTATATTCCGAGATTAATTGATATCTTTTTATACCTGTGCACTAGTTTATTAAAAGGATTCAATGAGATTGTTACAGAGAAATTATTTCTTGTGGAAGGGTGTCCAGAACAAGGGGCATAACCTTAATATTTGAACTTCTCCATTCAGGAGTGAATTCAGAAACCACTTTTCACACAACAGGAAGTGGAAATCTGGAACTCTCGCTCCCCAAAAGGCTGTTGATGCTGGAGTCCAGTTGAAGTTTTCGGGACTGAACTAGATAAGGCTTTTTTTGATTGCGTATCAAAGGATGTGGAACAAAGTTTGGTAAATGGAGTTGGGGTACAGATCAACCATGGTCTAGTACAACAGCAGAACAGCCTCAGGTGCTGATTGGCCTCCTCTTGTTCCTATGTTGCTAGGAAACTATGTTACAGGTGAATTATGGAAGTGCCACAAGTTGGGTCGAATAACGCTCCTCTCACCCCTCCCTCCACAACATTTTGCAACAACTTGTATCTATATCACACTTTTAACATTATCAAACACCCCAAGGCACCTCACAGGAGTAGTTATGAGGAAAATTTGACATCGAGCCATGTTGGCAGATATTAGGTGAGGTGAGTTAGGTATTAAAGGATGTTCTTAAAGAAGGAGAGGTTTAAGGAGGAAATTCATTCGATTAGGGGCATGGCAGCTGAAAGCAAAGCAGACAATGGTGGAACAAAGGTAATTGCAGATGCTAAAGAAACCAGAGTCAGAGAAACAGAGATTTCAGAAGGTTGTGAGGCTGGAGAGGGTGACAGAGATAGGGATAGGGCAAGGCCGTGGAGGAATTTGAAGACGAAGATGAGAATTATCAGGCTGGAGGAGTATGCAGCGATAGGGAGGTGCAAAGCCTCCCTTGAATATTAGAATTAGAATGCTAAAATTCAGGCACTGCCAGACTTGGAGCTAACTCACTAACTGATACTTACAGTTCGCTGTCCAGCATTCAGGAACAGAAGACATTGATGTCTGTGGAGAAGCAGTCAGGGTCAACACAGCATTCAAGTTTACAAACTCCTCCTGATAAGTCACAGGTACACATGGGAAAAGCGGGAACAAGGCACATAGAGTGATCACAGACCGCAGTTGTACAACAGAGTATGGACAGTCCCTCTTTCCATCGCCTGAATCCATAATCACCGCTCTTTCCATCTCCCCAAATCAAGCTGCAGATCAAAAGAGAATTAGTTAACTACTTGAACTTGGGGAGGAGATGAGTTTTTTTAAAATGCAGCTAGTTATGATCTGGGAAGCACTGTCTGAAAGGGTGGCAGAAACAGATTCAATAGTAACTTTCAGAAGGGAATGAGATAAACATCTGAAGGGAAAATATTTACAGGGCTGTGGGGGTAGGGCATGGGAGTGCAAATAATTAGATTGCTCTTTCAGAGAGCCAACACAGGCACAATGGGCTGAATTGCCTCCTTCTGTGCTTTATTATGTGTAACTCTGAGCTCCAATCCATGGTCTGTTTGACTGAGAGGTGGCAGAGGGTCAACAACTGAGCTGAGCTGGCACACAGGCACTGTAATGGTCAAAAATCACAAAGAACTGCAGGAGGCCCTGAGCAACTCACCATCCCATTCTCTCCTCCTGTTTCCTGCTCTCACCCTCTCCTCCTGAATCTGAGATCAGGAAGACAGTTGCCAGCCAAGGGTATTAAGGGATATGGGAGCAAAAGCAGATGGATGGAGTTGGATCAAAGATCAGCCATAATGCCATTGAAGGGTGGAACAAGCTGGAGGGGCTGAATGGCCTCAACCTGCGCTCCTGCTGACAGCGCTCACGTCACAATGCTCAGCCACTGTGACGTCACACCGCCCAGCATCACCGGCACCGTCTGAACCTGCATTGGGCCGTCCTCGCGGCACCAGACCTAAGCTATAATAATAAAAACAAGAAATGCTCGAACCACTCAACAGGTCTGGCAGCATCTGTGGAAAGAAAAGCAGAGTTAACGTTTCGGGTCAATGACCCTTCTTCGGAACCAGACCTAGGCTGCTCTTCGGAGCCAGCCCTCCCTCTGTAGGCCTCGCCTCCACCCACAGCAATGCCCCAAAGCCTCAGCACAGTGCCCGTCGACCCAAGCCCATCGGCATCGGCCAGACAAATCCTGCTGTTCAAGCAACGCTGCTGGGTGACGGCGCGACGTTTATACGCGACGATAACGTCAATGCGTAATCATTTGTGACGCACTCGCGTATCACATGATGGGAGGCAGCTGCCTGGGAGAACGAGCTGTCAATCAAAGTAGACGCAGTCGCAGCACGTTCACGTTTTTAGAATTTACTGCAAATGCAAAATATGCAATATTCTGAGAAATAAACTGAAATGACGAATACAATGGAAAAATGTGCCAATGTAACAATCTGCAATATAAACAGAAATTGCAAAATACAGAGTACACTGGGATCAACTGTAACCTGGTCCTCGGGGACCATATGCCGAAACCCGTTATTGACGAGACCGCCTGATGATAAGGTCCTTTCGCCTTGGCTCCCTGAGTATGGAGGACAATACAGTTGACCTGTTTGAATGTATAGACTACTTGTTTGGACTGAATATCACCAAAGGGGCCCATATACACCGTTATCGAGGTCAGCATACCTCACCTCATTGTGTTTTGAATGTATGGTCACTGACCTGAAACGTTAACTCTGCTTCTCTCTCCACAGATGCTGCCAGACCTGCTGAGTTTTTCCAGCACTTTCTGTGTTTATTTTAAGTAAGGAGGCATTGCTGGTTCTGGGGAATGAGGTTTGGTTTGGTTTAGTTTAGTTTAGAGATACAGCACTGAAACAGGCCTTTCGGCCCACCGCGTCTGTGCCGACCATCAACCACCCATTTATACTAATCAGCCATGATCTTATTGAATGGTGAAGCTGGCTTGAGTGGCCAAATGGCCTACTCCTACTTCTTATGTTTTTATATCAGTTGGATAATACAAGTGAGAACCAGTCTGAATATAGAAAGTTCAGAAGGTACGTGAAAAAAGAAATGGGAGAAGCAAAGAGAGGGTATCAGAAGAGACTGGCAGCTAATATAAAAGGGAATCCAAAAGTCTTCTAATATAAAATAAAAAGAAGAAATGCTGGAACCACTCAGCAGGTCTGGCAGCATCTGTGGAAAGAGAAGCAGACTTAATGTTTCGGGTCAGTGACCCTTCTTCGGAATTGTATGCATATAGATAGTAAAGGGTGGTAAAAGGAGGAGTGGGGCTGATTAGGCACCTGAAAGGGAATTTAAGTTCAGCCATGAACTTATTAAATGCAGAGCAGGCTTGAAGGGCCGAAAGGCCGACTTCTGCTCCCAATTCGTATGTTCATATGTTGTGCATAGAGGCAGGGCATGGCTGAGGGACTGAATGAGTACTTTGCATCTGTCTTTACCAAGGAAAAAGAGGATGCCCAAGTCATAGTGAAAGATGTGGTAGTTGAGTCACTGGATGGGCTAAAATTTGGTAAAGGAGAGATATTGGATAGGCAGCTGTACTTAAAGTTGATAAGTCACCAGGATTGAATGAGATGCATCTGAGCATACTGAAGGAAGGAAGGGTGAAAATTTGAAGGCACTGGCCATAACCTTCCAATTGTCCTTAGATACAGGAGTGGTACCAGAAGACTACAAAATTGCAAATGTTACATCATTGTTAAAAAAAAAAGTGTAAGGATAAACCCAGCAACTACAGGCCAGTCAGTTTAACCTCAGGTGGGAAAACTTTTAAAAACAATAATTCAGGAGAAAATTAAGTTACTTGTCAAATGTGGATTAATTAGGAAAGCCATCATGGATTTGTTAAAGGCAAATCGTGTTCAACTAACCCAATTGAGTTTTTGATGAAGGATCAGAGAGTATTGCTAAGAGTAATGTAGTTGATGTGGTGAACATGGATATCCAAAACGCTTTTGATAAAGTGCCACATAACTGCTTGACAACAACTAAAACCAGTGGAATAGAAGGCAGCATGGATACGAAGTTGGGCTGAGTGACAGGAAACAGTCATGGTGAAGATTGCTTTTCAGATTGTAGGATGGTATATAGTGGGGTACCCCAGGAGTCAGTGTTAGGACCACTGATTTTCTTGGTCTATATTAATGGCCTAGACTTGGGTGTGCAGAGCACAATTTCGAAATTTTCAGATGGCATAAATCTTGGAAGTATTGTGAACTGTGAGGAGGATAGTGATAAACTTCAAGAGGTCATAGATACGCTGGTGGACTGGGCAGACAGGTGGCAGATGAAATTTAATGCAGTGAAGAGCGAAGTCATTCATTTTGGTAGGAACAACAAGGAGAAGCAGTACAAATTCAGGAGCGAAGAGACCTTGGGGTATATGTGCACAAATCATTGAAGGTTACAGGACAGGTTCAGAAAGCGGTTAATAAAGCATATATGATCCTGGGATTTATAAATAGAGGCAAAGAGTTCAAAAGCAAGGAAAATATAATAAACCTGATTTGGTCTCAACTGGAGTATTGTATCCACTTCTGGATACAGTTTTGGAAGGATCAGAAGACTTTCAAGAGGGTGCAGAAAAGATTTACAAGAATGCATCCAGAGTTGAGGAACTTCAGCTACATGGATAGATTGGTGGAGCTGGGCTTTTTCTTCTTAACGAAGGGAAGATTCAGAGGAGATTTGATAGAGGTGTTCAAAATCATGAAACGTCTGGAGAGAGTAGAGAGGGAGAAACTACTCCCATTGGCAGAATGATAAGAACCAGACAACTTTGATTTAAGTGAATGGCAAAAGAATTGTTACCTTTATTTTATATTGCCTCTCCACACTTTTCGCACCAAAATGCATCATGATGCACTTCTCTGTATTAGAGTCATCTGCACAGATCTGTCCATTCCACCAGCTTGCCTCTGTCCTCTTGAATTCCATCACTATCCTCCTCATACATCACAATATCATCAGCAAGTTTTGAAATTTTACCCTGTGCAGCCAAGTATAAGTCATTAATATGTAACAGCAAGAAAAACAGTTGTACCGCCCCCTGGGGAACATCACAGTATACCTATTCCCAGTCTGATAAGCCACCGTTCACCACTATTCTCTGTTTCCTGTCACTTGGCCTTACTGTTAAAAGCGGCATCCAGCAGGGTACAGGCCACCGGCTCATCGCTCTACAGGTTCAGCTGGCTCTTGAGGCGGTTTCAGCAGTGAATCACGGCACCCTGGTGAGCCAGGCCACGGCTCCTCCTTTGGTGACCTCTGCTTCTCCCCGTGACAACCCGTGGAACCAGAACTGGAACAAAACGTACTAAACCCCTTCAATAAACCCGACCCCTCCACCTCAGCAATAAATCCCCATCACAATCAGCAGTAAATTCCCTCAATAAACCCCCACCTCAGCAATAAAACCCTCCCCTAAATAACGAACACCCTGATAAATACCCACCTCAGCACTTAACCCCTTAAAAAAGCTCAGCCTCAGCAACCAAACCCTTCAGCAAATCTCCACGACGTAGAGCTCTGATGGACGCCCGCACGACCTAGCTGAAAACCCATGAGCACAGCGATGACTCCAGAGCCTCGGCACACAGTTAACGCATCCCGCGGGCGATCTGCCTGGCCCAGTTGACAAGGGTGCAGGGCGGAATAATCTGACAAGAAATCTGGAGTGAAGTACCATTAGTTGGTGGATAATCCTTCAAAGCAAGCACCTTCCGGCAACTCCTTCAATTGACTGGGACCCAGGTTTTCGCCTTTTCTATGGATATTAGCCTCCGACTTCGAGAGAGTGGTTCAGATTCCAGGCACATCTGCACCTCTTAAAACCATGCCTAGGCTATACAATAAACCAATGGAACGGTCACTTCATCCTCACTCTCACCAATGAGGAAACAACCACCAGAGGGAGCAGTTTACTGGTTATTCGTTCAGCTCAAATGGTGTCGAGCAAGGGTGCTAATGGCTGCCTCTCACCGTGAGCTAGATCATGCTGTCCTATTGTTCAGTCACTGCCTGCCTCAAGCTGGGCAACCCTCAGCCAGTAAGGTACTGACCCGCTAGCATCTGCCTTTCTCTCTGGGTACGGGAGGATAAGGAACAAGTGGAAGGAAAGTGAGTATCCAACAAACAAAAAGAAGTTTTCTGCTTCGAAGCTGGAAAGTCACTACTATGTGCCCTGGGATGAACAATGACCCACATTCTACAGTGAGTGTATGCAAGATGATGCTAATTGACCATGAGCTATGCAAACTTGATGTCAACATTGTTGCTGTTCAGGAGACCAGATTAGTCAATACACACGTTATGTGTGAGGCTAACTACACCTTATATTGGCATGGCAAGAGCGCAGAAGACCACTGTGAACATTGTGTAGGCTTTTCAGTCAGCAATAGATTGAAGTCAATTGAGCCACCAGTAGCAATTTCTGAATTCCTCATCTCTCTGTGTCTTATCATCTGATGGAGGCCTTGTCAAAATTATCTAAACTTATGCACCAACCTTGGATACCAATGTCTTAAACAAAGATCAATTTTATAACTTTCTATATGATGTTCTGCAGCTCATTTCAAATGGAAGAAGTTATTCGTCCTAGGTGATTTCAACACGTGTTGGATTGAACAGAGATTCATAGCCTACATGCCTTGCTCATCGTGAAGCAGACAAGATCAATGATGATGGACAATGGCTTCTTGACCTTTGTCTCTACAATGAACCACCATCACTTTCTTTCAGGGCAAACATCGCCACAAGGTATCATGGCATCATCAAAGATCTAGCCCTGGGCACAAGATTGACCTGATCATTACAGAAGACATGATGCACCCAGCATTCTCCATACCCACACCTACAGCAGTGTGATTTGACACTGACCACTCTCTTATCAGCAGCAGGGTGAAGGTGCATGAAAGTTTCACAGCTCCAAACACAACGGCATACCACTCAACAACATCATGGGTACAAGAAATGATGCCAAATACCAGCAGTTCACATTGTCGCTCGAGCAATTGCTACCTGCGAAAGGCTCACCAGGAAATGCCGATATTGATATTGATGAAACTTGGAATTTGTTGAGTTCAATCATCTATGGCACAGTAGCAGCAACATTTGGTAAATGTGATACTTGTAGCAAAGACTAGTTTGAGACCTACTCAGCAGAGATGATATCTGTCTTTAAAGTTAAAAGCAAGGCATTCCTGATACACAACATAAACCCAACAGCAAGAACATTCTGGATGACTGGAAGGTAGTCAAGGCAATCGTGGAAGAGACAGGGAGATACTGCGCAAATAAACACAAAATCAACCTATGTCAAGAAATCCAAACTGCCTGTGACAATAGAAATCTATGTGCCATGTATGCTGGGGTCAAGAATGTACTTGGTCCTACCATTACCAAATTTGTCCCTCTGAAATCATCAGATGGTGAAGCACTCACCGATAGAAGCAAACAGATGATCCACTGGGTTGAACAGTACTTTGAGCTGTACAGCCATGGGACAGACATCTCCCAGTCTACAGTTGATGTTCTTTTTCAACTTCCTGTTATAGAATACCCTCATCATTCGAACATGCAAAGGCTATTGTTTCACTAGCAAGCAGAAAGGCACTCAGCATGGATGGAGTTCCAGCCAAGCTGCTCAAGTCCAGGGAGCCCTAGATGTCAAGGGATATAGAGGATTGGATAAGGAAGAAAAAGGAGGCTTATGGCAGATTCAGAAGGCTGAAAACAGTGGAGGCCCTAGAGGAGTACAGAAAGTGCACGGGTACTTTAAAAAGTAATTAGGAGAGTGAAGAGGAGGCATGAAAAAACATTGGTGGGCAAGTTAAAGGAAAATCCAAAGGCATTTTATAAGTATGTTCAGAGCAAGAGGATAACCACGGAAAGAGTAGGGCCCATTAGGGACCAAAGTGGCAATGTGTGTGTGGAGCCAGAGGATCTAGGTGAGGTTTTAAATGATTACTTTTCATTTGTGTTCACTATGGAGAAGGACGATGAAGGTGCAGAGATCAGGAAGGGGCATTGTGATATACTTGAGAAAATTAGCATTGAAAGGGAGGAAGTATTAGCGGTTTTAGTGGGCTGATAAAGTGGATAAATCCCCAAGCCCAGATGTGATGTACCCCAGGTTGTTATGTGAGGCAAGGGATGAAATAGCAGGGGCTCTGACACAAATTTTCAAATCCTCTCTGGGCACAGGAGAGGTGCTAGAGTACTGCAGGACAGCGAATGTGGTACCATTGTTCATGAAGGATAGCGGGGATAAACCAGGTAATTACAGGTCAGTGAGTCTAACATCGGTGGTAGGGAAACTATTGGAAAAAAATCTGAGGGACAGGATTAATCTCCACTTGGAGAGGCAGGGATTAATCAAGGATAGTCAGCATGGCTTTGTCAGGGAAGATCATGTCTCACAAATTTGATTGAATTTTTCGAGAAGATGACGAGGTGTGTGGATAAGGGTAAAGCAGTTGATGTAGTCTACATTGACTTCAGTATGGCTTTTGATAAAGCCCCACATGGGAGATTGGTCAAGAAGGTAAGAGCCCATGGATCCAGGGCAATTTGGGAAATTAGATCCAAAGTTGGCTTAGTGGCAGGAGGCAGAGGGTGATGGTCGAGTGATGTTTTTGTGATTGGAAGCCTGTGATCGGTGCTGGGACCCTCGTTGTTTGTAGTGTACATTAATGATTTAGACGTGAATATCGGAGATATGATCAGTAAGTTCGCAGATGACACGAAAATTGGTGGTGCCATAGATAGTGCAGAGGAAAGCCTTAGATTACAGGACGATGTAGATGGGCTGGTAAGATGGGCAGAGCAGTGGGAAATGGAAGTTAATCCTGAGAAGTGTGAGGTGATGCATTTTGGGAGGACCAACAAGGCAAGGGAATATACAATGGTTGGTAGGACCCTAGGAAGTACAGAGGGTCAGAGGGACCTTGGTGTACTTGTCCATAGATCACTGAAGGCAGCAGCACAGGTCGATAAGATGGTTAGGAAGGCTTTTGGGATACTTGCCTTTAGAGGCAGAGAATATAAGAGCAGGGAGATTATAATGGAGTTAGTTAGGCCACAACTGGAGTATTGTGTACAGTTCTGGTTGCCAAACTATAGGAAGGATGCGATTGCACTGGAGAGGGTTCAGAGGAGATTCACCAGGATGTTGCCTGGGCTGGAGCAATTTCAGCTCTGAAGAGAAACTGGATAGGCTAGGGTTGTTTTCCTTAGAGCAGAGAAGGCTGAGGGGGGACCTGATTGAGATATACAAAATTATGAGGGGGGTAGATAGGAAGAAGCTTTTTCCCTGAGCGGAGGTGTCAATAAGCAAGGGGCATAGATTTAAGGTAAGGGGCAGGAGGTTTAGAGGGGATTTAAGGAAATATTTCTTCACCCAGAGGTGATTGGAATCTGGAGCACACTGCCTGAAGGGATGGTAGAGTCATGAACCCTCACAACATTTAAGAAATATTTATATGAGCACTTGAAATGCCATAGCATACAAGGCTACGGGCAAAGTGCCGGAAAATGGGATTAGAATAGAAAGTGCTTGATGGCCAGCATGGACATGATGGGCCGAAGGGCCTGTTTCTTTGTTGTATAACTCTATAACTAAGCATGGGATGCCCCAACTACGTCCATACCTTCATGACTTCCTTCTTCAATGCTGGAGGGCAGGATCCATTCCACAGGACATATGTGATGGAAACATCATCACATTATACAAGAACAAAGGTGACAGAGGGGACTGCAACAACTACAGGGGCATCTCACTCCTCAGCATTACTGGGTCACGTGAAAAGACTCCATCAACATGCAGATCGAGTGTAGCATGAAGGACAGTGCAGGTTCCATGCTGGCACATTTACAGTGGACATGATCTCCATATGCCAGCCACAAGAGAAATATAGGGAACAGTATATACCTATTTACCTTGCTTTTAAAGATCTCACGAAAGAATTTGACACTGTCAGCAGAGCAGAACTCTCCTGAATTTGGAGAAGCTTGGCTGTCTATCAAAGCTCCTTCATCTCATGCATTCCTTTCATTACAACTTGCACAGTACTGTAGTTTGACCGCTCCACTTCTGATAGTTTCAGGGTGAAGCCTGAAGGTGGCTGGCTGGTGACAGGCTAGGGGTCCCATGAGGCCTCCTATACTTACTTACCCTTCCCCCCACCGGAGCCGCAGGAATGAGCGGGCCACAGCTGTGGTCGCAGGCCATTCTGGGAGGGGGTTTCTCCTCCAACAATCAGACCACAGACTTCCACAGGGGCCGGAAGTACACATCCATACGTGCCGGGGTTTCAGCCCCACTCATGACACTCAGGTGCAGGGTGTCCAGGCCCCCGATCTGCTGTCTGCCCTCTGATACCTCATCCTAAAGGTTGTACTATGTTTTTACACCTCACCCAGCACCACTATTCCCTGTATTGTTGTTTTAATAGTTTTGTTTGACTCTGGAGCAGATGTAGTCAGAGGCCTAACAGATGTAAATCCTTTATTAGTTAATTTTAATGTTTGTGCAATTGATATTTCTTGAAAGGCTATGGTTCTCACATCAACATCTTGTATTTATATAGCACCTTTAACAGAGTAAAATGTCCGGAGCCCTTCACAGGAGCATTATCAAACAAAATTTGACACCAAGCAACATAAGGGATATTAGGACAGACGGTCAAAAGCTTGGTCAAAGAGGTAGGTTTTAAGGAGCATCTCATGGGAGGAAAGAGGTGGAGAGGTTTGGGGAGGGAATTCCAGAGCTCACTGATCCTCCGAACAGATGGAACATTTTCTTCCTAACTCCCTGTCAAAATGTTTCATAAGTGTGAACACCTTTGTTAAATTTCCTGTTAACCTTCTTTGCTCCAAGGGAACAATCCCAGCTTCTTCAACCTCTCCACATAACTGAAGTCCTTCATCCTTGGTACCATTCTGGTAAATCTCTTCTCTACTCTCTCGAGGGCACTGACACCCGCTCTAAATTGTGGTCCCAGAATTGGCCACAGTACTCCAGCTGAGGTCTAACTAGAGTTTTATTAAACGTTTAGCGTAACTTTGCTATTGTACTCTCAGCCAATTTCAATCAAGCCAAGGACCCCTTGTGCTTTTTCAACAGCCTTATCAACTTGTCCTGCCACCTTCAAAGATATGTGTACCTACACCAGAAGTCTTTCTGTTCCTGCACCCTCCTGAATATTGCAACATTTAATTTATATTTCCTCTCTCATTCTTCATTCCAAAATGCACTATTGGCTGTGAAACGCTTTGGGATGTTTTGAGGGTGTGAAAGGTGCTAAGTGAAGACAAGAACTTTCTTTTTCTTTTACTGTCTATTTAAATTTATAGATTTAAATATTAAATTAGGATTAATATTCAAAGCTAACTGTTTTACTGTAGAAATAACTTCAGTGAATTAAAAGGAAAGATCACAGATAGCAGTTCTTCAAGATATAGCTCAATCGGCTCCAGATCTCTCAGGAAATCTTACCAACTCCACGTACTGTCTACAGGGGATTTCTCCCAGTGTATTGGGACCAACATTCGTGTTTCAAGCAACACCACAAACAACTTGATTAATGACTCAGTTGCTCATTGCTGTTTGTGAGATCCTGCTGTTCATAAACTGGTTACTGAGAAACAACAGGGATAACAATTCAAAAAGGATGAACTTGTCTCAGAGATATTAAAAAAGTTGTGACACACTGTGTGTTTAATACAAAGCTGATTTATTTGACATTTATCCAGAGTATTAGCATCTATAACTAGTTGGAGTTTATTAACATGAGAAGAAACAGACCCCAACTGACAGAAGAAACATGTTTCAAGTTACATTTGCGCTGCACAAGTGCCAGACAATGACGATATCCAACGAGAGAGAATCCAACCATCTCCCCTTGACAATCAATGGCACTAACATCGCTGAATACCCACAATCAACATCCTGGGGGTTACCATTGACCAAAAACTGAACTGGACCAGCCATATAAAGACTGTGGCTCCAAGAGCAGGTCAGAGGCTGGGAATTCTGCGGCAAGTAACTCACCTCCTCAATCCCCAAAGCATGTCCATCATCTACAAGACACAAGTCAGCAGTGAGATGGAATACTCTCCATTTGCCTGGATAAGTGCAGCTCCAACAACACTCAAGAAGCGCGACACCATCCAGGACAAAGCAACCTTGATCAGCAACCCATCTATCATATTCAACATTCACTTCTTCTACCACCAATGCACAGTGGATGCAGTGTGTACCATTTATAAGATGCACGGCAGCAACTCACCCAGATTCCTTTGACAGCACCTTCCAAACCTACAACCTTGATCACGTAGAAGGACAAGGGCAGCGGTTGCATGGTAACACCAGCACCTGCAAAATCCTCTCTGGGTCACACACCATTCTGACTTGGAACTACATCACTGATCATTCACCGTCGCTGGGTCGCTGGGATTGGCAATAAATGCTGGCATGGCCAGCGATACCCACATCCCGTGAATGAATAAAAAAAGTTTCAGTCCTAGATGTGAATAACAGCAGAATGTAACTCCTGCAGTCACTTATGCATTCGCTGGTGTGTCTGCAGGGTGGATGAACGAGTGAATCCCTTCCCACATATGGAGCAGGTGAATGGCTTCTCCCCAGTGTGTACTCGCTGGTGCCTCAGCAGATTGCATGAACGAGCAAATCTATTCCCACACACAGAGCACGTGAAAGGCCTCTCCCCAGTGTGAAGTCGCTGGTGTGTCAACAGAAGGGATGAAGAAATGAATCCTTTCCCACACATTGAGCAGATGAATGGCCTCTCCCCAGTGTGAACTCGCTGGTGTGTCAGCAGGGTAGATAAATGAGTGAATCCCTTTCCACATGTCGGGCAGGTGAATGGCCTCTCCCCGGTGTGAATGCGCATATGACTTTCCAGTTCAAATGGGTAATTGAATCCTTTCCCACAGTCCCCACATTTACACGGTTTCTCCCCAGTGTGATTGCGCTTATGTTTCGACAGTCCAGATGATCGGCTGAAGCCTCGTCCACACACAGAACACATGTATGGTTTCTCCCCGCTTTGAACGGTGCTTTTTCCTTCCATATCCAAAGGGCGATGATATTTAGGTTTTGTTGAATTGTGTTACTCTGTCATATCTTGACGTGATGATTGGTTTGAGCTTTATGTTTGTACATCCTTCCTTCTCATACCCTGTAAAATTAATTTAAAACATGAAAGAGGGAATGCGAAAGAGAATCCACAAAAACACAAAGGCAGTTTGTGAAATTCAACTTAATGAATCTAGTAATTTGTGAGTGCAGCAAGAGAAAAAAAATCAGCAGATTGTTATAAAAACCCAATTGTCCTTCAGGAAAGGGAAGGCTTTATACATCTACAGGTTTACCAAAACTTAAAAAAAACTCCCAAATGCAAACTGCACCACGTAGAAGTAGTGCAGCTGGTACATACAAACACTATCACTTCCAAGATCCCCTCCAAGACACGCATCATCCTGAGTTGGACATATATCGCCATTCCTTCATTGCCCCGGGTGAAAATCCTGTAACTCCTTACCTAACAGCATTGTGGGAATACTTTCACCACACAGGCTACAGTGGTTGAAGAAGGCCCACCGCACCTTCCCAAGGGGCAACTGAGGATTGGCAATATATGCTGGTGTTGCCAGCAATGCCCACATTCCAAGAATGAATTTTTAAAAATCTGGATATGTAAAATGGATTAAAGGCTTGTACAGAAATACTTGTTGCTAAAATACTCTTTTACATTTTACAGACAGTGTCAGTTTAACAATCTAATCTCCCCGAGAATCCACCTCCCTTGAGGGTCCCACATTGGAAATTATTGGGCTCAACTGGACTCGGGGTTAAACCCAGCAACTTCTCCTCCATCTCTGCTCCAGCTAAAACTGATGCAACAAAAAAAGCCCTACCATGAGGCCAGAGACTGACTTCCGGGTTCAGTGCCCACCTTCATTCAAATCAGCTTTTAATTGGCCGGTCTGTCCTTCTGGACTCTGTTTTGTGGGCAACGTCTGCAACTAAACAATACCAAAATACTGCGGAGGCTGGAAATCTGAAATAAAAAGAAAATGCTGAAAACTCACAGGCCTGAAACGTTAACTATTTTCCTTCCCGCAGATGTTGCCTGATCTGTTGAATATTTCCACATTTTCTGTTTAAGTTTCAGATTTCCCGCATTTGCAGTATTTTGCTGTTGGATTAGAGGTGCAATAAACACTTGCCGTACAGCAGCTAATTCATGGCGGCTTCAATGCCCATAATGCTCGGCGGCGTAGACACCGCTCGATTCACCGATCAGATTTCACCGTGCCCTGACTGCGCATGTTCGCCAGACCCCGGCGCGGAGCATTCTGGGGGGCCTCGAACCTGTGCTTCGTTGCCTGTTGGACCCGGTGGAAACGGGAGAAAAAACTGCGAAGCGGCGGGTATGATGGGGGAAGACACTGTACCAGCGGATTAATGTTGTCCCCTTCCCGAGGCCCTGGTCGCACTTCTGTCGGACCCGAGCTATGATTCGGGCCCTGACAGCAGCTGAGACTGCGTGTTGCAGTGGTTGCACTCGGCCCCACTAACCTTCTGGAGCCGCTGTCGCGCATGATACGCGCGTCGATTTATGGTTCCGTCGGGGTGGGTGGTTGGGGCGTACCGCGCCTGCGCGTTGCGTCCTTGTGATGGCGATAGGCCGTATTCCGCAGCGCAGAGCATTCCGGGCAGTGGCATATGCCATTGTCAGACAACAGAGAAATCTGCCATTCGGCCCATCGGTCGGCTATCCAATTAAACCATGTTCCTTCCCCATAGCTTGCAGTTTTTTTAAAACCTTTCTGGTATTCATAAGATTCTATTTTGAAAGTTGAAAGACTGCTTGGTGTCAATTTCAGTCCCATTTACGCTCTAATGTGGGAGTCACTGCCAAGGTCAGCATTTGTTGCCTATCCAAAATTGCTCTTGACAGCTGAATGGCTTGCTAGGCTATTTTAGAGGGTAGTTAAGAGTCAACCGCATTGCTGTGGGTTTGGGGCGGAGGGGATGTCTGGAGTCACATGTAGGCCAGATCAGGTAAGAATCAAAGAATTGTTATAGCACAGAAGGAGGCCATTGGGCCTGTCATTTCTGTGCTGACTCTCCGAAAGAGCAGTTTACCTAGTACCACTCCCTACTGTTCTCCCCGGTGCCCTGCACATTCTTCCTTTTCAGATAACAATCCAATTCCCTCTTGAATGCCTGGATTGACTCTGCCTCCACCACAGTCTCAGGCAGTACATTCCAGATCCTAACCACTTGATGCATGAAAACTTTTTTGTCATGTCGCTATTGCTTCGTTTGATTTGAATCCCACTATCAAATCTCCTCTCAGCCTTCTCTACTCCAAGTCCCGACTTTTCCAATCTATCCATTGTATCCATGTAACTGAAGTTTTTCATCCCTGGAACCATTCTCGTGACCCTTTTCTGCACTTTCTCCAATGCCTTTATAGCTTTCCTAAACTGTGGTGCCCAAAACTGGACACAATACTCCAGTTAAGGCCAAACCAGTGTTCTATACAGGTTTAATATAACTTCCTTGCTTTTGTACACTATGCCCCTATTAATGAAGCCTAGGCTGCTGTATGCTCTATTAACCGCACTCTCAACTTGTTCTTCCACCTTCAATGATCTATGCACATATGCACCAGGTTCCACTGCCCCTTTTAGAATTGCACCCTTTTCTTTTAGATTGTCTCTACATGTTCCTCCTACCAAAATGAAACACTTCACACTTCTCTGGATTAAATTTCATCTGCCACTTGTCCGCCCATTCCACCAACCTGTCTATATCTTTTTGAAGTTCTACACTGTACTCCTCACAGTTCACAATATTTCCAAGTTTTGTGTCATCTGAAAATTGTGAAATTCTGCCCTGTACACCAAAGTCTAGGTCATTAATATATATCAGGAACAGCAAAGGTCCTAACACCAGCCCTTGGGGATCTCCATTGCATATTTTCCTCCAGTCCAAAAAAACATCCATTAACCACTACTGTCTGTTTCCTGTCACTCAGCCAATTTTATATCCATGTTGCTATTGTCTTTTATCCTATGAGCTATAACTTAACTCAAATCTGTTGTATGGCACTTTATCAAATGCTTTTTGGCAGTCCATGTGCTGCACATCAATAGTATTGCCCTGATCAACCTTCTCCATTGCCTTATCAAAAAACTCTAGCAAGTTAGTTAAACACGATTTTCCCTTTACAAATCCATGCTGGCTTTCCGTAATTAACCCACATTTGCCCAAGTGTTATTAATTTTATCCCAAATTATCATTTCTAGAAGTTTCCTCACCACTGACTGGCCGACATTTGCTGGGTGTATCTTTACACCCTTTTTGAACAAGGGTGTAACATTTGCAATTCTCCAATCCTCTGGAACCACCCCTGAATGTAAGGAGGACTGGAAAATTATGGTCAGTCCCTCTGCAATTTCCACTCTCACTTCCCTCCCTATCCTTGGATGCATCTCATATGGTCCTGGAGCATTATCAACTTGAAGTATAGTTAGAAAACCCAATGCCTCCTCCTCTGTTTTAAACCCTTCAAGTGTCTGTATCGCCTCTTCTTTCACCGTGACTTGTGCAGCATCTTCTTCCTTGGTAAAGACAGATGCAAAGTATTGATTTAATACCTCAGCCATGCTCCCTGCCTCTGTATGTAAAACCCCTTTTAGTTACTAATCAGCCCCACTCATCCTTTCACCACCATTTTACTGTGAATATTCCCCAGGAGACTTTTGGATTCCCCTTTATCTTTGCAGCCAGTCTCTTCATACTCTCTCTTTGCTTCTCTTATTTGCTTTCTCCTTTTGCCTCTGGACCTTCTATGTTCCGCCTGGTTCTCGGTTGTGTTATCCACCTGACATCTGTCATAAGCAGCCTTTTTCTTCTTCATCTTACTCTTTATCTCTTTTGTTATTCTGGGAGCTCTGGATTTGCTTGCCCTACTTTCTCCTTTGCGGGAACATACCTTGACTGTGCCCGAAATATCTCTTCTTTAAAGGCAGCCATTGTTTAGTTACTGTTTTGCCTGTCAACCTTTGATTCAAATTTATCTGGGTCAGAACCATTCTTACCCCATTGAAGTTGACTTTCCTCCCATTCCATTATTCTTACTCTGGATTGTTCCTTATCCTTTTCCACAGTGGACCTAAACCATATGTTACAATGACCACTGTCCCCTAAATGTTTCCATACTGACACTTGATCCACCTCGTTCCCAAGAATCAGGTCTAGCAGTGCCTCCTTTGTCATTGGACTGGAAAAACACTGCTGTAGAAAATTCTCCTGAATACACTCTAGGAACTCTTGCCCCTCTCTGCCCTTTACACTACTACTATCCCAGTCTATATTCAGGTAATTAAAGTCTCCTATTTTAACCACTCTATACTTCTTGCACCTCTCTTTAATTTCCTTGCAAATTTGTTCCTCAATATCTTTACCATTAGCTGGTGTCCTATAAGGATGCATCCAGCAATGTAATTGCATCTTTTTTTTTTGTTCCTCAGCTCCGGCCAAATAGATTCTGTCCTTGACACCTCTGCGACATCCTCCCTCACTGGCCCACTCTTTTAAACTCCCCAGCTCTGGCTCTGCTTCCTCACAGATCCCCTCTTTTAAGCTTCACCGCTCATCAGATTTCCTTCTCTAAAGGGTATAAGTAAACCGTATTGTTTTTTCTGACAATCATTTCCTGGCACCATTACCGAGATTATTTTTCAATTCCAGATTTTTATGAATTCATTGAATGTAAAGTCCACCAGCTGGGATTTGAACCTGTGTCCCCAGGGGATTGGCCTGAGCCTCTGGATTATTAGTTCAGTGACATTACCACTATGCCACCACCTCCACTTTGACTGCAAATATTTTACTATGTTAAGGTGCTATGTAAATGCCAGTTATTGGTACCTCCCAAGAAGTTAAGATACAGGTCAGTATTGATCTAATAGACTGGTGCAACAGTCTGGAAGGGCTGAATGACCTCCTCCTGTTCCTATGTTCAAACTTACGGTGCTGATATTTGTAATGCAGGGTATGAGAAGTGCAGGATTTGCAGACAGGATTAAATTTTGGCCTGTCCTTTTCCTTCGACTCAGTCACACTGGGCAGTGCCTTTACCCACAGTCTTTTAGAGGATGATCCAGTGACCTGCTGGAAAGTGCACGTGTGACGCATCAGGTGAGGACAGTGGTATGGGTGTCCTTTTTTCCCTCACTGTCAAGAGCCACACAGGTAGATTGGGCATGTGTGTCTCGTGTTGGAAAGAAACTGTTGAGTGCAGTACTGAGCCGAGCCAGAGTCAGCACCTTCAGGGGAGGAGAGGCAGGGGAACCAGTGAGAGTAGAACTAATCCCAGTCAGAGTCAGCACCTTCAGGGGAGGAGAGAGAGGGAGACAGTGAGAGTAGAACTGAACCAAGCCAGTGTCAGCACCTTCAGGGGAGTGAAAAAAGTTGACCAAAAGAAAATATGTTGGAGATGGTGCGATAGGTTTGGATTTCAGCACAGGGAGGGTGGAGACTGTGTGAGACAGAGATTTGCAGCTTACGGGAAACAAGAAAGGAAAGAATGTTCCATAGAAACTAGAATTGTCTATTCTGAATTTCTATCCTTCAGTGACTGTGATGACTTTTGTAAACTCCTTTTACAGGATATTGGAAGGGGAGCATTTTCAGACAGGAAAATCAAACCAAACATCATGTCACGATCTACAGAATCATTTGGTTAATCAGGATCTGAATATCATCAGCCTTTGAATGTGGAAGGAGAAATGTTTGTCTGTCCTGTCTGTGGGAAAATATTTTAAACATTACTGTGACTAGAACAGCACCGATACACCCACACCCCCACCCCCCGCCGCCCGAGTGAGAGTGTTCCAATGCACTGACTGTGGAAAGATATTTAGCCAGTCAGCTTTAGCTTAAAAAACTATCACACCATTGACAGCAGGGTAAAACCATACACGTGTTGTGTGTGTGCATGAGGCCTCAACTGATCGTCCAACCTGGAGAGACATAAGGGCACCCACAACATGGAGAAACCGTGGAAATGTGGGGACTGTGGGAAGAGATTCAATTACCCATCCAAGCTGGAAATTCATCGACACAGCCACACTGGGGAGTGGCCATTCACCTGCTCCATGTGTGGCAAAGGATTCAATTACCCATCTGAGCTGAAAAATCATCGGCGTAGCCACACTGGCGAGAGGCCGTTCGCCTGCTCCGTGTGTGGGAAAGGATTCACTCAGTCCTCTGTCCTTCAGACACATCAGCGAGTTCACACTGATGAGAGACCATTCAGCTGCACTCACTGTGGGAAGGGCTTCAGGCAGTCACCCCACCTGATCGCACACCAACGAGTTCACACCGGAGAGAGGCCGTTCACCTGCTCTCTGTGTGGGAAGGGGTTCTCTCACTTGTCCCACCTGCTGACACATCAGCGTGTTCACACTGGAGAGCGACCATTCACCTGTTCTGTGTGTGGGAAGAGATTCACACGTTCATCCGAGCTTCTGACACACCAGCGAGTTCACACTGGGGAGAAGCCATTTATCTGCTCCGTGTGTGAGAAGGGATTTAATCGATCTTCTAACTTGCTGAGACACCAGCGAGTTCACATGAAACTGAAGGGAGTTGAATCTTCTGTTATTGCTGCTGTTAATCACATCCAGGACTGATCCATGTTCATTCAAACAGTGTTTGTTTCTGCTGATGTTCATAACTGGGCTGCAGTTTAATATTCTGGATGTATGACTGATTTTTGTTCTTAGGGCTTCATTAACCCTTTCAGAACTGCTGTCTGTGATTTTTGCCCTTAAGTCAGGGAGTCTCATCAGAAATTAGTTTGCAATAGAAATAGGAACTTTTATTTCAATCCTGAATTGATCTTTGGTACAAAATCTACAATTCGATGTGTGAAAGGATTCACTGGTTAACATATCCAATGAGAAAGTGCTGATTAGTCCTTGCTAACAATTCTTACTCATTTGCACATTACAGTGACTGTGGGGTTGGTTTAAATCCGACGAGAGGAGATTAGTGTCAGTGACTGTGGTGTTGGTTTATATCAGACAGGCAGAGATTGGTGTCAATGACTGTGGGGTTGCTTAAACTAGTCAAAGTTGAACCAGAGGTTTAATGTAGATATATACTGTATATCCTGTTCCTCTGTGTATAAAGAGCAGTACCACAAGTCCAGTAAGTCAGAGATCAGCCAGCATGATGACACTGTTGTGAAAGATGATGATGTCTGTACTCAAAGATGTAATAGAAAAACTTGGATTTCCAAAGGCCTTTGATAAAGTACCGCATAGTTATTCATGACTAAGGTCAGAACATGTGGAGTCAGGGAACAGGCAACAGAATGGACAGCAAGCTGCCTACAAACCAGAAAACATAGAGTAGAAATTAAAGGTATTTACTTAGACTGGTGAAGGGGGAGAGTAGTGTTCCTCAGAGATCGGTGCTGGAACCACTGTAATTCACCATTTACATAAATGATTTGGATTTTGGAATCCGAAATACAATATTAAAATTTTAAGGTGATACCACATTGGGGGTGTAGTTAATACTGTGAAAGACTGGGACAGCATTCTCGTGGAAATATTCAGTTATGTTAAGTAAATAGCAACATCATGTTGAATTGGCTTTGACTGATCTCATCACTATATAGTATGTGAAAAATTAAAATCCCAATTTCAGATTTGTCAGATTTAAACTCAATTTTTTCCAGGTCCAATCTTTCACTTTACAAAATGTGCTGGCTGTAGGCAAGATATTCGAACTGTTGTCTAATACAATACAAACACAGTGAGCCATAGACAGATGGGAAAGTGCAGCTTCGCAGTGAATCCTTTCAAGCTTCACTGAAAACTGACAGACTGGCAATCCATAGTTAATGAATGGAGTCGGGATCTTTATAAATTAAGAAGGCGATGCATGAAAATGAGGAACAGTTGATGAACAGAGTGGAGCATCATCTCCCTTTGATTTCTATTTCTGACACCAGGCAACAGAAAGAGGGAATTACAAAAGATGACATAAACAGACTCCAGGTGTAAGAAATCACACTTCAGTCCAGCACATTTGCCAGCTCTTTCCACAAACCTCAGTACAGTCAACCTTTCAGTAGCTGGGGCACGGATTAAAATAACTAGAGTTTAACAGATCTGGTAGAACTTTTGTATGTATATCCAAAATTGAAACTAACTATCCATTACTGCTCATCGGTATGCCCACAATGGAAATGAACAGACAATCAAATTTCAAGATATTTCACCGCTTTTGAGGATAGATTTCTTGCCAAGGAGGAAACACATCCTCTATGTGTGGTTTCCTTCTGAGGAGAATACACACGCTCTTTGTCTGGTATCCATTCAAGGAGGACGTAAGTGCTCTTTTCTTCGCCACATTTTTCTCTGCTGACAATTCCGCCAAAAGCAGGAGACTCCCATAGCTAAGAAAACAACCAAGTGGCATGGTCCCAGAATCTGACTATCCCAGTCCTAGAAAGCCACAAAACAATGTGTGACAACAACCTGGCAGGGACTTCTTCTCATATTCTCTCTCCTTGCAGGACACCCATGGCCTTCACTTGTTATGACCAACCGCTCCAATCAAAGCCCCCAATCAAAATATACGATTCTGATTGTGGTGGGAGAGACGCACTGATAATTCAATCCCATCACTCCACAGATCACCGAACATATCATTTAAAACTTTCCAAACTAGAGAAAGACCCAGCCAAATTGTACCATCTATTAACCCCCCCCCCCCCCCCCCCCCCCCGAATGAGGCTAACCAAACCAGGTGTCTTTAAATCAAATTAGCTCTTGAATAAGAAGAACTAAATTCTTAAACACTATGAATATAGAAACAACATTAAAAATAGCGTCCTTGAAAATTTACAGTTCAATGTTGCGTGAAGTCCTCACAGGATGTTACTTTCCTTGTCCAACTAATTTCAACAATTAACAACTTGCAAACACTTTCAATGGAGTTGTTTTTTTCATTTCTAACTGAATCCTAGCCAATTCCACTGCATCTGTCTCGGACCTATTACCTTCATGTCTCTCATATTCCCTTTCTTGTTCCTCGTAATGCCCTTCATATGTATTATCATCATCATCTTCTCCTACTAATTCCAGATGTTCGGCTATTATTTCAATTAGCTCTGCTTTTTGGGCACCTGCTTTCAACTTCAACCCCAATTTCGCCGCCAATTATTTCAATGTGTTCTTAGTTAAAGTTATCAAGTCACTCAGGGAAACATTCTCCTTTCGCAAAATCTCTGCTACAACTACTAAATCCATAAGAATGGTATAGCCTGTACTTTATTATACAAGAGACCTAGTTCTTTTAATTTCTTTGTAATTGGTGTCAGATTTAGATCCAACAATTAAGTTTCCAACTGATAAGATCCCAGCCTCGAGAGCAATTAATCTGATGCTAAATACAAGACCCCAATTTAAATATGTTATCCCAAAGACAAGTAATTACTATGATTCCAAATGACAGCCCTCCAGATTAGTCTGATTCTAATCCCAGATGCCAGCCACAGAATTAAATATGCTTCAACTGCGAGTGAGCCCCCAATTAAGATATGATTCAAATGCAGTAACCCATTTAACATGTGATTCAAATCTTGAGTGAGCCCCAATTAATATGTTATTCAAATCCCGGGACGAGCCCCCAATAAATATGTGATATGAACGATCACTCCAGTCAAAGCCCGCAATCAAAATCTACGATTCTGATTGTGGTGGGAGAGGCGCACTGATAATTCAACCCCGTCACTCCACAGATCGCCTCATATATCATTTAAAACTTTCCAAATTAAAGAAAGACCCTGCCAAATTGTACCATCTATTAACCCCCCGAATGAGGCTAACCAAACCAGGTGTCTTTAAATCAACAAATTAACTCTTTAATTAAAAGAACTAAATTCATAAACACTATGAATATATAAACAAGCTTTAAAATAGAAAAAAAAGTCCTTGAAAATTTACAGTTCAGTGTTGCTTGAAGTCCTCACATAATGTTGCTTGAAGTCCTCACAGAATGTTGTTTTCCTTTTCCAGCGACTTTCAACAATTAACGACGTGCAAACTATTTCAATGGAATCAAACTGACTTTAGATTTTTTGAGGGATAAAATATTGTCACAGTCTAACTTCCCTTTCTTCAATTTAAATTACCAGATTTCTCTGTTTTGGCTTGACTTTTTAAGAATTTTGAGAGATAATAATGAAACAGACTAAAATCCTCTTCCTTCAGTATAAATGGTTAAGAGCTATTTTTCAGGTGTGCTAAACACCACAGCTGTGTCCTCTGTCTGTGTGTTCTGTTAGAACAAACTGTCTTCGACTAAAAGCCAGTTCAAAACTGAATTGTAACAAATGTATCGCATGAGACTGGCTCCCAGTGGCTATATCTATGGTAACGAGAATGCACCCTTTGAATCGCATTCTCCAAATAGCTGTTTCTGAGGCAATGAAAATGCACCTTCATATTACTTCTGAGGCTTGCTGGTTCTTAAAACAATACTGATCCTTTGCAAACCTTAAAGGCTAACTGCATATTCCCAGAACAAAAAAAACTACAGGACCATGGCACACTCTATTTCTCTCTGCAGAACATTGCTGAGATACAGGGCTTAGTGGAGTCTGGATATGAACCTCAGTAAAATAAAAGCAAAATACTGCAGATGCTGGAAATCTGAAATAAAAACAAAATTGCTGGAAAATACTCAGGTCTGGCAGCCTCTGTGGAGCGAAAAGCAAAGTTAACATTTCAGTTCAGGGACCTTTCATCAGAACTAATGATGAACTCTGATGAAATGTCACTGACCTGAAATGTTAACTTTGCTTCTCTCAATAGATACTGCCAGACCTGCTGAGTATTTTGCAGCACTGTTTGTTTTTATTTGAACTTAAGTACTTCAAAACAACTTCAGCTTGCCGATATTTCTGAAGAGGTGGAAGGTCTATGACAGACGAGTTGAAACATTGCATCAGCGGCTGAGCTGCTCATCATGGCACTCATAGGCTGCCTGTGAAAATCCTTTACTGCAAATCCCATCAGTCCCACCAACCAGCATCAGTTATTCTGACCCAGATATTTCTATGTTTTTTATCAGCTTTTAACACTTTGGCAATTCTCTTCACCCTCTGTCCACAGTTCAAGGTGATGCACTCCTCTGCTCCTCCAATTTTGTTCTTCCACACCTTCCCCCTCCCTCTATTTTCAGACTGACAGTCGTCCCCTTCCCTTCAATTTCTTCTGGACGATCCTTCCCCTTCCCTTCAATTTCTTCTAGACACTCCTTTCCTTTTCCATTTGATACTGATACTCCATTTCCCTCCCTCCAATTTCATACAGACATTCCATCCCCTCCACTTCCATACTGACAATCCTTTCCCCCCTTCCAATTCATGCTGACATGCCTCTTCCTGCCTCCAATTTCATACTGACATTTCTCTACCCTTTCCTCACTCCAATTTCATCCTGACACCCCCTACCCCTTCCTCCCTCCAATTTCATACTTAAACGCCTTCCTCCTCCCTTCAATTTCTTTCTCATCCTCCACCACCACCCCACCAATTTCATACAGACACACCTTCCCTCTAACTCCAAATTCATACTGACAATCCTTACCCCCTCCATCCAATTTCATAGAAATCGTAGAAAGTTTATGGCACAGAAAGAGGGGAAGAGATTGACGAGACTGACTGTGATGTCGGTTTATATCAGACAGGAGGAGATTGGTGTCAGTGACTGTGGGATTGGTTTATATTGGACAGGAGGAGATTGGTGTCAGTAACTGTGGGATTGGATTATATCAGATGGGAGGAGATTGGTGTCAGTGACTGGGATTGGTTTATATCAGACAGGAGGAGATTGGTGTTAGTGATTGTGGGATTGGTTTATATCAGACAGGAGGAGATTGGTGTTAGTGATTGTGGGATTGGTTTATATCAGACAGGAGAAGATTGGTGTCAATGACTATGTGGTTGGTTAAACTAGTCAAAGTTGAAGAAGAGGTTTAATGTCGATACATACTATATATATTTCTCTATGTATAATGAGCGGTAGAACAAGTACAGTAAATCAGAGACCAGCCAGCCTGATGACATTAGTGTGAAAGATAATGATATCTGTACTCAAAGATGTAATAGAGAAACTTGGATTTTCCAAAGGCCTTGGATGAAGTACTATATAGTAACTCAATGGCTAAGGTTAGAACATATGGAGTAAGGGAACAAGTAACAAAATGGACAGCAAACTGCCTACAAACCAGAAAACATAGAGCAGAGGTTAAATGCATTTACTTAGACTGGTGAAGATGGGAAGTGGTGTTCTACAGGGATCAATGCTGGGACCACTGTCGTTCACTATTTACATAAATGAATTGGATTTTGGAATCCAAAATACGATTTCAAATTTTGAACGTGACACCAAATTGACGGTATAGTTAATACTGTGGAAGACTGGGACAGCATCCTTGTAGAAATATTCCGTTGTGTTAAGTAAATAGCAACATCATCTTTGAATTGGCTTTGATGGATCACATCACTATATAGTATGTGAAAAACAAAAATCATTAACAGTTCCCAACTTCAGATGTCAGATTTAAAATCATTTTTTCCCAAGTCCAATCTCACGCTTCATAAAATGTATTGGCTGCAGGCGAGATATTCGGATATTGTCCAACACAATAAAAGGAGACTCACAGACAGATGGGAAAGTACAGCTTTTCTTCTCCATTTTAAACTGACCCTCCATTCCCCTCCCTCCAATTTCATACTCACATTTCTCTCCCTCCCTCCAATTTCATATTGACACCTCTACTCCATCTCCCCTCCAATTTCATACTGACACCCCGTCTCCCTCCCTCCAATTTCATACTGACACCCCTTCCCCCTCCCTCCAATTTCATACTGACACCCCTTCCCCCTCCCTCCAATTTCATACTGACACCCCTTCCCCCTCCCTCCAATTTCATACTGACACCCCTTCCCCCTCCCTCCAATTTCATACTGACACCCCTTCCCCCTCCCTCCAATTTCATACGAGCACGCCTTCCTCCTCCCTTTAATCTAATTCTCACCCTCCAATCTTACCCACACCAATATCTTACAGACTGACCGTCCCTCCACCTCCAATTGCATACTGACACTCCTTACCCCCTCCCTCCAATTTCACAGAAATCATAGAACGTTTATGGCACAGAATGAGGCCACTTGGTCCATCGTGTCTGCGCCAGCTGAAAAACAAGCCACCCAGCCTAATGGGGCTTTGCAGCGTTTGTTCCATAGCCCTGCAGGTTACGGCACTTAAGGTGTATATCCAGACACCTTTTCAATAAGTTGTGGGTTTCTGCCTCTGCAAGTATTACACGCAGTGAGTTCCAGGCCCCTACCATCCTCTGGCTGATAAAAAAATATCCTCATGGGGTGGTCGCAGAGAAAAGTTTTATTGAAAGTGGGTGTTAGATTAGGTCATGCCATAGTAAAGTGATAATGAAATGGAGGGAGGAAACTCAAGGAGGGTTCGTGATTGTGGAAGGAAAAAGAAATCTGGCATTTCAACTGGGTTTGAATTCTGGAGCATCAAGCACAAACATATGAGAGTGTTAGGCTTTGAAGAAGTAAATTAGTTCTCGTCAGCAATAAAAACAAAAGCACATGCAATAAGCATCGATTGTATTCTTCTCACAGATGTCACAGAGAACAGAACATTTAGACCAATTTGTGCTAGTGATTTGGATTCGAGCCGAGGTTGTTCCAGCCACACCGCAGAGTGCAAACCACAAACCACTATACGACCACGGCGCCATGCATTAGCTGTTATAACCTGTGCCGTTGAAGCATAGTCTCAAACGACACTACCGAGAAAAGATGTATTTTGATGATAAGGCCAAAACAAGAACCCACAAAAAAATCTGACAGCAATGGAATTCGACAAACACCCCAACAGCGACGAGAATTTTAACTCAGTGTCTCAGCCCAGTCTAGCACAGATAACTGGTTTCAATTTTATAGCTGGGGACTGCTCCCTGAAAGCTGGCTTTTCTGCTGCCTGCCCACCCAGTCAAGGCTTTGCATTGAATGGATAGAATAAAAGGCTTTCCCAAGCACTCAGCTTTGTGGCGCGATGAATATTGGAAAGCCACTCCCGCTTCTAAAACGGCAAGTCAAATGCTGTGGGTCTGAACCGGAGTCGAGTTTTGTCCGAATATATCGTCAGATATTCCCAACTTCACACAAAAGCGAAATGCTCTAGGTGTTGGAAATGTGAAGTAACAAAAAAAGAATGCTGAAGGTACTCAGCGGGTCTGACAACATCTTTGTAAAGATAAACAGATTTAATGTTTCAGGTCTGTGACATTTCCTCGGAACTGAGGTTGCTACGACTACAACGCAGAATACGAATCACATCTGTGATGGCGAGATTTACACGTGCAGGTTTGGTTGACTCAGTTAACCAGGGTGTGGCGCTAATAATGTCAGGATTAAAAACTGATAAGTTTTTGATAAACTTAGAAGCAACAACGTTATGAAAAGGACATACAATATTTTGAAGGAATTCTGCAGACCGGTAGTTCTGAGGACAGCGCAGCGACTTGAAATGATAACCTTGTGTTTCTCTCCACAGATGTTATCGCACTTGTGGAGTATTTCCAACATTTTCCGAATAATTCCAATACTAACACCATCAGTATTTTGATTTGTGGTTTATTGAAGTGTCACTCCTTATATTAGCAAAAAACAAAAAGGAATTGGAGTATCTGGAAAATTAAGTTCAAGGGTGGAATTCTCAAAAAGAGCAACACAGATCATGTACACAAGAAGAATTAAGGGTCACAGAACAGAAACGTCAACTCTATTTCTCTCTGCACAGATGCGGTCAGAGCTGTTGAGTATTTCCAGCATTTTCTGTTTTTATTTCAGATCTCCAGCATCCACACTATTTTGTTTTGCAGTCACGTTACGCAAGCTTGAAGGGTAATGGTATAGGGTTAGATGGAAGATATAAATGCGAAAATCGTCAGAGGAAGTAAAATATGTCCACATTTCCAAGCTTTCACCTGGAAAAAGGAAATGTCTTCAACCAATTAGAAAGCTGTAATAATCCAGCGCTTTAGAGTCATAGAGAGATACAGCACTGAAACAGGCCCTTCGGCCCACCGAGTCTGTGCTGACCAATTTATGCTAATCCTATATTAATCCCATATTCCCTACCTACACTTGGAGTAATTTAAAATGGCCAATTTACCTATCAACCTGTAAGTCTTTGGCTGTGGGAGGAAACCGGAGCACCCGGCAGAAACCCATGCAGTCACAGAAAGAACTTGCAAACTCCGCACAGACAGTACCCACACGGGTCGCTGGCGTTGTGAGGCTGCGGTGCGAAGCACTGTGCCGCCCATTATGGGGTATTTAGGGATCGGAGATTCAAAACATCTGTTGGTCAGAAGCTTTGGCTGAGTTAATGAATGTGGGCGTATTTTAAATGTCCAGAGTGGAATGAACTGTATTTTAAATTGACCCATAACCGATATTTACCACATTTGTTTTAAGTTCGAGTGGAGGCGGGAACCTGCCCAGTGTACAGGACACAGGACGAGGAATCTGTCCATTGTCTTATGTCATAAGATCATAAGAACTAGGAGCAGGAGTAGGCCGTCCGGCCCCTTGAGCCTGCTCCGCCATTCAATAAGATCATAGCTGATCTTTTCGCAGACTCAGATCCACTTACCCGCGCTCTCACCGTATCCCTTAATTCCTTTATTGTTCAATAGCCTTAGCTTTAAAAACGTTTACTGAAGAAGCGTCAACTACTTCACTGGGCAAGGAATTCCATAGATTAACAACCCTCTGGGTGAAGAAGTTCCTTCTTAATTCAGTCCTAAATCTGCTCCCTCTAATCTTGAGGCTATGCCCTCTTGTCCTAGCTTCACCTGCTAGTGGAAACATCCTCTTTACTTGTATCTTATCTATTCCCTTCATAATTTTATATGTTTCTATAAGATCCCCCCTCATTCTTCTGAATTCCAATGAATATAATCCCAATCTACTCAGTCTCTCCTCATAAGCCAACCCCCTCAACTCCGGAATCAACCTAGTGAACCTCCTCTGCACCCTCTCCAGTGCCAGTACATCCTTTCTCAAGTAAGGAGACCAAAACTGCACACAGTACTCCAGGTGCGGCCTCACCAGTACCGTATACAGCTGCACATAACCTCTCTGCTTTTAAACTCAATCCCTTTAGTAATGAAGGACAAAATTCCATTTGCCTTCCTAATTACTTGCTGTACCTGCAGACCAACCTTCTGCGATTCATGCACAAGGACACCCAGGTCCCTCTGCATAGCAGCATGCTGTAACTTTTTACCATTCAAGTAATAATCCTTTTTACTGTTACTCCTACCGAAATGAATGACTTCACATTTATTAACATTGTATTCCATCTGCCAGACCTTTGCCCACTCACTCAATGTATCTATGTTCCTCTGCAAAGTTTCACAGTCATCTGCACACTTTTCTCTGCCACTCATCTTAGTGTCATCTGCAAACTTTGACACCCTACACGTGGTCCCCAACTCCAAATCATCTATATAAATTGTAAATAATTGCGGTCCCAACACCGATCCCTGAGGCACACCACTAGTGATTGATTGCCAACCAGAATAGCACTCATTTATCCCCACTCTCTGCTTCCTGTTCGTCAACCAATCCTCTATCCATGCTGATACTTTACCCCTAACGCCATGCATCCTTATCTTATGCAGCAGCCTCCTGTGCGGCACCTTGTCGAAGGCCTTTTGGAGATCTAGGTACACCACATCCACTGGGTCCCCATTGTCCACCTTGCTCGTAATGTCATCATAGAATTCCAAAAGATTTGTCAAGCATGACCTGCCCTTCATGAACCCATGCTGCGTCTGCCCAACGGGACAATTTCTATCGAGATGCCCTGCTATTTCTTCCTTGCCAAATAATTTCAAGCACTTTGTTCGACAGTTGTGTGAGGTTTCCTTGCTGGATGTGGACAGACAAGTGGGTTTGGAAATTCCGCGGGTCTCTATTTTGAGCTGGAGATTGCAGAGGCGTCTGCGCGTGTCTGCTGGAGCGACGATCAACTTAGCGATCGTTCAGAGAAGGAATGGTCAGGTGTTTCTTAACGGGAGTAGAAAAGCATGTATAAGGCTTTGTGGCGATTGCATTGCGAAAATAATTTAAGGACGGCGTTTTGACCACTTGGTGTATTAATCTATGCAATGGGTGACAAATTGAATTTCAATTTCTGTAGCGAATAAATAGTAAATTAAAGACTATACAGCATAACCGCTTGTGCGGTAGAGCTAGAAGCGACAATCTTGTGATTAGATCAAGTTTAAAATCGGTCAGCCACTTTACACATTAAGCGATGCAACCACTGACTGCGAGTCGCGATCGTACCTGGCTGAGTTTCCTTGTCGATGTCGAATGCTTTTATTTCTTTTTGCTTCACGGAGTAAATCGGCCCTTCAGCTTCCAGGTCGCGAGGAAATCGACAACTGAACATAATCTCTCGGACTCGCCGGAATATGATTCCTGTCTAACAGAAACGTGTTGATTCGGACCCTGTTTAGTTAGGGACGGGAACTACGGTTGCACCTGAACGCAACTCAGTATCGTGTGCCTCTAAATAAATTGACTGACCCAGGGCGCCCTTCACACCATCAGGAGTTGAAGCTTCATTAAATACCAAATGCCTTCAGTAACGGCAGGAATTATCTGTCACTCTACGTAACCGGCAAGGCTTTATCGCTTGGTGCAAAGAGATTTTGTATCACCGCTGCTGATTGTTCACGAGAACAGCAATAAGGTGCAACATTCATCAGCAAACAGACCGTGGCAGAATACAACTGAACGAAACATCGAGTGACACTGTGGAATACTGAGTGAGTTTGACTGGAATGTTGAATTTCCAATGCATTGTATAAAATATTGAGGAATCAACGAATAAAACTGAGATTCTCATCATTATATTATTCTGAAAGAGCGAAGAAAGAGAAACTGATGGAAAGAGAGAATGAATAAAAAGGATAAAGAAAGATAGGAAGAAAAAGAAAAGACGGATGAAAAATGTCAGTAAAAATCATTGAGAGGATTGGCCCGCAAAAGAGAAATTGCTGTTGAATTCCAGCAGTGAACGCGGCTCCATCGGTTCCCCTGTTTAACGGTTTCCTCGTTTAGGGATTCCCACTGGGTGAGTATTATCTTTGCTGACGTTTCTCTCATTTAGAAAATATAAAGCCAGCTCTGTCACCAGATGTTATTGACTGCGTTTTCACTGTTGGCAAGCACAGTTGCCAACTGTTATTTTCCAGATGCACTTCCTTCAAAAAGTTACAATTTATTTGAAGGAAAGCTTAGGAATGGAGGAAATTGAATCTGTGGTAGTCGGGTTGTGGTTTAAATAAAATACAGAATCTTAGCAATTATTAGAATTAACGGTTCGGCTTGTTAAGTAACTAATTCCACAAAGGACCTGGTCTGAAATCTATTCTTCTCATCTCTAATATTGCGCAGGTTCAGTTTCTTCCCTAATTCCTTCCAAACATTGCTGTTCTCTGCATTAAAATATATTTTCATGAGATTCTGCTTTTTGATTTCTCACTGAGGTTTTCATGTTGGCTGTTGATAAACAAAAAGTCCAATCGATTTCCGCCGCACTATTTGTTTCCAGTTACTGAACCAAGCTTTGCTTCAATCTGGATAAGAGCTCGCGAATAAAATGCAAACGATTGAAATCTGAGCAGATGCGGGGTCAGTGATCTCCAAAGGAGCTCACCCTCACAAGACCTGGAGTCTCAATCCAGCCACTCAGTCAGCTCAGTCTCGCTGTCATACATAGATTTAAAACTGTGGATTGCTGGTTGAAAGCTGGTTTTCTTGCTGATTATCCTCTGAACCCGTGGCTTTGCATTGAAAGCAGAGAGTAAACTCCACTTCCAAGCACAATTCATCCAAACAACGAGAGGTTTAAAGGTACAGACAGAAAGAACAATGTACACTAGACAGACAAGGCTGCATGAGTTGCTGAGCTTTCAAACATTTTGGCTGAAAACATCATCAAATATTCCACAGCTTCATCTAGGTGATGTGAACGCTCCTCAGGAAGACAGTGTATGTTTGACAGCTGCATACTGTATACAGCCAGATAGGTGCAGGTTGTTCTCTGGCATTGCAGGGGGATTGAAGATGTTTCTACAGTATAAGATTCGAACTTACCATAAATTCAATTTAATGGTTAAAGTTGCACATGCAGGTATAATGTCCTCAGAACGTTAGGCTGCGACGCCAAGATTAAAAAGTGCAAACTTAGAAGTAATTTGCACAGAAAATGGCATAAAACAATCATTTTACGAAAAGGACCTGCAATATTTTGAAAGAAAAGTGCAAAGCTTTAGTTTTGAAGTGAGTAATTGACTTAAAATGTTGATCCTGCGTTTTTCACTGGAACTGCGGAGTGTTTCCAACATTTTCCAAATAGTTGAATTTCCAACATCTGCAGTATTTTCTGTTTTATTTCAATGTGACTCCTTGTATTAACGAAATGCGGAAAAGTGATTGTCGAGGCTGGAATGTTGATTTCGGTGAAAATGCGACCCCTGGTGGTTCAGAGGGAGAATTCTCGGAAAGAACAAAAAGGATCTTGTACGAAAAGATTATGAGGGCCCTGTCATAGGGTTAGATGCAAGAAATAAATGTGGAAATCAGCAGACGAAGTAAAGTTCATCCCTCTTTACAAAGCTTTCATTTGGAGAAAGGTGATAAGTTTATCCAATTAAAAAGCTGAAATAACTAAGATTTTGAAAGGGTATTTAGGGAATGGAGAGGCAAGGCACCTGCTGGTCGGGAATTTTGCTCGATTAAAGGATTAAAGGATTATAGAACATAGCACATAGAACATAGAACAGTACAGCACAGTACAGGCCCTTCGGTCCACGATGTTGTGCCGAACCTTTAACCTACTCTAGGATCAAACTACCTACATACCCTTCATACTACTATCATCCATGTACCTATCCAAGAGTCGCTTAAATGTCCCTAATGTATCTGCTTCTACTACCACCGCTGGCAGTGCATTCCACGCATCCACCACTCTCTGTGTAAAGAACCTACCTCTGACATCTCCCCGAAACCTTCCTCCAATCACCTTAAAATTATGCCCCCTGGTGATAGCCCTTTCCACCCTGGGAAAAAGTCTCTGGCTATCCACTCTATCTATGCCTCTCATCATCTTGTACCCCTCTATCAAGTCACCTCTCATCCTTCTTTGCTCCAATGAGAAAAGCCCTAGCTCCCTCAACCTTTCTTCGTGAGACATGCCCTCCAGTCCAGGCAGCATCCTGGTAAATCTCCTCTGCACCCTCGCTAAAGCTTCCACATCCTTCCTATAATGAGGCGACCAGAACTGAACACAATATTCCAGCTGTGGTCTAACCAGGGCTTGATAGAGCTGCAGCATAACCTCGCGGCTCTTAAACTCAATCCCCCTGTTAGTGAAAGCCAACACACCATACGCTTTCTTAACAGCCCTATCAAGTTGGGTGGCAACTTTGAGCGATCTATGGACATGGACCCCAAGATCCCTCTGTTCCTCCACACTACCAAGAATCCTGTCTTTAAGCCTGTATTCTGCATACAAATTCGACCTTCCACTTCACACTTTTCCAGGTTGAACTCCATCTGCAGATGTTGGAAATTCAACTATGGGGGAAATTTAAGTGTCCAGTGTTGATTGAACTGTACTTCAAATTGGCCGACAACCTGATATTCACCATAACATTTCATATAAGATCCGACGAGTCCAGGCGGTAACCTGCCCAGTGTGTGGGCCACTAGACTGGAACCTGAACAGTTTTTTTGGTTTTAAGTCCGCAGTTAAATGATTTCAAATATTTTGTACTACAGTTATGTGAGGTTTTCTTGCTGGGTGGGGCAGAGGAGCGGGAATGGGAATTCTATGGGACTCTATTTTCAGATGTAAATTACAGGTAAGTCTGGTACAAATCAAGTTGTGTAGAGGTCCCTCATAGTGAAAGAATCCAGTAAAGTAAATTCTCTTCTGGTATAAAAACAAGAAATGCTGGATTCACTCAGCAGGTCTGGCAGCATCTGTGGAAAGAGAAGCAGAGTTAACGTTTGCTTACCCACTTTTTTTCAGGTTGTTTTTCTTCAGGTTTGCACTTGCTGATGTTCTATATTCAGTATATTCACACCTAATCTGTACTAATGCTTTGTCTTTCAAAACACCATTAACATATTGTTTGCCTTTGCTCTGTGACCTTTTGGTCAGCTATGTGGCCTGGTCCAATCTGCACCTTCTCCTTTGTTATCTCTTGCCCAACCCCCACCTCACTTGTTTATAATCTGTGACTTTTCTAATATTTGTCAGTTCCGAAGAAGGGTCACTGACCCGAAACGTTAACTCTGCTTCTCTTTACACAGATGCTGCCAGACCTGCTGAGTGAATCCAGCATTTCTTGTTTTTGTTTCAGATTTCCAGCATCCGCAGTATTTTGCTTTTATTTTAGTGTTTAATTCACTGCCACTTCTCTTCCAGGAATGCCTACCTTGAAGAAGTTCTGCTCTTCTCTCCGACGGGATTTTCGTTTGTCTCTTTTACCTTGTTCACCTTCATTGCTTTCTATTTCCCTCCTGGTGTTTGATAAGGTATCTACCAAAACTCGTTTTCACAGCCACATCTCCTTCCTCAGTGACTGTCTCCGGCTCCGACTGATTCCACGTGGATTCCAACTGCAGTTTCACCCATCATGCTTTGAAACCACCCAGGATCACAGGTATCTCCGAGAAATACAACGTTCCTCGGACTGCTACTCTCGCCGCATCCTGAGATCCACACTCAGTGCTATGCGCCGCCATATGCACACACTGGACCTCTCTCTCCAGCAGCACCGTCTCACCTTATCTCAAATCTGTTCTACTCCGCAGTTTCATCTCATCTTACGTCTCATCCGACGCATTAACAAAAAACTTTTTTTCTTCCTTTCAGGTGTTAAGGAACGCAAGCTCCAGCAGCTGATGGGGACTAATGCCCCTCCAGATCCTCCTTCCGCTTCACTTCCCTCTGACCCCACCCCTTCTGATCTGACCCCTTGCCGTGTATTCACTATACCCTCTGACCTCCCCCTCTCTGATGCTGAGCGTTCTGTACTCAGCAAAGGACTCAGTTTTATCCCCTTACGCCCCCACCTCAATGAATTTCGCGCTTGGCATGACGTTGAGCTACACTTCTTCACACCCTACCTCCTGTAAGGACTCCATTCCATTCTCCCAGTTTCTCCGTCTCCGACGCATCTGCTCTGATGATGCTACCTTCCATGACGATGCTTCTGATATGACCTCCTTTTTCCTCAACTGAGGATTTCCCCCCACTGTGGTTGACAGGGCCCTCAACCGTGTCCGACCCATTCCCCGCACCTCTACCCTCACCCCTTCCCCTCCCTCCCAGAACCGTGACAGGGTTCCCCTTGTCCTCACTTTTCATCCCACCAGCCTCCATATCCAAAGGATCATCCTCCGCCATTTTCGCCACCTCCAGCGTGATGCCACTACCAGTCGCATCTTCCCCTCCCTTCCCCTGTCAGCATTCCGAAGGGATCGTTCCCTCCGCGACACCCTGGTCCACTCCTCCATTACCCCCACCACCTCGTCCCCGTCCCAGGGCACCTTCCCTTGCAATGGCAGGAGGTGTAATACCTGCCCATTTACCTCCTCTCTCCTCACTATCCCAGGCCCCAAACACTCCTTTCAGGTGAAGCAGCGATTTACTTGTACTTCTTTCAATGTAGTATACTGTATTCACTGCTCACAGTGTGGTCTCCTCTACATTGGGGAGACCAAGCGCAGACTGGGTGACCGCTTTGCGGAACATCTCCGCTCAGTCCGCAAGCAGGACCCTGAGCTTCCGGTTGCTTGCCATTTCAACACTCCCCCCTGCTCTCATGCTCACATCTCTGTCCTGGGATTGCTGCAGTGTTCCAGTGAACATCAACGCAAGCTCGAGGAACAGCATCTCATCTACCGATTAGGCACACTACAGCCTGCCGGACTGAACATTGAGTTCAATAATTTCAGAGCATGACAGCCCCCCACTTTACTTTCATTTTTAGACATTTTTAGTTATTTTTTCTTCCTTTTTTTTTTTGCATTCCTTTTTACATTTTTTGCATTTATTTCATTTCATCTTAGTTTGTTCAGTTTGCTTACCCACTGTTTTTTTCAGGTTGTTTTTCTTCAGGTTTGCACTTGCTGATGTTCTATATTCAGTATATTCACACCTAATCTGTACTAATGCTTTGTCTTTCAAAACACCATTAACATATTGTTTGCCTTTGCTCTGTGACCTTTTGGTCAGCTATGTGGCCTGGTCCAATCTGCACCTTCTCCTTTGTTATCTCTTGCCCAACCCCCACCTCACTTGTTTATAATCTGTGACTTTTCTAATATTTGTCAGTTCCGAAGAAGGGTCACTGACCCGAAACGTTAACTCTGCTTCTCTTTCCACAGATGCTGCCAGACCTGCTGAGTGAATCCAGCATTTCTTGTTTTTGTTTCAGATTTCCAGCATCCGCAGTACTTTGCTTTTATTCTCTTCTGGTATGTTGGAGGCCAGGCCTCGATTCCTGGCCAATTGAATATAGTATTAAAGTATTAAAAATTACATGAAAGAAATTATGCATAACATTAAGAAAAACTTTGTTTATATTATCAAATCGAAACACGATGTTATAAATGTGCATAGTTCTGGTGTTCGTATTTCGAAAAGAATTATAGAGGCACTGGAGACGGTGCAACAAAGATTCACCAGCAGAACACCAGAACTGAAAAGCTGTAACTGTCAGAAAAGACTGTAGATGTTGGGATCTTCACTCTAGAAAGGGAAAAGGCTGAGTGAGGCCTGATAAAACTCTTCAAAATCATGAATCGGTTGATACGATAGATATGGGAAAGATGTCCCACTTGTGTGGAATCCAAAACTAGGAGACACCACTATAAGATAGTCAGCAATAAATCAAACAAAGTGTTCAGGAGAAACTTCCTTCCCCAGAGTACGAGGAGAATGTGGAATTCGCAGCCATATCGAGTCGATGGGGCGAATAGCGTAGTTGCTTTTAAGAATAACCTAGATAAACACATGGGGGAGAAAGGAATAGAAGGTTATGTTGATAGCACGCTGCGGGATAGATGGGAAGATGTTCGCGTAGAACAGAAACACTGTCACAGTCCGTTTGAACCGAATGCTCTGTAAAATTCAATGTAACTCGATGTAATTCCTGCCCCTGTTTGGCTTCGTTCTTTGAGGGAATGGGGATTCGACAATGTTGAAACTGTCGAGTCCGCTTCTTTAACTAAACTTCAATGGAAGAGCAGCTCTCGATACTGAGCGCAGAGATGTCGGTCAGACTGAAGAGTGTGGGTTAGAAATGGTCGGATGCAGAACAGATTCGGAAGATGCAGGAAAAGGTCTCACCCAACGCGTAACCTGCCGCACCAGGACTGAAACCGATAATCTGATAATTACACCGCCATCAGACACCTTATCCACCTAGATCTCGGGCCACTATTGACACAATTGATAGGAGTGGAGAGAATTATGAAGAATTTGAGGGCTCCTGCGCTGAAGAAAAAGATTGACGCAACATACTTAGAATGATGGAGAAGATCTGCTGCGAGCGACTTTCAAGATTTCGTGGCATATTCCTATTGGATTTCGAGTCTCGCACGTCGTAGGTGAAATTGAATCTCCTTTAACAGATCAGAATAACCGGCACTGGCAGCACAACCCTTCCAAATAGATACAGTGTGATTCTGGAACACACCATTCATGATAAAACGAATGATTGGTGACTGACAGCACACACCCTTTATACAGGAGCAGAATGTTTCGGGACTTACAGCACACACCCTTTTGAACAGGAACAGAATGATTTTGTAAATTTTTGTCAATTTTGTCACTTTTGTCAATTTTTTTGTGTCCTGGAACAAACAAGTGGTTTGCATGATCAAAAAACAAGATGAACAAACTTCCTGAATTTAACGGACCACAAACAGCCGCCAGCTGTCAATTAACTCTCTCCATGAGAGAGAAAGACTTCTTGCATCAAGCCCTGACCCTATTACATTCACCTGCTGCTCACACAGACCCCGAAACGTTTTGCACCGAGACCCTTCAAATGCAGTCTGTCATATCAGAAAATATCAAATTTCATCACAATTGGTTGGAATGGAACACAATTTAATAACGTTTACACCCTCACTCGGTTGGCATTCCGTCAATCGGTGTGATAAATTATCGACTGCAAGACTTTGCTCCGTTGGTTGATTTTTTTAATATGAGGAATGTTCAAGCGTCATGAATCAGGCAACATACCGACCGAGCTGTGTCTTGATCGTTTCTGCTCAGGCGGACGCTTCACCTTTCATTCTGCTGATTCACTTCCCAAAGCGACTGTACAGATTCTCAACCCTGGTGAATGGGTTTCCTTTTGTGCTTCATTCGAATTGTCCCGCTCCAGACTGGCAATATATGTCAAACCTTGGAGCAACCCTCCCCCTTGCATCGTGTCTCAATCTCAATTGAAACCGGCCAACCTGGTCGCCAACACACTGACAGAGAGAAAGCGGTTACATTCTGTTTCAATTAACTTAATGTCCAGAGCGGCTCCAAGACTGAATGCAATTGCGAGCAGAACGCATTCCAAGAAAGTTTGGATGATGTAGTTCCCTTTAATGTCCTGACGGCTTACAGTGATGCTCATCTCAATTCCCATGGAATACAGGGACATGTGAACTGGAGTAGGTCATTTAGCCCCTCGAGCCTGTTCCAGGAAGTTACCAGGAGTGATTTGGGAAACTAATATCCTTATTTATTCAAGGTTGTGCGGCAGTTCAAAATCGGGGAAGAAATTATGCCTTATTCGGGATTTGAACCTAAGATCGTTTACCGTGTTTACCGCGTTTTCACCACTGACCCCAAAGCAACAATTAGAGCCATAACACACTGAAGACGCTGGTCCACAGGGATGACTCAAAAAGTAACTATTCTGATTTTTTTTTGTGCTCTCGATAACCTGAGCTTTTGAAACCCAAACAAATCCGCCTTTTATCCATATCTTCTTAAAGCACCTCACTGTTCCACTCAGACAGTTAACGATAACGTACCGAGGCAGCAGGTCCCCAGCAGGAGTCCATTACGTTGCATCAGCGCAGATTGCCAGTGGAGGGATGACTTTGCTGTTGCTCTAAATGTCGGATGCTTTTCCCTCTTGTTAGCTAACTGTAACTGAAGGAATAAAAACAAAAAGTGCTGGAAATACTCAGCAGGTCTGGCAGCATCTGTGGAGAGAGAAGCAGAGTTAAAGTTTCAGGCCATAGACCTTACATCAGAACTGGAAAAGATTAGAAATGTAGTAGGTTTTAAGCGAATAAAGAGAGGTGGCGAAGAGAACAAAAGAGGTGTTGATAGGATAGAGGGTCACAGAGAGTCACTGAAGGAAAGTAGTTTCACATGAAGATTCCTTAAATCCAATTGAAGGTGTAGTTTGAACTGTCAAATGCTGCAGTGACTGTTTCACTCACACATTAATGTAGATTAGGCTTTAAATGTGAAAATCATTGAAGAGAGAAAAGTGCTCGACTTGAAAGGCAGCGAGATCTGGAGCAGCAAGTAATACAAAAACCGCCAACAAAATTCTCATAGGGATAGGAGTTCTCACTTTATCTCCTACAGTTCCGCTGATTCATTTTACTAGAAAGTTTGGAAAATGTTATTTATGCAAGTATGCATTGGCCTTCTTGTATTGAAACAGCAATAAGACAAGTGATCAGATAATCTGTTTTAGTAAAAAAACGTTGAACAGGATACGAGAAGAACTCTTCGAAATGTTTATGTACTGCCTGTTTAATAACATGTAAAAATGTTACATTTGTGTTGATTTTAAATTCAAGAATTAGGTTAATCTCACAAATGTTAAAAAAATGCACCAACCCAGGCCTCTCCAGATTATCCAGTATTTTAAAAGTGTTGAAAAGGGATTTATCTGCTTTTCTAATCTTGCTACTAAAGTGAATAAACTCACACTTCCCCTCTGGGGTAAAGAATTCCAAAGATTCACAACCCTTTGAATGAGTTGATTTCTTCTCATCTTAGTCCTGAATGATTGGTCCCTGAGACCGAGCCCCCATGTTCTAAATTGCCCGACCAGTGGAAACACTCTTTCAGCTTGTATCCGATCCAGCCCTTTCAGAAAATTGTATGTCTCAATTAGATCACCTCTCATTCTTCTAAAACCCCAGAGAATGTTGGCCCAATTTATTGAGTCTCTCATCATAGGACAACCCCCTCTCCCAGGGACTAATTAAGTAAATCTTCACCTCTTGTGCAAGTATTACTTGTCTTAAATGTGGAGACCAAAACTGCACACAGTATTCCAGGTGCGGTTGCAACAAAGCCACATACAGTTTTAGTAAGGCTTTTTTATTCCTGTACTCCAATCTCCTTGCAATAAAGGCCGACATGCCATTTGACTTCCTAATAGCCTGCTCCAACTGCATGTTAACTTTTTGTTTTACTTGTACGAGTATCCACAAGTCTGTCACGAACATCAACACTTGCCAATTTCACATCTTTTAAAAGTATTATGCTTTTCTACTTTTATGACCAAAGTGAACAGCTTCCCTACATTATACTTCATTTGCCATCTTGTTGCCCACTCATTTAGCCTGTCTATACCTCTTAGCAGCCTCTCTATGTCTTCCCTGCAGTGAAACTTTCCACTGAGCTTTGTATAACAGCAAACTTAGATACATTACTCTCTGTTCCTTCATCCAAGTCATTAACATAGAATGTAAATAGCTGAGCCCCCAGCACTGATCCTTGCAGCATCCCACTATTCACTGCCTGACCCATTTATGCGCACTCTCTGCTTCCTGTCTGTTAACAAATCCTCTAGCCACGCTAATATCTTGCCCTAATGCCATGAGCCCTTATCTTGCATATTAATATTTTATGTGGCACCTTATCAAATGCATTTTGGAAATTCAGATATACGACATCTACGGGTTCCCCTTTATCTACCCTACTAGTTCCATCCTCACAAAGCTCTAATAAATTTGTCAACCATTATCTGAATTTAATAAAACCATGCTGACTTGTTCTAATCATACTATGCTTTTCCAAGCGCAATGCTTAGACCTCTTTAATAATAGATTCCATCATCTTCCCAACGAATGATGTTAGGCTAACTGGCTTGTAGTTCCCTGTTTTTGCTCTACTTCCTTTCTTCAAAATTGGTGTAACATTGCCAAGTTCCAATATGACGGAACCATTTCTGAACATAAGGAATTCTAGAAAATTATAGCCAGCACATTTACTATCTCTGCAGCTATCTCTTTTAAAACCCTAGGGTGTAGGACATCTGGTTCTGGGGACTTGTCAGATTTTATGTCCCTTACGTTCTTCCAATACTTTTTCTCAGCTGATATCAATATCATTAATTTCCTCACTCTTTTTAGCCCCTAGGTTACTGCCTATTTCTGTTATGGAACTAGTATCTTCTACTGTGAAGACAGACACAAATATTTGTTCAATGCCTTTGCCATTTCCTCATTCCCATGATGATTTCTCCTGTCTCTGCCTTTAAGGGACCAACGTCTACTTTAGCTATTCTTTTCTTTCTATGTACTTATAAAAGCGCTTACAATCTGTTTTATTTTGCTGGCTAGTGTACTCTCGTATTTTACTTTTTCCCTTTTTATCAACTTTTTGGTGGCCCTTTGCTGGTTCCGAAAACACTCCCATTCCTCATGCGAGCTACTATTTTTTTTTTTTGCAACATTGTAAGCCTCTTCTTTTAATCTAATACTCTCCCTAACTTCCTGAGTGAGCCACTTTTGTTGAACCCTTTGAATTGTGTCTTTAAATATTCCCCACTGTGCATTTACCACCATACCTTCCAGCCTACGTGCCCAATTAACCTTAGCCAATTCTCTCCTCATACCTTTGTTTAAATTTAAGATGCTTGTTTGTGATTGAAATGTCACACTTTCAAACTTAACATGAAATTCAATGGTATTATGATCACTATTTCTCAATGGATCTTTTACTATGACATTGATTATTAACCGTGCTTCATTACACAGTACAAGATATAAGATTGCTTTGTCCCTAGTCGGTTCTACAACGTATTGCTCCAAGAAACTGACATGAAAACATTCTACAAACTCATTTTCTAGACCACTGTTGCCAATTTGATAGCCGTACTCTATATATTCCACTTAATGATCTCTGAGACCAGATCCCTTCTTATCAATGTCCTTATGTCATCCTTTACTATCAGGGCTACCCCTCCCCCTTTGCCATTGTTTCTGTCTCTCCGAAGTATTGTGTACCTTGGAATATTCATTTCCCAACCTTGATCTCCTTGTAATCATGTCTCAGGAATGATAACTAGATCTACATCATTTATCTCTGTTCGTGCCACTAGTTCATCTATCTTATTATAGATTCTCCGTGCATTTACATAAAGAAAATTAATTTCATTTTTTGACCACTATTCCATTCAGAGAGAATGAAGATTTGGCGCGTCAATTTCTTAGAGCAGAAAGTATCGGAGCGGCAGCTTCCGAGTTCAGAAAGTGTCAGTGCGGCAGTTTCTTAGGGCAAATATGATGAAATTGTAATTTTCTTAGCACCGAAAGTGTGAGAGTGGCGGTTTTCTTGGACAGGTGTTGTAGTCTACAGGCCTCCCTGCAATAGCTACACTGTCGGACAGAGTATAAATCAAGAAATAACAAGGAGTCGTAAGAAAGGCACTGTAATATTCGTGGACGACTTTAACCTTCACATAGATTGGCCATATTAAAGTGGCAAAAGTGACCTTGGGGACGAGTACATAGAGTGTAGTCGGGGCAATTTCTTGGAACAATACTTGGTGACTACAACCTCTGAACAGCTGTTTTAGACCTGGTAATGTGTCATGAGACAGGATTAATTCATGATCTCATAGTAAATGATCCTCTAGGGAGGGGTGATCGTTTCTTGCCAGAATTTCACATTCATTTTGAGGGTGAGAAGCTTGGGTCTGTAAGTCGCGTAACTTAAATTATGTCAATTACAAAAGTATGAAGACGGAGTTGACTAAACTGGACTGGGATAATGGATTAAAATTTATGACGGTAACTTAGCAGAGGCAGACATTTAAGGAGATATTTCATCAATCGCAACATTGAGAAAGGTTGAACAAAGAACAAAAGAACAAATAAAATTACAGCACAGGAACAGGCCCTTCGGCCCTCCAAGCCTGCGCCGATCCAGATCCTCTATCTAAACATGACGCCTATTTTCTAAGGGTCTGTATCTCTTTACTTCCTGCCCATTCCTGTATCTGTATAGATACATCTTAAAAGACGCTATCGTGCCCGCGTCTACCACCTCCGCTGGCAAAGCGGTCCAGGCACCCACCACCCTCTGCGTAAAGAACTTTCCACGCATATCCCCCCTAAACTTTTCCCCTTTCACTTTGAACTCGTGACCCCTAGTAATTGAATCCCCCACTCTGGGAAAAAGCTTCTTGCTATCCAACCTGTCTATACCTCTCATGATTTTGTACTCTGCAAAGAAGGATGAACCATCCACAGCTAACTATGAAAGTTAATGATGGTATCAAATTGAAAGAAATTGCATACCATGTTGCTAAGATTAGTGGCAGGCCTGGATGAAATTTTGAAACCAGCAAAAGATATGATGAATTAATAATGGGAACAAGGCAATGTTCACAATGATTGTGAACAAATAATCGGTATCTGACTTCACACGATAAGACACAAAAAGCTTCTCAATCATAGTAGAAATTCAAAGGGCAAATGAGAGAGAGAAACCTAAAGCAATCATTATGAATCGAGAACAAAGTACTGTCAAACAAATGAGACTAAAGGCTAACAGATCCATTCGATCTGATGGCCTCCATCCTGGTGTCTGAAAAAGAAGTGGCTTCAGTGATAGTGCATGCACTGGTTTTTATCTTCAAAAAATACCTACTGTCTGGAAATATACCATCAGACTGGAAAATCACACATGTAACGCCCTTATTCAAGAAATGTGGGAGACAGAAAGTAGGAAACAGCAGGCCAGTCAGCCTGCCCTCTGACACTGGGAAAATGCAGGAAGCGGTAGCAGACATTTAGAAAATCATAATCAAGTTAAGCCGAGTCAACATGGTTTCATGAAAGGGAAATTCTGTTAGACAGTTTTTTTTAGAGAGCTTTGAGAATGTAAAGAGCAGGGTGAATAAATATGAACCAGCAAATGCAGTATGTTTGGATTTCTGAAAGGCATTCGATAAGGTGCCACATAAGAGTTAAAAGCACAAGATAAGAACTCATGGTATTGGGGGTAATATATCGTCACGGATAGAAGATTGGCAAAGTATCAGGAAACACAGAGTCGGGATAAATGCATAATTTTTAAGGTGGCAAACTGGAACGAATGGGCGCTCACATGAATCAGTGCTGGGGCCTCAACTATTGGCAATCTATCTTAATGCCCTGGATGAAGGGATCGAGTGTATTGTAGCCAAATTTGCTGACAGTACGCAGATAGGTGGGAAAGCAAGCTATGAGGAGAACACAAAGAGTCGACAATGGGATCTAGATGGATTAAGAGACTGGGCAAAAATCTGGCCGATGGAGTATAATGTGGGAAAATGTGAGGTCATCCACTTTGGTAGGAAGAATATAAAAACAAAATATTATTTAAATTGAGAGAGACTGCAGAAAGTTGTTGTAACAGATGGATATGAGTATCCTCGTATTTGATTCACACAAAAAAGCATGCAGCTACAGCAAATAATTATGAAGGCACGTGGAATGTCAGCCTTTATTGCGAGGGAAATGGAGTATAAATGTAGGGACGCCTTATTGCAACTGTAAAGAGCGTTGGTGAGACCACACCCAGAGTACTGCGTATAGTTTTATTCACATTATTTAAGGAGGAACATACTTGCATTGGAGACAGTTCCAAGAAGGTTCACCAGGTTGATTCCTGGCATGAAGGGGTTGTCTTACGAGGAACGGTTGAGCATGTTGGACCCATACTCTTTAGAGTTCAGACGAATGACAGCTGATCTTATTGAAACACATCAAGAATCTGAGGCAGCTTAACAGGGTAAAAGTTGAAAGGATTTTTCCCTTCGTGGGGGAATCAAAAACTTAGGGGGATAGGTTCAGAATGAGCGGTCGTCCATTTAAGACGAAGATGAGGAAGAATTCCTTCTCTCAGAGGGTCATGAATCTTTGGAATTCTTTACCCCAGACAGCTGTGGGAGCTGAGTAATTGAATGTATTCCAGGCTGAGACAGACAGATTTTTAAACTATAGAGAGTCAAGGATTATGGCAACCAGACAGGAAAGTGGAGTTGTGGCCAGCATCAGATCAGTCAAATCTTATTCAATGCCAGAGGAGGCTCGTGGGGCCAAATGGACGAGTCCTTCTCCTACTTTTTATGTTAGATATTTGTTACACAATTATGAACTTGAGAGAGTTGATTGAAGGACTGCAGTGCCACCACTGGAACATAGGTAATGCAGGCATTACACGTTTTATGATTGACATCCAACAGCCTCTTCCCAGAATCTGAATAATCTTGTCAGGTTTGGGATCCAGTGTGGGAACCTCTGCTGTGCCAAAAATCGGCCACTTTAGTGGCAATGTTTCTCTCAACCTGTTTCCTTCTGTCGCTAAGTCACTTTATTCACATATGTAAGTGTATTTGTGCTTCGCTCTATGTGTATCAACGTGGGTGTATGTGTGTATGTATATGCCGAGACGTCAGTTTGTGTTTATCTGTCTTGCTGTATCAGGATGTGTGTGTGCTCCTGTCTTTTTCTCCTTATATTTTAGCTTTTGTTCATGTGTGTGTCTGTGTGATGTGTGTTCGTCTAAATATATGTATGTGTGTTTATCTCAGCACTGGGTCTTTTAAGCATTGTGTTTCAATGGAATCGGGGCATTTGTGCTCATGCACTTTTACAGGAGCTACAAAATGGGTACAACTGAAATGTTAGCTTCCCACAGTTGAACAAGTTTGAAAAGAATCTCCAACCCATCTTCCGTATTACACCAAAACAGTTTGCTCAACCCAACTGCATTTGTTTGAGGGAGGAAGGTTTGGATCACACCATTACCCTCGACCCCACCCTCCCGTCTCTGAAGGTTTATATAGTAACACATGACCAGCATGTCCAGCTGGTGAGCCGAATTGCTGGCCGTGTGGATCTGCGCCAGGGTGTTCTTGAAGTAGTAACTGAAAGTCTGCTGCAATGGTCCTGTGACACTGACTCCCTGTGCCCCCTTGTGGCAGACATCACAAAGCCCTGGAGAGATATCACAGTGGTGCAGCCTGAAGATCCTGCAAATTCAGTGGCAGGACAGGCACTCCAATATCAATGTCTTCTCTCAGACCAACATCCCCAGTATCAAGACACTAGGCATGACGAGTCAATTACGTTGGGCGGGCCGGACACAAAACTCCCAAATCAATCTTCCTACTCCGAGTTCCATCATGGCAAGTGGCTACCAGGAGGGCAGAGGAAATGCTACAAAGATGTCGTTAAAGTCTCCCTGAAAAAATGTGACATCTCCACTGATTTATGGGAATCTCTTGCCCGAGACAGCCCAAAATGGAGAAGAAGCATCTACAAAGATACGAGCCAGTTCGAACAATGTCGACATGCCCAGGCAGCAAACACGAGCAAATAGTGGCAGGTGCTTTTGGAAATTCGAGCATCCCATTCACTCACCTCACCAAAAACCACCTGCTCCACCTGTGGCAGAGTGTGCAGGTCCAGAATTGGACTATTCAGTTACCTAAGGCCCCGTAACTCTGGAATGGAAGAAAGCCATCCTCATTCCTGAGAGCAAAATACTGCGGATGCTGGAAATCTGAAATAAAAACAAGAAATGCTGGAACCACTCAGCAGGTCTGGCAGCATCTGTGAAAAGAGAAACAGAGTTGACGTTTCGGGTCAATGACCCGAGAAGGGTCACTGACCCGAAACGTTAACTCTGATTCTCTTTTCACAGATGCTGCCAGACCTGCTGAGTGGTTCCAGCACTTCCTGTTTTTATCTCATTCCTGAGAGACTGCCTAAGAACATCCAGTAACAGTAGTTTTAATACTCTCTCCACCGCACACCGAAATGCAACTTGACTAGAGAAAACAAAGCGTTCTCCAATCAGGAACGAGAAAACTGAGACAAATTCCATATTTAAAGTAGTTGAGAAGAGAAGGAAAAGTGATACGAATAAAAACTTTTTCACACATCGAACAATTAAGGTCTGGAATGCATTGTCGAAGAGTATGGTGAAGGCAGGTTCAATTGAAGCATTCAAAAGAGAATTAAACTGTTCTATGAAAAAGAAGAATGTGCAGGGTTATGGGGAGAAAGCAGAGGAATGGAACTGAGTGAATTGTTCTTTTGGAGAGCCGGTGCAGACACGATGGGCCGAATGGCGTCCTTCTGCACTGTAACAATTCTGTGATTCTGTGATATGTCTGTATATGTGATTGTGCGTTTGTGTATATGTCTGTGCCTTTTTATTTGCATGTGTGTGAATCTGTCTGTGTGCCTTTACATATTTCTGGTTGTCTGTGTATATATCTGCGTGTATGTGTGTGCCTGCATGTGCGTATCTCTGTGTACACGTATCTTTCTGCCTGTGTGTATACCTGTGGCCATATGTGTGCTTGTGTCTGTGTGTACCTTTTTTATTCTTTCACAGGTTATCATCATCGCTGGCGAGGCCAGTATTCATTGCCCATCCCTAATTACCCTTGAGAACGTGATGATGAGCGACTTTCTTGAACCACTGCAGTCCATGTGCTGTTCAGGAGGGAGTTCCAGGATTTTGACCCAGTGACAGCAAAGGAAAGGCGATATTGTTCCAAGTCAGGATGATGTGTAGCTTGGAGAGGAATTTGCATGTGGTGGTGTTCCCATGCACCTGCTGCCATTGTCTTTCTAGGTGGAAGAGATCACGGGTTTGAAAGGTGCTGTCGACGGAGCCTTGGTGAGTTGCTGCAGTGTATCTTGTAGATGGTACACTCAGCTGCCATTGTCCATCGATGGTGGAGGGAGTGAATGTTGAAGGTGATGATTTGGGTGCAAACCAAATAGGTTGTTTTTGCTGGATGGTGTCGAGCTTCTTGAGTGTTGTTGGAGCTGCACCCATCCAGGCAAGTGGAGGGTAGTCCATCACGCTCCTGACTTGTGCCTTGGACAGGCTTTGGGGATTGAGAAGATGAGTTACTCACCACAGAATTCCCAGCCTCTGACCTGCTCTTGCAGCCACAGTAATTATATGGTTGGTCCAGTCAAGTTTATGGTTAATAGAAACGCCCAGGATGTTGATAGTTGGGATTCAGCGATGGTAATGCCATTGAATATCAAAGGGAAATGGTTGGATACCCACTTGTGTGAGATCGTCATTGCCTGGCACTTCTGTGGCACGGATGTCACTTTCTGTGTGCTTATGTCTGTTTGTGTACCTGTCTGTGTTTATGCTTCTGTGCATCACATTTTCTACACTTTTCTGAGTTGCTGTTTGTCTCTCGGTCTCCTCGATCCCTACATCTTATTACCCTGGGCCTTAATTTGCGAAGAGATGGAAGTGTGTAGGCTGTGAATGTGTTCCTCATTAGTATACTGGTGACTATCCTCATCCATCAAATGGGAGACTGGGGTTGAAATCGCTGACAGCAACAACGCAATTTTAACAAATCAGACTTATATGCCACTGTGTAACTTCCCAAATGTCATTACAGGGACATTTTTTAAAAATCGTTTACGGCGTGTGGGCATCACTGGTTATTCCAGCATTTATTGCCCATCCCTAATTGCCCTTGAGAAGGTGGTGGTGAGCTGCCTTCTTGAACCACTGCAGTGCGTATGGCGTCCTTGTTTTTCATTACAAAATGTTGTCAAACCTGCTGAGTAGTTCCAGCATTGTCTTTTTATATTTCAGTTTGCCAGCATCTGCAGCATTTTGCTTTTGTCTGAAGCTAGCGAATATATGACTTAATTTGCGGATAATACTCGACTCTGTTTCCGACCCACAGCATTTGATTTTATTCCCTCCATTCAATACAAAACCTTGGACTCGGCGGGCAGACTTCAGGAAAGGTAGCTTCCAGTTAGCTTCAAAACTGAAATCAACTATTTCTGATCTCCTGTGCGAACGGTCCAATGCAGTGGAATAAAACTATAGTCTCAGCTGGGGGCTTGTGTCGAATTCCGTTGCCACGAGACTTTTGGAGGTTTCTTATTGTGGTCTTGCTACCAAAATGCAACTTTTCTCGGCAATGTCGTTTGTGATGGGTACAGGTGCAACGGGGCATGAGCGTAGCTAACCTGGGGCGCCATGATGGCATAGTAGTTCGTACGCTGCGTTGTGGTCGCAAAAGCTATCTGCTTTAAGAACGCAATAAAGAATCAGTCTTGATTTTTTTTTTTGCTGAAACAGTTTACTCCAACAAAACCAAGCGCTCTCACATGTCTGTGCTTAATGCTCCAGAATTCAAACACGCCTGTTCTCACACATTTTTCCCCTTCCATAATTCCTAACCCTCCTTTACTTTCCTCCATTCATTTTATTGTCACTTAACTGAGGCATTACCTCATATAACACTCACTTTCAATACTTATGCTTTTACATTGCTCTGCCACCACCACTGCCATCACCAGTGCCAGATGAAATGTACCCAAGGCTATTAAAAGAAGCAAGAGGCGAATTAGCAGAGGGTCTGACCATCATTTTCTAGTCCTCACTGGATACAGGTGTGGTGCTGGAGGATTGGAGAATTGCTGACGTTATACCTCTGTTTAAAAAGGGAGCGATGGATAGACGGAATAATGACAGGCCAGTCAGTCTGACCTCAGTAGTGGGTAAATTATTGGAATCTATTCTGAGAACCACGATAAACTGTCACTTAGAAAGGCACAGGTTAATCACGGATAGTCAGCATGGATTTTTTCAGGGAAGATCTTGTTTGAAGAACTTGATCGAATTCTTTGAAGAAGTAACAAGGAAGATAGATGAGGGTAGTGCAGTTGATGTGGCCTAAATGGATTTTAGCAAGGCCTTTGACAAGGTTGCACATGACAGACTGGTTAAAAAAATAAAATCCCATGGAATCCAGGAAAATGGAGCAAGGTGGATACAAAATTAGCTCAGTGGCAGGAAACAAAGGGTAATTGTTGATGGGTGTTTTAGCGACTGGAGGGCTGTTTCCAGTGGCGTTCCGCAGGGCTCAGTACTGGGTCCCCTGCTTTATTCGGGTATATTTTAATGATTTGGACGTAAGGGGAGTTTAGATGGTAGGAAACAGGCGAAGGGAGTTAAGGAGGGTATTAAAGCGATCTGAGGTCGTTCAGAATTTAACAGAGTGGATAAGACTCACAGGATATATCAAAGAGGGTATGGAACACACAAAAGGGTTCAAAGAATATAAGGAACGCCCAGCAGGAATTACTGAGTGTAACGGACCCTCAGGAGCTACCAGAGAGGCTGGTGGGCCCAGAGTTCTTAAATTCTAAACAACAAATTTTCTTGATGTCAAAATGTTAATAAAAATCCTCTACTGTTTCCCACGGGCACAACGAGAAGGTAAAATGCGACCAGACTTGACACTTGGCAGCGCTCAGAAATGCATTTTGACCGAATGCAGATCCCCACTCACATCAATTCATTAGTTAATAATGCAGCCGCATCTAAATATATTTGCAACTAACAGAGACACACAAACATTACAGCTAACACAATTGCAGATCGCAAGTGCAAGCGTATGTAACATGGACACATCAAAACATATTTACAAATCAAAGTAATTGATTCTGAAAAAAAGATCTTTAATTGAGTATCTTTAAAACCGTGATGCAAATCTGGTAGTTTGCATTGACCTTGTTCCAAGTCACTGGAGATCATTTCGCACAAGCTTTGAGCACGAATCCGACATCAAAAATCAACTTTAACAAAAGGGGCCCATAGCTTCTTAAAATCATCTCGGAGATCTTTCACAAATTCCAATCTACAATCCCCGAAGCGAGAATCATGCCCTTCGAGTAAAGAGTGACATTGTCTGAATACTGATTCAATCTATCAGATGGTGGATCACAAGCAGAGGTGAATGAGGCATCATTTAGTGCCACAGGAACAGAGGGTGTCCACCGTCATGTTGCTGAGATAGGGAGTGAATCAGGGACGGAGGGTTTGGAAGTGACGGGCTAGGATCTTCAAATCAGTTCAACGGCGCACTGGCAACTAGTGGAATTGGCCTGAAGGCAGGGATCAGGGGTTTGGGACATCATCCAGATAAATACCTGCCCTGTGGCATTCGGGAAATATTGTAGTTTGTGGATTGGGGAATTGGGGTGGTTAGTAGGGACCGTGTTGTGGAGATTACATCGAATTGATAAAGGGTGGATGACATCTTTCTATGAATATGGATGAGTCTTCCTTTGTCACGATAATTGATTGTTCATTTTGGTTAGTGTTCCCTACTCCATTGATGGTTCCCCCCCATTGATGGATTTTATATCACCAATGTGAGGTTCGAGTTATGAGGCTGACACCTTACAACCTGGTTACCGAGCCTCGTTTCTGAATTAGACTTTAACTCTGTGATGTTAATGAGGTTCGGCTTTATTCAAACTCAATATCCTGGGTTCAATGTTAAGCTGCCTGTGATGGAACGTTTTGTTTTTAGCGATAGCTTTTACGATGTGTATAGAACGGAATAGATTTTTTTCAAAATCATGTTCAAATACCTTGACTTCAAGGAATTGAGCCCCATTGTCTGCTCCAGAAAGCGCGAATACTCACCCATCTACTAACGAAGGAAACAAGCTGCCAGTTAAAACAAACAAGAGTTAACCAAATGTAAGAGAAGTTGAGAATTTTCCGCTGTGCTGTTGGTATCTTCACAGCGCGATTCCTGCCGTGAAACTTCTGGAAAAGTGCACAGCGATCACTTGTGTTTCGTCCTTATTAGTATAGCAGTTGTATTCACACCGGAACGCCAGGGTCCAATTCTATTCGATTCTATAACATCAAATTGTATTTATTTTTTTGATAAGAGAAAAGTAGAAGAGTAATCAAGGCAAGAGGAGATTGATCATTTTCTTGAGCAGAGACTGTTTAGGGACAGTTTAGGTACTTATGATACTGAGCGACCGTCATTTCCGACTTTAACTGAGCAACATTTAAAAACAGAGACCGTGTCCACGTGACTATCTGGTTCAGATGATGGAGGAGTATCATTCTGATCATTTTCATTTCATTTCCAAATGTAAGCAAGTTCTTGTAGAAGCAATCATCAGTTACGCGGAATAAAATTTCACACCTTTCAACACCACCAGTTTTATTTCATTTTCATTCGTCTGCAAGTATTCACGAAATTTATAGTTGGAAAAGCAAAAAAAAAAAAATCAGTCAATTTAGCAACACAGCTTCTGGCTGTTTGCCTTTCTGCGTCTCAGTCAGTCCAAATGCATGATGAATGTTTGTGCGCACTTCGCATTATGTGTGCCAATACAGTTCTATTCTCTGACCGTGAGGACACATTTTTACGATCAAAATCTTTAATCCTATTATTTATGTGTCTTCATGTTCAAACATTACTGAGAAAAATAGAAGAGTAAACAGATGCTGGAGGAGATTGTCTTTTTCTGAATTTTCTATGCGAAGACTCTTTAGCAAACAAATGACCAGAGGCTGAAACAAGCGGATGATTGTGGTTTTAAATGAGCAACATTGACATAGACTGAGAGCAGAGGAGTGACCGAGTGGTTAAGACGGTGAACACTGCTTGATCATATATTATATTTCAGGGTGCTGGGTGGGGTTCATAGAATCATCGACCGGTTAAAGTAGAAAAGGAGACCATTCAGCCTGTCGAGTCCATGCCGGCTCGTTGCAAGAGCAAATTAACTAATTCCACTCTCCTCCCCTTTACCTGTAACCTCGGTTTTGTTTTCCTTCAGTTGCTCATTTTATTCACTTTTGCGCATCTCCAATTTCCATCAATCCAGCATGTGTGGCCATACCTAGTACTACCTCGTCCCTAAACACTGGAATGCCTTCCCTAAACTCCTCATTTCTGTAAAATTGACTATTGAATCTGCTTCTACCATCCTTTTAGGCAGTGCATTCCAAATCACAGCAAGTCACTGCATTAAAAGATAAGTTCCCTAAAGTCACCGCTGACTCCTTTGTCAAGTCTCTTAAAACTTGTGCAGCAAGCAATGAGGAAATCAAATGGTATGTTAGCTTTATTGCAAGGGGTTGGAGTATATACGTAAGGAAGTGTTGCTGCAATTAAACAGAGAATCACTGAGAAAACATCTCGTGTATTGGGCACAAGTTTGTTTTACTTACCTAAGGAAGAATACACTTGCCATGGACAGAGTGCAATGAATTTTGACTAATCTTATTACTGGGATGAGATGGTTGATTTATGATGAGAGATGGAGTAGAATGGGTTAATATTTTCTGAAGTTTAGAAGAATAGGAAGTGATTTCATTGAAACGTGTACACCTCTTAAGGGGCTCAACAGGACAGACGCTGAGAGAATGTTTTCCATGGCTGGGGAGTTTAGAACTCGGGACTACAGTCTCACAATAAGTCGTTAGCCATTTGGGAGTGAGATGAAGAGAATTCTTTTGCACTCAGGGATTTTAAATCGTCGGAATTCTCTTCCCTAGAGGGCTGTGGATGTGACGACATTGTTTGTATTCAGGGCAAAGATCAATAGATTTGTTGGATACTAAGGGCCTGAAGGGATAGGAAGGTAATGCAGGATAGTTGAGTCGAGGTAAAATGTAAGCCACGATCATACTGAATGGCTGAGCAGGATCGTGGAGTCGAATGATCCACACAATTTTTTAAAAGTCATTCAGGTGATGTGGCCGTTGCAGGCTAGCCCAATAGTTATTGCATATCCCTATTTGCCCTTGAGAAGGTGGTGGCGACCCGCCTTGTTGAACCATTCTGTGTGGTGCAGCTCCTCCCAGAATGCTGTTGGGTAGGATGTTCCAGGATTTTGATCCAGTAACGATGAAGCAAAGTCGATTTGTTTCCAAGTCAGGATGGTCTGTGACTTTGAGGGGAACTTAGAGGTGGTGGTCTTCCTTGGCGCCTACTGACAGCGTCGTTGTCGCTGGTCAGGGATTTGGGAGGGTATTTCGAAGAAGCCTTGGTGAGTTCCTGCAGTGCATATCATAGATGGAACACACTGCAGCCATAGTGGACTAGTCGAGGAGGGAGTGAATGCTTAATGTTGTGTCTGGGGTGAGAATCAAGCCACTCCTTTGTCCTGGTTAGGGTTGAGCTTCTTTAGTGTTGCTGGAGCTGCACTCATCATACAAATGTATTTCCTTGTACCCATGACTTGTGCCATGGAGATGATGGAAAGGATGGATAGCCATGAGGTGTTTTACTCACCACAGAATGCCAAGCCTCTGACCTGATTTAGTAGCCATGGTATTTATGTGGTTGGTCGTGTTCAATCTTTCTGATCAATGGTAATGCTCAGGAATTGAAAATGAGGCATTTGTCGATGGAGAGGTGGTTACATTTTCTCTTGCTGGAGATTGTCATTGTTTGACACTTACGTGGCCCAATTGTTACTTATCACTTATCAGGCCAAGCATGAATGTAGTCCAGTCTTGCTGCATGTGGACATGGACTGCTCCATTATCTGAGGAGTTGCAAATAAAAATGAGCATCGTGCATTCATCAGCAACATTCCCATTTCTGACCTTATGATCCTGTTCGAAATACTGAAGCTGTTATGTGTGTTCTGCAGTGTTTTAGAAGTGAAATGATTTTTCTATTGGCATAACGTGAACCAAAGAACACATCATGATGAAGCCGCCTGAATCATCGAGAACCTGAACACCATCGGCCCTCGCAGACGGAAGCAAAAGTGTTCGCTTGTTGCCTCTGTGGCTCATAGAGATTTATGGCATGAACATAGCTGGAGAAGCACCGAGACACCCACATTCACACCTCATCGAATGAGATCGTTGCAGAGCACTGGCTGTGCGGAGAAAGACAGCTTTGAGGAATTATACAGACTGTAAAAAAAAATCAACAAAGCATGGAGTAGCGCTGTGGCAGGGGCAGTGGTGGAAGGATGCTGGTAGACGAAGGGGGTCTTTGGTTACAAGGCTTTATTGGAAATGATTGGCCCACCACATCTCCCTGTGGTCTAAGATAGGCTACAATAATTTGTACCCATAGTGGGATGACGATCAGTAAGTTCTCCAGCCTGCTGACCCACCATTGGGTCCACACTGGGGAGAGGTCATTTGCCTGCTCGGTGTGCAGGAAGTGATTCACTCTGTCCTCCAATCTGATGAGACCCCAGCGAGTCCGCGAGGACGAGGACGAGAAGGATTCACTCACGTCTCCCACCTCCTGGACCACCGGTGGATGCACAGCGGGGAGCTGCCCTGCTCTGCCTTCTGGAGTGGATTCACCTACTCGGCCTACCTGCTGTGGCACCAATGCATCCAAACCTGGCCCAAGCCACTCGAACCGGAAAGGGCTTCACGCAATCGACCTTCCTGATGAAACACCTGCGTCTTCACATTGAGTAGAGTGTGTAATGGAAAAAAGAGCTTCATTATGTCCCAGGGTAGTAATATTGTGTTTGATATAAAGTCTCTATTTTTACATGACTTTCGACAGCCAGGGTATGGCATTATTTGAGTGTGTGAATTTACAGCTTTATCTGCTGTTTGTGTATCCTGTCTGTCCTGCCTTGCGTGATTGTTAGAAATAGTTTAATAAATGTATTGCCTGATCATTGAAAGCAATCTATTTGATCCTGAAATGAAGTCATATTGACATCAAGGCAATTTCCCCAATAAAATAGAGGAACAGACCCCTGAAGCAACCTGCGTTTGTCTGCTTTGCGCAGAGGTGACTCAGAGAAATTTTGAATCGACACTCTTCATGAAATGTTTTTGTGAGTGACTCTAATCAAAAGCAACTGGAAAGGACTGACTGGATTCTGGACTCTCGTCTTCTGCAATATTATGTCATCTGAGAATTGCACAACCCGTTTCTTGCTATATTTTGCTGCTCTGTATACTTGCCGTATATTTGTATCTTCTACCTCGTCAGCTGATGTGGTCTCTTCAGACTACTAGAAAAGATCAGATGTCCACCAAAGCTACTAAGTATCATCACCTCATTCCATGACAATATGAAAGGCACAATTCAGCATAGCGGCGCCTCATCAGAACCCTTTCCTATCCTGAGTGGCGTGAAACAGGGCTGTGTTCTCACACCTACACTGTTTGGGATCTTCTTCTCCCTGCTGCTCTCACACGCGTTCAAGTCTTCAGAGGAAAGAATTTTCCTCCACACAATATCAGGTGGCAGGTTGTTCAACCTTGCCCGTCTAAGAGTGAAGACCAAAGTACGGAAAGTCCTCATCAGGGAACTCCTCTTTGCTGACGATGCTGCATTAAGATCTCACACTGAAGAGTGTCTGCAGAGACTCATCGACAGGATTGCGGCTGCCTGCAACGAATTTGGCCTAACCATCAGCCTCAAGAAAACAAACATCATGGGACACGGCGTCAGAAATGCCCCATCCATTAATATCGGTGACCACGCTCTGGAAGTGGTTCACGGGTTCACCTACCTAGGCACAACTATCACCAGTAACCTGTCTCTTGATGCAGAAATCAACAAGCGCATGAGAAAGGCTTCCACTGCTATGTCCAGACTGGACAAGAGAGTGTGGGAAAACGGTGCACTGACACGGAACACAAAAGTCCGAGTGTCTCAAGCATGTGTCCTCAGTACCTTGCTCTATAGCAGCGAGGCCTGGACAATGTATGTCAGCCAAGAGCGACGTCTCAACTCATTCCATCTTCGCTGCCTCCGGAGAATCCTTGGCATCAGGTGGCAGAACCGTATCTCCAACAGAGAAGTCCTCAAGGCAGCCAAAATCCCCAGCATATGCACCCTACTGAGCCAGTGGCACTTGAGATGGCTTGGCCATGTGAGCCGCATGGAAGATGGCAGGATCCCCAAAGACACATTGTACAGCGAGCTCGTCGCTGGTATCAGCCTCACCAGCCGTCCATGTCTCCGCTTTAAAGACGTCTGCAAATGCGGCATGAGGTCCTGTGACATTGATCACAAGTCGTGTGAGTCAGTTGCCAGTGATCGCCAGAGCTGGCGGGCAGCCATAAAGGCGGGGCTAAAGTGTGGCGAGTTGAAGAGACTTAGCAGTTGGCAGGAAAAAAGACAGAAGCGCAAGGGGAGAGCCAACTGTGTAACAGCCCCGACGACCAATTTTATCTGCAGTACCTGTGGAAAAATCTGTCATTTTGGGATTGGCCTTTATAGCCACTCCAGGCGCTGCTTCACAAACCACTGACCACCTCCAGGCGCTTACCCTTTGTCTCTCCAGACAAGGAGGCCAAAGGAGAAGATACTTGCCGTACTTTTAAATAAGTTAGCCTTCAACCACATGTGGCTAATTGAGAATTCAGATGTGTCTGTTTGCTATTCTGATCAGTTGAGATAAAAGAGTAATAACACCATCATTGCGCATAAGATCTCGATGGTCATTATCACACTGCACAAGCAAATGAACTTTCACTATTTTCACCTGTGGTGAAAACTTGATTAAGACGGAGCGTGTGCCAATTATTTTTGACCCTGGGAGAGTTGAGGGAATGGCTTCAGTGCCACAATCGGAGACAATAGGTATGACATGCATTACACCTTTTCTTTTACAACCAGCACTCTATTCCCAGCATAAGAATCTTAACGGGTTTGTGATCTGTGGGATCTGAATTCCTCCTCCCACAACTGAACTTTCAAACTGGACTTTGTGGAGTATGGGGAAGGAACCCCAACCCCCACGGACACTAGTACTGTGAATAAGAGTCAAACCTCAACACAAAGCACACTGAGGCAGGCTGCATTCCGATGAGTCAATTTTCAAACATCCCAACATCACAACAGAAACTGTTACTGTTAAAGAAATGGAAGTTGGGACATTATCATAACAGTGACACAGCATAACAGTCATCATGTTAAGTGATTGGGGAGGCCATTGTTACAACTAACTGGCCCCAGAGCACAGCATTCACTCCTGTCAAGACAGGAGGGAGACCTCTTTCATGGATATTAGCTTTGGAGCCTGGGTTACCTCACCTTGGTGGAGTTCATTGTTCTCGGTCAGGGAAATTACATCAGCACGAAATGGATCTGTCTAGACCAGGCAGGTAACAGAGGAAAAGGATTAAAAGGTGCTAAGTGCTGACCATCCAGCAGGATGGCTTCAGGAGAAGTGATTATGACATTTCGATAAGGAGCATATAAAATGGACAAGATCGAAGGGCTTGGAGGTGCAGTTATATGAAGAAGGACAAATATTCTCAGGTGCAGGCCTACAATCAACATTGTTAACGACCAGCCGTGTGAGTGATTGTAAGTTTTTTTTTCCTATGGGTTCTGCACTCGAGAAGGAGGGCCAGGAATGGTCAACCTGGCTCGTGGACCTACAATTCCTCACCGGAAGAAGAAACTTCATGGAGGGATTGTAAGCGATCAACCAAATCAAAGGAGTATTTGGGGCTAAGAGTTTTAAAATAATTTTAAGTGTAGCAACCAAATCCTGGGAGGGTTTGGGTTTCGAATTGAGTGAATTTGGGGTTTTCCCTGTGGTTTTTCAAAAGGTTTATTTTATAAGTCCTGGTGAGCGACGAGGTTAAATCGTGGAGGGATTTAAATCGGACAAACCAATCAAGGTGTCGTGTGGTGTCCTTTAGATTAGTTAAAGGTGTTTGTAACACGGTTTTAGGAGGGGTGTTCTTTTTTAATAAAGAAATTTGGGGTTCAGTCCAACCCTGTGTCCGTACAATTTGTCCTTTATGGAATCCTAAAGTCAAGAATCATCAGGAAGGGGGGAAACGGGAGAGGGGACCTCTTACAGATCCAATGTGGGAAAATCGGCTCTGTCAAAAATCAGCCAAATTAGCGACAATGTTTCTGTCAGCCTGTTTCTCTCTATGTCGAAGTCACTCCATATGTATATGTAAGTGTAGCTGTGTCGCTCTATGTGTGTCAATGCATGTGTAAGTGTGCATGTGTATGACTGTGTGCGCAGGTGAGTGTGTATTTATGTGCATGTCTGCATCAGGGTGCATGTATGTTCGTGTGTGTGTTTATGGTTATATTTTTGCTTTCGTTTTTGAGCCTGTGTGCTCCTGTTTGTGTGTGTAAGTGTTCCCCTGTGCGCGTATATCCGTGCATCTGTCTGCGTACATGTGTCTGTGCCTCACATTTTCTACACTCTTCTGAGTGGGTCTTTGTCTCTCACTGTCTTTCCCGATCCCGACATCGTATTACTCAGGGCCGTAATTTACAAAGAGATGGAAATGCGAATTGTAAGTTTTCTTTCAACAGTGGCTGTTGGAAACAAGTGTCATCAAATAAATGTTTCGAAAAACTCACTGGAACAGGAACCAGGATCTCCGCCATTTGCCGGTTGTGAATGAGTTCCACATTAATATAGAGGGGACCATCCCCACCTCTCATGCGGGAGACCGGGGTTGAAATCGTTGACCGCGACAATGCAATGTTAAGAAATCAAAACGAAATACCAATGTGTAAAAGCAAAATACTGCGGATGCTGGAAATCTGAAACAAAAACAAGAAATGCTGGAATCACTCAGCAGGTCTGGCAGCATCTGTGGAAAGAGAAGGTTCCGAAGAAGGGTCACTGACCCGAAACGTTAACTCTGCTTCTCTTTCCACAGATGCTGCCAGACCTGCTGAGTGATTCCAGCATTTCTTGTTTTTGTACCAATGTGTAACTTCAGAAATCCTCCTTGGAAACGCAGAACAGAAAAAAAAATCATCTAGCAGAATGTTCTTGATGAGATGGTTTGGAGACCTGAATCTTGTTGCCCGTCTGTTTTTGAGGGTGGGCGATGGTGATCGAAATTTTAACTGAGTAATTATTTCGAAATGCTATCCACTTTTACATCTGCTGAAACTGTATCAAACAAATAATGAGGTGTTTATAGATATGGAGAGAAATAATCGATATTTATATGCAATTCTTAAGGTGCTATTTTAGCATCTGTTGAATTTGCATTTTTTCTCAACCTCCGTCTTTACAACAGTGACTAAACTTCAAAAGTAGTTCACTGACTGTCAAGCGGTTTGGGGCAACCCGAAGACGGGAAAGGCGCTACCGAAATTTAAGCGTTTCTTTACCTACTGTCTTTGTTTCTCAACTGATATAGAGACGAATTTATGAATTGTATCTAAAGCTTTCAATCTCTACTTCTCTCGCTGTCTCCGTCTCTGCATCTGTCTCACTTTTTCTTTGCTGCTCTGCATGTCTTTGTTTCTTTGCCGATATCTCAGTTTCCCTCAGCTGGATTGCAGTCGAATAACAGTCATCTTTCTGGCCTGAGTCAATAAATCCAAACAGATTCGGAACGTGATTGTTGTTCTGACTCTTCTGTAGAAAATGAGTAGCCGCTGCATGTGTTGTTTCCTCGTTAGTATAGTGGTCAGTATCCCCGCCTGTCACGTGGGAGACCGGGGTTCAATTCCCCGACGGGGAGATAATGTTTATTTCCTTAAATGATGATTTGTTTTCATACATCTTCTGCTGCTGCCTGTTCAAATAAAAAAAAGACGAAACAATTGCACCAATTCTCTTCAGCCAGAATCAATGCCATGTTAAGTGCTCAACGCTTACGTCAGTAGCCGTTTCCTGTCCTACTCAACATATTTCTCCCAACTTTCACTCTATTTTTTCTCCCCTTGTCTCGTCTCTTCCGAGCTGCATCTGTCACTCTTCTTCCAGCCTGCGTCCTTTCAATTTACACTTTCCTGGCCCTAACTGCCTCCTCTTCACAAGGACATCCAATCTCTCTACAACTCCATCCCCCACCAGGAGGTCTCTCTCATTCTTGCTTGAACAGAGGGACAGCCATCGTCATTCATCATCCTCCTCGGCCTGGCTCAACCTGTTCTCACATTAAATAACCTCTTCTTCAAATCCACTCACTCCCTCCAAATAAAACCTGTTCCTTTGCGTACCCACATGGATCCCAGTTATACCTGTCTTTTTCTGGGGTATGTCGAACATTCCTTGTTCCAGTCCTACACAGGAACCTTTCCCAAGGTCCTTTTCTGGTACACTGATGACTGTATTGGTGCCATTTCCTGCTCTAGCCCAGAACTGGAAAATTCCATCAACTTTGCTTCCAATTTCCACCCTTTTCGCACCTTCACATGGTCCATCTCTGACACTTGCCTTCCATTCCTCGACTTCTCTGGCTCCATTTCTGGGGATAAGCTGTCTACTAATATTCATTATAAGTCCACGGATTCCCACAACTACGTCGACTACACTACCTCACCCCCTGCCTTCTGTAAGGACTCTATTCCATTCTCCCAACTTCTCCATTTCTGTCGCAACAACGCTTCTGATATATCATCCTTTTTTCCTCAACCGAAGTTTCCCCCCAATGCAGTTGACAGGGCTCTCAACCGTGTCCGACCATTTCCCACACTTCTGCTCTCACCCCTTTGCCACCCTGCCAAAACCACAATCGCGTTCCCCTTGCCCTCACTTTCCACTCCACCAGCCTCCACATCCAAAGAATCATCCTCCACCATTTCCACCACCCCCAATATGATGCCACCACCAAACACATCTTCTCCTCCCCTCCCCATCACATTACAAAAGGACCCTTCCCTCCACAGAACTCTGGTCCACTCCCGCATCACCCCTGACACCTCATCCATTTCTCATGGCACTTTCCCAAGCAATTACAGGAGGTGTTATACCTGGCCTTTTACATAATTTATCCTCACCATCCACGGCCCCGAACACTCCTTCCAGGCAAAGCAGCAATTTACTTGTTTTTCTTCCAATTCATGCCATGACCCCCATTTTGATTGTTGTCTTTTACCATGTGAGGGTCTTAAACTTGTTTATCATGTTTTTGCTTTTGGACAGAGCTGTTCATTATTCTGCCATTGACACGCACTCTGAACAAAGGTTTTGTCCTTGACTGCAACCACTCCCCTTGCCCTCCATTCCAAGACATCTTTGCCATTTAGTCTCTCTCATCGTCGGCCCCAACATAGAATTCCCCTTTTGTTCCCTCCCGGTTCCCGCTTTCAATGGCATAAACCTGTTGCATTTCTACCTTCCTTTCGTCTGAAGAAGTTATTTTCGGGTCGAATCATGAACTCCTGTCTGTCTCTGCAGATGCTGCCAGACAGGCTGAGTATATCTAACACTTTCTGCAAACGCCATGGTAGCAGCCAGTAGTTATGGTCGAGTGGTGAAGGCTGCAAATTTGTTTGTGTTATCCCATGCAGGTTCGAATCTTGCCAATGACCGTATCTTTGTAATTGAATCAATTCAGCAGCTTCCTTAGCAGTTGTTTCCTTAAGCATAATATCCCACCTTGAGTCCTTCTTTCCTTAATCATCTGCATGTATTCATGAATTATCTGTCTGAAATCCAAATTAGCGGCAGAGCTCCTGTCTCTCTGCCGTACTTTTTCTAAGTCACTCTATATGTGCTTGTGCTTGTGTCTGCCTGTGTGCCCGAGTTACCTGAAGCGTTGACTCTGCTCTCTCTCTCCGTGGATGCTGCCGGGCCTGCTGAGTATTTCCAGCATTTCTTGGTTTTTTTTCTGATTTCTAGCATCTGCAGTATTTTGATTTTATCTATGTTTGTGCTTGTTTGCCTGGGTGTGAATTTGCGCTTGTCTGTGCGAGTTGGGTGTGTTTTTGTTCGTGTATATCTGTAAGTTGCTCATCCTCAAACATCTTCAGACTTATTTATAGAATTAGATTCTACCATGTTTTCAGGTAGAGTTTTGCAGGTCCCGACAACTCTCTGAGCGAAAAATAAAAATTCTGCTCCCATCCTTTTGCCAGTGACTTTTAATCTATGACCTCTAGTTATTGACCCACTCACCAAAGGGATTTTCCCCTCTCTACACTCTTTTAATCTCGTATCATCTGGAAACTCTCCATTCGGTCACCTCCTAATATCTGTTCCAAGTACAACAGTCCGAATTTTTCCAACATCTCGTCATTACTAATGTCCTTCATCCTTGGCACCATCCTGTTAAACCTCTTCTGTACTCTTCTAATATCTTCATCTCTGTGCTGAAGAATCGTAACCAGCATTAACCACAATACTTCAGCTAAGGCTGAAACACATTTTAAAGCTCTAGCCTCATTTCTTTGCGTTTATATAATATTCCTTGATTTATAAACCCAAGCAACTGATAGAATTTTCTAACCACCTTATGAAATTTGTATATATGGACACCAAGGTCTCTCTGCTCATCTACAATTTTCAAAAACGTTCCATTTATAGTGCATTGTTATTCCATATTAGTCCTCCCAAAGTGAATCATTTCACACAACCCCGCTTTGAACTCTACCTAATTCTTAATATACTATAATAAAAGCAAAATACTGCGGATGCTGGAAATCTGAAACAAAAACAAGAAATGCTGGATTCACTCAGCAGGTCTGGCAGCATCTGTGGAAAGGGTCCGAAGAAGGGTCACTGACCCGAAACGTTAACTCTGCTTCTCTTTCCACAGATGCTGCCAGACCTGCTGAGTGAATAGAGCATTTCTTGTTTTTGTTTCTTAATATACTATGTTTAACTGTGTGCCGAACGTTCTGTGCTCTTTTCTGAAAGTATCTTTGTCCCTGTGGCACCTCCAACTTACAAAGTGGTGGAATTGTGACACTTACCTCTGTGTTGCAGTCTCTATCTGTCTCTTTCTGTGTCTGTCTGTTTCTCTCTCTGTTTCCCTTTGCTTGATGTCTCTGTGTAATAACAGATTCTTCCTCTAGGGCTGGTGAATTACCCCAGGAATATTCCCATACCTCTTGATCTCCTCTGTGCTCAAAATCTAACGATCTCATCTTTTAACGTACACATAGACTAAACATTTGCAACCCTCTGGGGGAGTGAATTTCTCCTCACCTTTCATTGTTCGAAACTGCAGATAGTGCAGGCCCGTTTTACTTGTAAGACAGGGCTCTGATCCCAGGAATGAATACAGTGAACCTTCGTTACACCAGCTCGAAGGTATTTCCTTCTTCAGGAGGATACAATTGCTACACTGTACTTCATTTATGTTCTTACCTAAGCTTATATAATTGCAGAAAGACTTACTGGTTCATATATTCCAAGCCCTTGCAATAAAGGCTGACACACTATTTGCTTTCCTGATTGTTTGCTGTACTTGCATGTTAACTTTTGATGAATCGTGTACAAGGACAATTACATCCGTCTGAATATCAACATTTGCTGTTCTCTCTCCTTACTGCTCCCTTTTGCCTTTCAATATCAGCCCTTTTGTCAGTTAATCATTCAGTTTTCTCCCGAGACTTCGCCATCTCGTTTTGTCTGTCTCGCTGTCACCCTCTGATCAAATGATCTCGTTTCGTCCATTCGTGAGGCTCGGTGTTATGAGGCGCGGTGGCAAAGTGGGAAGGCGTTGCTCCAAAAAAAATTACTCGGGTTTGTAAATCGAGCAACAATACAATAAAAACAAAGAAATCACGCTAGAAGTTTAAAATCTGTGTTTCGGCCTAAGCGGAAATATTGTGGTTAATTCTGCTCACCGCTTTTCGGCACAGACATGACGATGCAAAGTCATAATCAAAACTTGTGGGTTTGATCCACGCCCGATCCTGGAAGTAATTGCAAAACTTAAATTTCTCTTGTATCACTCCATTGCGTGTCATCGACTTCATGTTTCGAATCTCTTCGACGTTGTCACATGGTGCTGAACGGCGCGACAGAAATCCAAGTATTTCAGTTTTTACTCGCATCAGATAAAGTTCGGGAGAGATAGCGGAGGGACTAGAAAATCGCAGATTTCATACAAAACTGATAATTCTCTTAATGTCAGGAGAGTTAGTAATTACATTTCATCTTTCTTGCAACTAATATGCTGATAATCCTCATTCTTCACCTTGGAAAGTGCGGTCTGTCCAAATGCATCACCCATTGTCTGGAGGTCATGACCGTGGCTGAACTACTGAATCTGATCGTTGAAGTAATTTTGTATGTGATTAATGACTACCCATATGGGTAGCATATTTTTGGTTGGACATCATTTTAATCCAATTTGTTGTACTTAGTTTGATTTCAATGCTCAATGTTCTGACCACCAGGCGCGTTGTACCGGTCAACAGACTGAAGAGGAGTCTCCGAGGTCATAGCAATGGTGAGAATTTCATTTAACAGATCAGAATAAAGCGGCACTGACAGTTGCACCCCTTTCAAACAGACCCGGGAATGATCTGGGAATGGCAACACAGCCCTTTTCAAACAGACACAGAAAGATCCGGGACTGACAGCACAACTCTTCCAAATAGACACAGAGTGATTCTGGAACAACAACACACACATTTAGTGAGGAAACGAATGATTCGCGATTGACAGTACACATCCTTTAAACAGGAACAGAATGATCCTGGATTGATTCATTTTTATTTATGTTTGTGTCCTGGAACAAACAAATGGTTTGCAACAATCAAAAACCAAGATGGAGGGAATTTCCTGAATTTAACGGACCACAAACAGCCGCCATCTGTTAGTGAACCCTCCCCATCAGAGACAGAGAGAGAGACTGTCAGAGAACTTCTTACTTCCAGCCTTGACGCTATTACATTCAGCAGCTGCTCACACAAACTCTGGAATGTTTTGCATGTCATCCTGCAAATAGTCTATCACATGAGAAAATATCAAATTTCATCACAATTCATTTGAATGGACCACAGTTTAATGAAGTTTACACCCGCACTCGGTAACCACGGTCGGCATTCCTTAAATCGGTGTGATAAATTATCGACTGCACGACTTTGCCCCATTAGGTTGAATATTTTTTGTGTGACGAATGTTCCAGCCTCGTGAACCAGGGAATGTGCCGACTGAGCTGTGTCTTGATCGCTTCTGCTCAGGCGGACGCTTCACCTCTCAATATGCTCTAATTCAATTCCCAGGCGACTGTACGGATTCTCAAATCCGGTGAATGTGCTTTATTCGAATTGTCGCATTCCAGACTGGTAATATATTCCAAACCTCTGGGCAACCCTCCCCCTTGCATCGTGTCTCAATCTCAATTGAAAGCCGCCCACAGTAACTCCAACCTGGTAGCCTACACACTAACAGACGCAAAGCGGTTACACTCTGTTGCAGTTAGGTTAATGTCCAGAGTGGCAACTGCGAGCAAACCAAGAAAGTTTGACTGATTTATTTCCCTTTAAGGTCCTGACGGCTTACAGTGAACTTCAACTCAATTCCCTTGGAATACAGGGACATGGGAACTGGAATCAGTCATTTAACCCCTCGAGCCTGTTCCAGGGATTTACCAGGAGTGATTTGGGAAACTAATATCCTTATTTGTTCAAGGTTGTACGGCAGTCAAAATCGGGGAGGAAATGATGTTTTATTCGGGATTTGAATCTGAGTTTGTTTACCACGTTTTCACCACTGACCCCAAAGCAACAATTATAACCGTAACATGCCGAAGACGCAGGTTCACTGGGATGTACTCAAAAGGTAACTATTTTGAATTTTTTTCCCCTGCTCTCGATAACCTGAGCATTTGAAACCAAAACAAATTTGCCTTTTCTCCGTGTCTTCTTGAAGCACCTCACTGGTTCACTCAGTTAACGATAATGTATCGAGGCAGCAGGTGCCCAGCAGGAGTCCATTACGTTGCATCAGCACAGATTGCTGGCGGAGAGATGACTTTGATGCTGCTGTAAATGTTGGTTGCTTTTCCCTCTTGTAAGCTAACGGGAACTGAAGGAAAGTATGTTCACATCGAGCTTCCTAAAATCCAATTGAAGGTGTTAGTTTGAACTGTCAAATGTTGCAGTGAATGTTTCACTCGCAATAATGCAGATGCCGCTTTAAATGTGAAGACCATTGAAGAGGGAACCGTGCTCGACTTGAAAGGCGGCGAGAAGATCTGGAGCAGCAAGTAATACAACAACCGCCAACAATATTCACCTAGGGATAGGAGTTCTTACTTAATCTCCTACAATTCCGCTGTATGGGGAGATATGATGAACTTACAATGAAATACGAATGTGATTCATTTTACCGGAACATTTGGAAAACGTTATTTATGTAAATATACATTGGCCTTCCTGTATTGAAACAGCAACAAGACAGTGATCAGATAATCTGTTCTAATGAAAAATGTTGACCAGTACACAAGAAGAACTCTTTGAAATGTTTACGTGCTGCGTGTTTAGCATGTAAAAATGCTACTTTATTTTGCTTTTAAATTCAAAAATGAGGTAAAACTCACAAATAATGTCCAGAAAAAAATGTATTCACCCAGCACTCTCGAGATTATCCAGCATTTTAAAAGTGTTGAATTGTATCTGCTTTTCTAATCTTATTACCACAGTGAATAACTTCACACTTCCCCATATTATATTCCATCTGTCACCTTTTTGTCCACTTAAGTAACCTTTCTGTATCATTTTACAGACTCTTTGTGTCCTCCTCACAGTTTCTGTTCCCACCTAAGTTTGTATCATCAACAAACTTAGTTACATTACTCTTGGTCTCTTCGTCTAAGTCATTAATGACAATTGTAAATATCTGGTATCCCAGCACTGATCCTTGCAGTACTCCACTAGTAACAGCCTGCCAACTTGAAAATGTCCAGTTTATCTCTACTCTTCACTGTTCGTTAACAAGTCCTTTATCCATGCTAATATATTACCCCCAATTCCACGAGCCCATATTGTGCGCATCAACCTCCTGTGTGGTATTTTATCGAATGCCTTTTGGAAATCCAAGTATACTTTAATCCCTAAAGTTTCTGCAATCCTTTTTGCTATGCCAATGTTAGTTACTTGAAATTCCTCATTCCTTTTAAGCCCTTGGTGACCCTATATTTCTGGTGTGCAATTTGTGTCGACGACCGTGAATTTGCTGTGCATTGAACCCACGATCTACCTTTTAGTTTACAGGAACTTTAACCAACTTATCAATTGAGACAAAACGGTCTCAGCCTCTCTCTGAGCTACAGTATTTCAACTCGCTCTTTGGTTGAGATTATCTTTGATTCTCGATCTATGAGTTGTTTCTGATCTGTGAGGTTTTGCTTCTGTGAGAGTAAGGGGGAGCCTTCAAGGTTTGCTGCTTCGTTGTCAACCTTGGCTCAGTTGGAAGCACTCTTACTTCTGTAACAGAATATCAGAATCCTTCTCCATGGTTTGAACACACAAATCACGCTATTGTTAGAGTACAGCAGTGAGAGAGTGCTGCACTGCAGAAGAGGCTGCCTTTCAGATGAAACTTGAAACCAAGGCCCCAGCTGCTGTTTCAGCCTGGTAGAAATGATCTCATGGAGCCTTTTTCTAAAAGCAGGGGACTTATCCCCTCTGTTTTGACCAGCATTTATCCCTCACTTAACATCACAAAACATATGATCTGGTCATTAGCAAATTGCTCTGTGTGTGTGTGTTTGTGTGTTTCCGACATAACGAGAGTGGCTACACGTCACAAAGTACTTCTTAGGCTGTAAAGACATCCGATGCTCATGAAACAAAGCAATATAAATGGAAGTCTTCTCTTCTGTAAATCATTCACTTTTGCATCATTTTCCGAAATTTCGAACACTGCTTAAATTAGGGGATAACACACGCCACTTCATCAAATACCTTTTCTAAATTCATCTACACAGAATCTATTGCCCCACCTTCATCGACGTTCTCTCTTACTTCATCAAAGAAGTTGATTTGTGAGATCAGTAATGAATCCTGCAGCTCTGCATCAGTTAAGATACATATTTCTAAACGCACTTTCAGCCGCGGAAACAAGCATATCAGTTTTTAGGTTTCCCTGTTTCCAGATGGAAAGGAACAACATTTACGCCGCCTGTCCGGTTCCGCTCGCTCCCATCATTGTTGCCAGTGCAATTCAGCGAATATAGCCTCAGGCTATAGGCCATTCGTGGAAGAATGGCTGATCAGCTGTGGGAGCCAGCAAGTGTAATCATTAGCTGAACGCGAATGGTACATGTTTCTCGTTGGTTTGAGGGTCTGATTTTCACTTCGGGTTTTTCACAGAATGAATTTGTGAGCGATTGACGGGTTCAAGTTCCAGACAAGCTCTGCTGCATTTTCGCTTTTACTCCACATGACCGATTTTTTTTTTTTCCAAAACTGTGCTGCGTTGCAGAAGGCGGTATTAATTTCTCTCGGGAGTATGTTTGAGAACCAAAGGATACACTGCAGGGGCTTTGCCCACGCCACACACACGGAGAAAATCAGGACAAATATGCAATAAGTTATGCACTTGCAAATGGACTGTGAATTTATGTCAATTCACCAAATCAGGCTGGTTTTGGCAGCTCGCTGGATGTGTCCAATTGAAAACTTGTCTGAACGATCTGATGGAACTGGGGGCCCGCAGTGTGATTTTGGTTTGAACATATTTTATTAGTTTTCTATGAGCTGTCCTGAGCAGGAGGTGAGTCTTTTTCTGCGTTTCACAAGAACAAAATAACACCAGAAGTGGACCATATGGCCCACAGAGCCTGCTCCGCCATTCAATACGATCATAGCTGATCTCGGGGTTCAATTCCACTTTCCTGCCCACTCCCCATATCCCTTGATTCCCTGCGAGACCAAAAGTCTATCTATGCCAGCCTTAAGTGTTTTCAGTGATGGAGCATCCACAACACTCTGGAGTAGAGAATTCTAAAGATTCCCAAACTTTTGAGTGTAGTGGTTTCTCCTCATCTCAGTCCTGAATAACTGGCCCCCATGTTCGAAATTCGCCAACCAGTGGAAACAACTTCTCAGCTGCTACCCAGTCAAGCCCTTTCAGAATCTTACATGTCTCAATTCGATCGCCTCTCATTCCTCTAAACTCCAGAGAATATAGGCCCAATTTACTCAGACTCTCATCATAAGACAACCGCTTCATCTCGGGGACCAATTTAATAAATCGTTGCTGCACCCCCTCTAGTGAAAGTATATATTTTCTTAAATGTGGAGACCAAAACTGCACACAGTATTCCAGGTACGGTCTCACCAAAGCCTAGGACAATTTTAGTAAGGCTTCGTTATTCCTGTACTCCAATCCCCTTGCACTAAAGGCCAACAAGTCATTTGTCTGCTGCACCTGCATATTAACTTTGTGTGTTCCTTGTAGGAGTACCCCCAAGTTTCTCTGAACATGAACACTTTCCAGTTTCACACCTGTTAAAAAAAAATCAGTTTTTCTATTTTTATGATCAAAATGAACGACTTCACACGGCCCTATAGTCCATTTGCCATCTTGTTGCCCACTCACTTAGCCTGCCTGTATCTCTTTGCGGCCTCTATATGTCCTCCTTGCAGCTTACTTTTCCACTGAGCTTCTTATCACGGCAAACCTAGATACAGTATTCTCTGTCCCCTCATCCAAATCATTAATATAAAGTGTAATTAGCTGAGGCCCCAGCACCAATCCTTGCGGCACCCCACTATTCACTGCCTGCCAACTTGAAAATGCCCCATTTAGGCCCACTCTCTGCTTCCTGTCTGTTAACCAATCCTCTAGCCGCACTAATATAATTCCCGCAACACCATGAGCCCTTGCCTATCTCCACATCTTGCCTATTATGCTTTTATGTGGCATCTTATCGAATGCCTTTTGGAAATCCAGGTATATGACATATATTTCCCTTTATCTACCCTACTAGTTACATCCTCAAAAAACTCTAACAAACTTGTCAAACAATATCTCTCTTTAGTAAAACCATGCTGACTTGTTCTAATCATGCTATGCTTTTCCAAGTGCAATGTTTAGAATTCTTTAATAATAGTTTCCTGCATCTTCCAAATGAATGATGTTAGGCTAACTAGCCTGTAGTTCCCACTTTTCACTCTACCTCCTGTCTTGAAAAACAGTGTAACATTTTTCAACTTCTAATCTGACGGGACCATTCCTGAATCTAAGGAATTCTGGAAAATCGTAGCCAGCACTTCCACTATCTCTGCATCTGTCTCTTTTAGAATCTTTGGATGTAGGCCATCTGGTCCCTGCGACTTGTCAGATTTTAGTTCCTCAAGTTTCTCCAATACTTTTTCTCAGCTCATATCAATAATCATAACTTCCTCACTATTATTAGCTCCTGGGTTATTGCCTATTTCTGGCATGAAACTAGTGTCTTCTACTGTGAAGACAGATGCAAATTATTTGCTCGATGCTTCTGCCATTTCCTCACTTCCCATGATGATCTCTCCTGTCTCTGCCTCTCAGGGACCAATGTCTACTTTAGCTATTATCTTTTTTTTAATTCGTTCATGGGATGTGGGTGTCACTGGCTAGGCCAGCATTTATTGCCCATCCCTAGTTGTCCTTGAACTGAGTGGCCATTTCAGAAGTCATTTAAGAGTCAACCACATTGCTGTGAGTCTGGAGTTAAATGTAGGCCAGACTAGGTAAGGACATTTTTATGTACTTACAAAAGCTCTTAGAATCTGTTTTTTATATTGCTGGCTAGTTCACACTCATATTCTATTGTTTCCCTTTTTATAAACTTTTTGGCGGCCCATTGCTGGTCCCAAACACTCTCCCAATCCTCAGACTTGCTACTATGTTTGTACAACATTGTAAGCCTCTTTGTTTAGTCTAATACTTTCCTTAACTTCCTGAGTAATTCACGGATGGGTCTGTCTTGATGAGTTTTTGTTCCTGAACGTAATGTAATTTTGTTGACCCCTTTGAATTATATCTTTAAATATTTCCAGCTGTGCATTTACCACCATACCTTCCAGTCTATTTACTCAATTAACCATAGCCAGTTCTTTCCTCATACCTTAATAATTGGCTTTGTTTAAATTCAAGGTTCTTGTTGGATTGAAATGTGTCACTTTCAAACTTAACATGAAATGCAATGATATTATGATCACTATTTCTCAGTGGATCTTTTACTATGACTTTGCTTATTAACCCTGCTTCATTACACAGTACAAGCTATAAGGTAGCTGCATCCCTAGTCGTCCTACAACGTATTGTTCCAAGAAATTTTCCTGTCATCTATCACAGAGGTCTTAGATGACAGCATGAGGGAGAGACTGGACAAGCCCTCAACCGTATCCGACCATTTCCCATACTTCTGCTGTTACGCCTTTTTCACTGCCAAAACCACAATAGCGTTCCCCTTGCCCTCACTTTCCACTCCACCAGCCTCCACATCCAAAGAATCATCCTCCACCATTTCCACCACATCCAATATGATGCCATCACCAAACACATCTTCTCTTCCCCTCCCCATCACATTCCAAAGGGATCCTTCCCGCCACAAAACTCTGGTCCACTCCCCCATCACCCCTGACACCTCATCCATTTCTCGTGGCACCTTCTCAAGCAATTACAGGAGGTGTAATACCTGGCCTTTCACATCATTTATCCTCGCCATCCATGGCCCCAAACATTCCTTCCAGGCGAAGCAGCGATTTACTTTTGTTTCTTCCAATTTAGTATACTGTATTTGCTGCTCACAGTGCGGTCTCCTCTACATTGGGGAGACCAAATGCAGATTGGTTGACTGCTTTATGGAACACCTTCACTCAGTTGGCATACCTGACCCCAAGCTTCCAGTTGCTTGCCATTTGAACTCACCATCTTGCTCTCATGCCCACATTTCTGTCCTTAGCCGAATGCAATGTTCCAATGAAGGTCAACGCAAGCTCGAGGAACAGCACCCCATCTCCCGATTAGGCACAGCCTTCTGAACTCAGCATTGAGTTCAACCACTTCAGAACATGCCCCCCCATTTTGATTGTTGTCTTTTACCATGTGCGGGTCTTAAACTAGTTTTTCATGTTTTTGCTTTTGGACAGAGCTGTTCATCACTCTACCATTAACACGCACTCTGAATAAAGGTTTTGTCTTTTACGACAACCACTTCGCTTCCCTTCCATTCCAAGACATCTTTGCCATTTAATCTCTCTCATCGTCGGCACCAACATAGAATTCCCCTTTTGTTCCCTCTCGGTTCCCGCTTACAACGGCATAAACCCATTGCATTTCTACCTTCCTTTCGTCTGAAGAAGTAATTTTCGAGTCGAAACATGAAGTCTTGTCTCTCTCGGCAGATGCTGCCAGACATGCTGAGTATACATGACATTTTCTGTAATGCTTCAGGTATTCGTCAGTAGTCGTGGCCGAGTGGTAAAGGCGATGGATTAGAAATCCATTGGGGTTTCCCCGCGCAGGTTCGAATCCTGCCGACTACGGTAGTTCTGTTTCTGATTCAGTTTAGCAGTTTCTTTGTCTTCCTTGGCAGTTGTAATCTTCTGCATAATATCCCACCATCAGTCATGTTTTTCTTATTCATCTGCATGTATTCTTGAAATATCTGTCTGAAATACAACAAAATCATCCAAATTTGCGGCAGAGCTCCTGTCTCTCTTCCGTACTGTGTCTAAGTCACTCGATGTGCCTTTGTGCTTGTGTCTGCCTGTGTGCGCGAGTTACCTGAAGCGTTGACTCTGCTGATGCTGCCGTGGATGCTGCCGGACCTGCTGAGTATTTCCAGCATTTCTTGTTTTTGTTTCTGATTTCTAGCATCTGCAGTATTTTGCTTTGATCTATGTTTGTGCTTGTTTGCCTGGGTGTGAATTTGCGCTTGTCTGTGTGAGTTGGGTTTGTTTTTGTTCGTGTATATCTGTAAGTTGCTCATCCTCAAACATCTTCAGACTTATTTCTAGAATCAGATTCTACCACGTCTTCAGGTAGAGCGTTGCAGGTCCCGACAACTCTCTGAGCGAAAAATAAATTCGGCTCACATCCTTTCTATATCTTTTGTTAGTGACTTTTAATCTATGACCTCTAGTTATTGACCCACTCACCAGAGGGATTTTCCCCTCTCTACACTCTTTTAATCTCGTATCATCCGGAAAATCTCCATTCGTTCACCTCCTAATGCCTGTTCCAAGTACAACAGTCTGAACTTTTCCAACATCTCGTCATTACTAATGTCCTACCATCCTGTTAAACCTCTTCTGTACTCTTCTAATATCTTCATCTCTGTGCTGAAGAATGGTAACCAGGATTAACCACAATACTTTAGCTAAGGCTGAAACACAGATTTTAAAGCTCTAGCCTCATCTCTTTGCGTTTATATGATATTCCTTGATTTATAAACCCAAGTAACAGATAGAATTTTCTAACCACCTTATGAAATTTTTATATATGGACACCAAGGTCTCTCTGCTCATCTACAATTTTCAAAAACGTTCCATTTCTAGTGCACTGTCTTTCCATATTAGTCCTCCCAAAGTAAATAATTTCACACAACCCCGCTTTGAACTCTACCTAATTCTTAATATACTATGTTTAACTGTGTGCCGAACGTTCTGTGCTCTTTTCTGAAAGTATCTTTGTTCCTGTGGAATTGTGAAACTTACCTCTGTATTGCAGTCTCTATCTGTCTCTTTCTGTGTCTGTCTCTCTGTGTCTGTCTGTTTCTCCCTCTATTTCCCTTTGCTTGATCTCTCTGTGTAATAACAGATTCTTCCTCGATGGCTGGTGAATTATCCCAGAAATATTCCCATACCTCTTGATCTCCTCAGTGCTCAAAATCTAACGATCTCATCTTTTAACGTGCACATAGACTAAACATTTGCAACCCTCTGGGGGAGTGAATTTCAAAGATTCACAAAAATCTGAATGAAGATATTTCTCCTCACCTTTCATTGTTCGAAACTGCAGACAGTACAGGCCCGTTTTACTTGTAAGACAGCCCTCTGATCCCAGGAATGAATGCAGTGAACCTTCGTTACACCAGCTCGAAGGTAGTTCCTTCTTCAGGAGGATACAATTGCTACACTGTACTTCATTTATGTTCTTACCTAAGCTTATATAATTGCAGAACGACTTACTGGTTCATATATTCTAACCCCTTGCAATAAAGGCTGACACACTATTTGCTTTCCTAATTGTTTGCTGTACTTGCATGTTAACTTTTGATGAATCGTGTACAAGGACAATTACATCCGTTTGAATATCAACATTTGCTGTTCTCTCTCCTTACTGCTCGTTTTTGCCTTTCAATATCAGCCCTCTTGTCAGTTAATCATTCAGTTTTCTCCCGAGACATCTCCATCTCTTTTTGTCTGTCTCGCTGTCACCCTCTGATCGAAAGATGTAGTTTCGTCCATTCGTGAGGCTCGGTAATATGAGGCGCGGTGGTAAAGTGGAAGGCGTTGCTCTAAAAAAAAAGTTACTGGGTTTGTAAATCGAGGAACAGTATAATAAAAACAAAGAGATCACGCTAGAAGTTTAAGATCTGTGTTTCGGCCTTAGCGGAATTTTGTGGTTAATTCTGCTCATCGATCCTGGAAGTAATCGCAAAACTTAAATTTCTTTTGTCGCACTTCATTGCGTGTCATCGACTTGATGTTTCGAATCTCTTCGAAGTTGTTACCTGGTACTGAACGGCGCTACAGAAATCCAAGTATTTCAGTTTTTACTCGCATCGGAGGAAGTTCTGGAGAGACAGCGGAGGGACAGGAAAATCATGGATTTCATACAAAACTGATAATCCTTTTAATGTCAGGAGAGTTAGTAATTACATTTCATCTTTCTTGCAGCTAATTTGCTGACAATCCTCATTCTTTACCGTGGAAAGTGCGGTCTCTCCAAATGCATCACCCATTGCCTGGAGGTCATGACCGCGGCTGAACTACTGATTCTGATCTTTGAAGGAATTTTGTATGTGATTAATGATTACCCATATGGTTGGACATAATTTCAATCCAATTTGTTTCATTTATTTTGATGTCAGTGCTCAATGTTCTGACCACCAGGCGCATTGTACCGGTCAATAGACTGAAGAGGAGACTCTGAGGTCATAGCAATGGTGAGAATCACAGTGATCCAGCGATGAAGAACTAAAGAAAATCCATCATTTTACAGCCCGCCATCTCAGGCAATATTATACTGATATGAATGGTGGTTTTCATATTTTTCAAATGGCATATGTTCAGTTTTTGAAACAAATTACAGCGATTTGTTCACCATTCTGGAGTAATCTGTGTGTACGCTTATGTGTTTGAGTTCATGCATGAACGCATTTATTTACAGTGTCCCAGGCGAAATTCAGAGAATGTGACTGCGCATCCACTGGCTCTTCTTACTAATTCAATCAAAAAAGTTAAGTCGGTTCATAGCACAAAATGCAATTTTAGCCTTCTGAACTGAAGTAGTTCAATTGACAGATGCACACAGAATATCCAAAGGCAATGTGAGCTGCAGTGCGGACTCTATATTCGGAACTTTATTGCAGGGAATCAAAGATGCCTGGGGTAATAGTAACGTCTGTCAATAATATGAGAAATGCATTATCGGATTGGAACAAACACATAACAATTTTTCCAGAACCGAAAAAATCATTTATACAAGCATGGAGGCAGAAGGCATGGCTGAGGCACTAAATGAGTATTTCGAATCTGTCCTTACCAAAGGTGATGCTGATGCAAAATTCATAGTGAAAGGGGAGGCAGTTGAGATACAGTTTGGGCTAAAAATTGAAATAGACTTGATACTAGAAAGCCTGGCGGTACTAAAAGTTGATAAATCTCCAAGACAGGATAGGATGCATCCGAACCTGTTGAGGGAAAGAAGGCTGGAAATTGCAAAGCTACTGGCCATAATCTTTCAATCTCCCTTACATACGGTGGTGATACCACCTTTGGTGCTAATAGTGAATTGAAAATGTTACACCCTTGTTGACAAAATGGTGTAAGGACAAACCCATAAACGACAGGCCAGTCAGTTTAACCTCAGTGGTGGGAAAGCCTTTTGAAACAATAATCCGGAGCAAACTTAACAGTCACCTAGACAAGTGTGGATTAATTAAGGAAATCCATCACAGATTTGTTTTCGGAAAATCGTGTTCAGTGAATTTAAATGGGTTTTTGATGATATAACAAAGAGGGTTTATGAGGGTAATCCAGTTGCTGCGGTGCATATGGACTTCCAAAAAGCATTTCATCAAATGCCACATAATAACATGGAGTGTACAATCAAGGAAATTATGATGAACCGTTATAAAACATTGTTTCGGCATCAACTTGTGTTCAATTCGGGGCGGAACACTTTAGAGAGAGTGCAGAAAAGATTCTCAAGAATAGTTCCAGGCATAAGGGAATTCAATGACATGGATTGGTTGGAGACGGCGGGATTGTTCTCCTTGGAGAAGAGAAGCTTGAGAGGAGATTAGTTAGAGGTGCTCAAAATCAGACGGAGTTGGTAGCTAGAAACTGTTCCAAATGCCAGAAGGCTCGAGAACCAAAGGACAGAGATTTAAAGTGATTGTCAAAAAAAGGTTCTTTATGCAGCGAGTGGTTACCATCTGGAATGCACTGCCCGAAAGGGTGGTGCAGGCAGATTCAATCGTTCTTTAAAAGGTAATTAGACAAACATCTGAAGGAAAAAAAATGCAGTGCTATGGGGGAAAGCGCGGAAGAGTGGGACAAGCTGAGTTGCTTTAAGCTCGACGGGCTGAATGGCCTCTTTTTGTGCTGCAACCGCTCTGTGTTTCTTCAATTATCCCAAACTAGATTTCAGATCGTTGTATCTGACTGCACATTTCTTCATCATTTAAGTTCATGGCATTTGCTGTTCTTTTTCCTTTTCGCCATTTCTGTTCACATTTTAGATTGTTGCTTTTGCATTGTTTCCTATATTTCGGTCATTTCTCTTTGAATTCTAGAATATTGAAACATTTTGCGTTGAGATGAAATGCTAAAAACCCGATGCGCTATGACTACGGCTCCTTTGATTGACGGATTCCCCAGGTCAGCGGCCTCAAATCACACCGACTTGCGTCACACAGGGTGTCGCGCTGACGTAATCGTCTCGGAGAGGAGCCGCACCATCGCAAAACAGCGATGCTCTTACAATCGGTCGGACCCACGCTGTCGGGCGGATATTAATGGCAGCGGCTTGGGGGGCGGGTGCTGTGCAGCAACCCCTGGGGGGGCGCTCCTATGGCTGGCGGGGGTCAAGGCCTGCAGGGGTGGGATGGTTGCAAGCACCTCGAAGTGGCTTGGGCCCGAGCCTGGGACTGGCGCCGTGAGAGCAGCCCAAGCGGCAGCTCTTCCGACTCCAGGGCGCGGTGGCAGCGGGAACCCTGGTGACGGCACAGTGGCTGAGGGCGGTGACGTGAGGGCTGTCAGCAAGAGCACAGGAACACGGAGGCCGTTCAGCCCTTCCAGGTTGTTCCGCCATTCAATGACATCATGGCTGATCCTCGATCCACCTTCATCCATATTCCTTAATACCCTTGGCTGGTAAATATGTGGAGATCTCAGATTCAGGAGGAGAGTAGGGGGCAAGAGGAGAGGGCAGGATGGGGAGTTACTCGGGGTCTCCTGCAGTTCCCCGTGCATTTCTACCTTTGCAATGCCTGGTGTGCCAGCTCAGCTCAGACGTTGCCCGTCTGTTGGCTTCCCAGTCAAACAGTTTTGAGTCCAAAGTTACACAGAACCATAGAATGATACAGGACAGAAGGAGGCCATTCTGCCGATTATGCCTGTGGTGGGTGGATCTCTGAAAGAGTGATCCAATTCGTGTCAGTCCTCTGCCTGACTCGACAGTCCTGTATTTCCCCTGAAGGTATTTATCTGATTCCCTTCTGAAAGTTTCTGTTGAATCCGCTAACCCCACCCTTTCCAAGAATGCATCCCAAATTTTAAGAACTCGCTGCATTGAAAAAAAAATCTCCTCCCCTAGTTCAAGTATTTATCCAATTCTTATTTGATTTGCAGCTTGATTTTGGGAAGGCAGTGACTGTGGAGTGAGGTAAGGGAGGAAGGTTGGCTTTGAGACTGTTCATGCTGTGTTGTGATGTCACTCTTTGTGTCTTGTTCTAGCCATTCCCATTTGTACCTGTGACCTGACAGTTGGAGTCTGTGAACTCGACTGCAGCTGTGACCTTGACTGCTTCTCTGCAAACATTGAAGTCTTCTCTTCCTGTATGCCGCACAACGAACTGTAAGTCTGTGTTAGTGAGTTATTGCATTAATTCCCGGTCTGGCAGTACCTTAGTTTTAGCGTTCTCATCCTCATGTACAAATCCCTACATGGCCTCGTTCCTCCCTATCTCCGTCACCTCCTACAGCACTCCAACCTCTCCGACAGATCTGTGCTCCTCCAATTCTGGATTATTTCACATCTTAATTTTAATCAGTCCGTCATTGGCTGCGGTGATTTCAGCTGGCAAGGCCCTAATCTTTTTAATTCCCTCCCCAAGCCTCTCCTCCTTTAAGACTATTTTTAAAATTCAGCTGTTTGACCAAGCTTTTGGTCACCTCTCCTTAGGTGGCATCAAATTTTCCTTTTTTGTTAAATCATTCATTGGGTGTCACTGGCTAGGCCAGCATTTATTGCCCATGCCAGTTGCTCTCGAGAAGGTGGTGGTGAGCTGCCTTCTTGAACCGCTGCAGTCCATGTGAGGTAGGTACACCCTTAGTGCTGTTAGGAAGGGAGTTCCAGGATTTTGACCCAGCGTCAGTGAATCAAGGGTGATATAGTTCCAAGTCAGGATGGTATGTGGCTTGGAGGGGAGCTTGCAGGTGGTGGTGTTCCCATGCTGCCCTTATCCTTCTGTGTGGTAGAGGTCACAGGTTTGAAAGGTGCTGTTCAAGGAGCTGCAGTGCATCTTGTAGATGGTACACACTGCTGTCACTGTACGTTGGTGGTGGAGGGAGTGAATGTTTGCGGATGGGGTGCTAACTAATTGGGCTGTTTTGTCCCGGATGGTGTTGAGCTCTTTAAATGTTGTTTGAGCTGCACCCGTCCTGGCAAGTTGAGAGTATTCCATCACACTCCTGACTTGTGCCTTATAGATGGTGGAAAAGCCTTTGGGAGTCAGGAGGTGAGTTACTCGCCGCAGGATACCTAGCCTCTGACCTGCTCTTATAGCCACGGTGTTGAGATGGAAACTCCAGTTCACTTTCTGGTTAATGGTAACCTTCAGGATATTGATAGTGGTAGATTCAGTGATGGTAATGCCATTGAATGTCAAGGGGAGATGGTTAGATTCTCTCTTATTGGAGATAGTCATTGCCCGACACTCTGTGGCGCGAATGTTACTTGTCACTTATCAGCCCGACCCTGAATATTGTCCATGTTTTGCTGCATTTCTTCACGGTCTGCTTCAGTATGTGAGGAGTTGCGAATGGTGCTGAACATTGTGCAATCATCAGCAAACATCCCCACTTCTGACCTTATGATTGAAGGAAGGTCATTGATGAACCAGCTGAAGACGGTTGGATCTAGGACACTACCCTGAGGAACTCCTGTAGTGATGTCCTGGAGCTCAGATGATTGACCTCCAACAACCACAACCACCTTTCTTTCTGCTAAGTATGACTCCAACCAGCGGAGACTTTTCCCCTGATTCCCATTGACTCCAGTTTTGCTAGGGCTCCTTGATGCCATACTCGGTCAAGGGCAGTCACTCACATCTCCCCTCTGGAGTTCAGGTCTGTCGTCTATGTTTGAACCAAGGCTGAAAGGAGGTCAGGAGCTGAGTGGCCCTGGCAGAACCCAAACTGAGCGTCACTGAACAGGTTATTGCTAAGCAAGTGCCGCTTGATAGCATTATTGACGACACCTTCAGTCGCTGATGATCGAGAGTAGACAGATGAGGCGATAGTTGGTCGGGTTGGATTTGCCCTGCTTTTTGTGTACGGGATATTCCCGGGCAATTATTCACTTTGCTGGGTTGATGCCAGTGTTCTGGCTGTACTGGAACAGCTTGGCTAAAGGTGCGACAAGTTCTGGAGCACAAGTCTTCAGTACTATTGCCAGAATGATGTCAGGGTCCATAGCCTTTTCAGTATCTAGTGATTTCAGTTGTTTCTTAATATCATGTGGAATGAATCGAATTGGCGCAAGACTGGCATCTGTGATGCTGGGGACTTTAGGAAGAGGTCCAGATGGATCATCCACTGGGCAATTCTGGCTGAAGATTGTTGCAAATGCTCCAACTCCTCCAGTTTGTAGTTTAAGTGTATACCACCATTCACGACTGGATGTGGCAGGACTGCAGAGCTTAGATCTGATCCATTGGTTGTGGGATCGCTTAACTCTGTCTATCGCATGTTGCATATGCTGTTTGACATGCAAGTCGTCCTGGGTTGTAACTTCAGGTTGATATGTCATTTTGAGGTTTGGCTGTTGCTGCTTCTGGCATGTCCTCCTGCACCCTTTATTGAACCAGGGTTGATCTCCCAGCCTGATGGTAATGGTAGAGTGGGGGATAAACTGGGCCATGAGGTTACAGATTGTGGTTGAGTATAATTCTGCTGCTGACGATGCACAGCATCTCATGGATGCCCAGTTGTTAGATCTGTTTGAAATCTCTCCTATTTAGTACCGTGGTAGTGCCACACAACACGATGGAGGGTATCCTCAATGTGAAGACGGAACTTCACAAGGACTATGCAGTGGTCATTCCTGCCAGTGATGTCACAGACAGATGCATCTGTGGCAGGCAGATTGGTGAGGAGGAGGTCAAGTATCCTTTTCCCTCTTGTTGGTTCCCTCACCACCTGTTGCAGACCCGCTGTAGCAGCTAAGACCTTCAGAACTCAGCCAGCTATGGTGCTACTGAGCCACTCTTGGTGATGGTCATTTAAGTGCCCCACCCAGAATACATTCTGTGCCCTTGCCTCAGTGCTTCCTCCAAGTGGTGTTCAATGTGGAGGAATACTGAGGTGGGGTGGTAAGTGGTAATCAGCAGGAGGTTTCCTTACCCATGTTTGGCCCCATGAAATTCATGGGGTCCGGAGGCGATGTTGAGGACTCCTAGGGCAACTCCCTATAGACTGTATACCAATATGCTGCCACCTCTGCTGGGTCTGTTCTGCCAGTGGGACTGGACATACCAGGGATGGTGATGGTGGTGTCTGGGGCATTGTCTGCAAGGTCTGGTTCCACTGGTGTGTGAAACAGCTCTCCCAACTTTGGCACAAGCCCCGAGATGTTAGTAAGGAGGACTTTGCAGGGTTGACAGGGCTGGGTTTGCCATTGTCGCTTTCCGTGCCTAGGTCAATGTCGGGTGGTCCGTCCGGTTTACGTCCTTATTGACTTTGTAGCGATTTGATAAAACTGAGTGGCTGGCTTGCTCGGCATTTCAGAGTCAAATCGCATTGCTGTGGGTTTGGGGTCACATTTCGGCCAGACCAGGTAAAGACAGCAGATTTGCTTCCCTAAAGGACATTAGTGAACTGGATGGGTTTTTATGAGAATCGACAGTGGTTTCATGGCTAGATTTGAATTCCAGATTTATTCATTGAATTCAAATTCTATCGTCTGCCTTGGTGGGATTTGAAACCATGTCCCCAGGGCAATACGCTGCGTCTCTGGGTTTCTAGTCCGGTGCCACTGCGCTTCCACCTCCCCTTGCTGTATCTATCTGTATTGTGATCAATACCACTAAAATGCTGTCCTGCTGATAACTCTTTCAGCAGCCCAGCTTCATTTCCTAAAATTAAATCCAGAATTGCCCTTTCTCTTGCTAAAAAAATGTCTGAAATGCATTTTAAGCAGTTTGAACCCTGTATGACCTACTATGATCGCCCTACTGTTTCTGCATTTCTCGGCAATTGTCCTACTTACTTGCTCTGACTATTTTTGGTCTATAGAATACACGGAACAGTGTGATTGGCCCTATTTTGTTCCTAAGTTCAAACATATGGCCTCATTTGAGCATCCTTCTAGCAAACTATCCCTCCTTACAGCTGTGATTTTTGTTTGTCAACCAATATTGAGATCCGCTTCATTTTATATTGACCTCCATAACCAATGTGTAAACCCTTTAACCTCGACTCATGAATTGCCAATGCTACCCTATTTTAAGCCATATCTCTGTCATAGCTATGATATCATACTTGCAAGTGTCTATCCGTGCCTTCAGCTCATTTGCACTATTCACTAGACTCCTTGCAGTGAAGTATATACCACGAATCACTGAACAACTTTTTTCTCCATTTTCTAGACTTTGTTTTCTCTGCCTTCCAGGTTCAGCTTTAATTCTCTTCCTTCTGAATCTAAGCTTAGTACCCTTGCCAAGCAACATTGAACACTCTCCAACAGAAATAGGAATCCTTCCCACCATGAGGTGAAACTCGTCCGTCTTGTTCAGGTCCCACCTCCTCCATAACCAGTTCCAATGATCCTGGAATATAAAAGCTTCCCTCCTGCACCTTTGAAAATCTTTAACTCGACCTTCTTAAAGGGGAATATCAGCGCATCTTGAAAACCTGGCCATTTATTCAATCTTCAATTCTAAAAGGTATAATATTTTAACTATTTCTAATTTCTACCTATTTAAGCCTATTATACCTACATTCCATCACACCTCCTCTTGACCCATATAAAGGCGAACACCAAAATAGGTTGTTTATATTTTAGGCAGTATTTAGTTTAAACATTCAATAAAGTGTCATACCCTATTATGTGAAACAGGGCAATAATACAAAAGAGCACATTGACAACAATCATCGTTCATGTTTTTACATGGATCATTTAAAGTTTCCAAAAATGATTCTTATAATGCTAAAACAAAGTTCTGAATAAAACTATGTGACGTGTCGGTAATCTGAGGTCACAAAATGTCTACTGAGATGACTGTATCCCGACATGTCGAACATCAATGATCAATTGATGAAACCATGTGATGAGGTAGAGAAGTAAGATTCCATAGCTGATGCTTGATCTTAAACCGATAAAGTCCTGTTGAGATAAACCGTATGAAAGTGTAGTTTAGTTTAGTTTAGAGATACAGCACTTAAACAGGCCCTTCGGCCCACCGAGTCTGTGCCGACCATCAGCCACCCATTTATACTAATCCTACACTAATCCCGTATTCCTATCACATCCCCACCTATCCCTATATATTTCCCTACCACCTACCTATACTAGGGGCAATTTATGATGGCCAATTAACCTATCAACCTGCAAGTCTTTGGCATGTGGGAGGAAACCGGAGCACCCGGAGGAAACCCACACAGACACAGGGAGAACTTGCAAACTCCGCACAGGCAGTACCCAGAATCGAACCCGGATCCCTGGATCTGTGAGGCTGCGGTGCTAACCACTGCGCCAATGTGCCCCCCCCAGTGTAGAACTTGATTATCTTTATAATAGGTATACAGTTCATCAGAAGCTAAAGCGGCGATACAAAGAAAAACCATTCCGCCACGTTTTCCTTAGTACCATCGCAGTCTTCCAATGTTATGATAAATAAGAACATCACTTGCATTACCCCCCCTCCAAATGCCACTCAGGGAAAATGCGGTAAAATGTTCTTTTTCTGCTTCTCTGCAAGAAATCGCATAGGGTACGTTGTTCAGGCAGCAAGACATCTCTGGCATGTCACATGCACTGCTTGCATCCAGAAGATCTTTAACAAAAGAATCTAGTAGTACCTTAATCCTTGTTTTACGCAAGAGCAAGTCCCATCACTGAGAGTCTGCAGTATTTCATTCCTTTCCCACAGTGTTTTCTTCTTCTGTCGTTGTGACTTGACTATCGCTCATTGTTCCAAGTGTGGTTCCCTGTGAAACTAGCCTTTGCGGCACTGCGAGGTACTGCGTGGGTGAGGAACATTTATTTACACAGTTGGTTTCAGTTCGATTACTGCCATTTCCGATGCCATCCACCAGGCTGGGTCCTAAAAGACGGCACCTTGTACTGTTCCTCCATTTCTCTACCCTTCAGGACACCTCTTCAGGTTGTCTACAGAGACAGTTTTAAAAGTGCTTGCCATTCGGCTGGTTAGCAAATATTTTCACAGTTCTTTCATTAATAACAGAATGTATTTGAACAGATTTCTTCCACTTAAGTCTCAAACCAGGTTTCTGTTCAAACTTTCTCTCTTGAACGCACTCCCTGGTTACAGGTTGCCAAGCTTTGTCATTTACCCGTTTCTGTCTAGTCTTTGCTCTGATCCTCTGATTGATCTCATGACTTTGATCTGTTATTTCTTGTTTCAAATCTAATTGTTGCTGTTGGGTCAAGGAGTTGGAAAGCATAGAGGCAACGAAGGAACCACGAGTAAGTTGTGTTTGCATTTCAACACCATACATTAAATAATATGGTGTTCTAGGGAACACTATCCCTGATGCACACACGGGCACATTATTTAGTGATAACTGTACTTCCGGAATGATGGCGGCTCACTTATTCCCTCTGATTATCAACAGTTTGGTCAATAGCTTTTTCACATCCTGGTTTTTATCTTCTACCAGTCCCGCTGACTGCGGATGGCGTGATGTGCTGTGCTCTAACCTAATCCCTCTTTGCAAACAATGGTCTTGGAAAACCTTGGAAACAAAGGCTCTGCCTTGATCAGAATGTAGGAATTTGATTGCACCAGCTACAGTAACAGCATTGACAAGTGCGGTTTCCGAAGCAGTTTTTGTGGGGACCAGCCAGCAAAATGCGGTGGAGGCATCAACACAAACAAAAAGATGTTTATACCCCATTGATGGGGGTAGTGGTCCAATGAAGTCAACAAAAAAAAAAATCTCCATTGATTTATTAGGCTTCACAGAAACCAACGGTGGTGGTTTAATGTGATGATTTGTTAATCAACATACATGGCTCACAATTTGCCACATATGTTTCACAGGCTTTAAGCATGCATGGACACCAACATAAAGGAGTCAATTTACAGAATGTCATGCGGGCACCACTATGTGCCTGACCTATACCCTTGTGAGCTTCTTTTACAAGCTGTTCTCGTTTGTGATTCAGGAGTACCTCCCGGACACCCTTGTGCAACTTAACCAGTACAATACCAGTTGGGATCTCCAAATAGAAGTACTTTGATGGATATTCTTTTGGATTCTCTTTCGTCAGGTCTAATAACTGAATCAGTTCCTCATCCTGATTAGCTGCCCGCTCTGCCCTAGTGATTACATTAACTATGGCAGGCCCCTCTCGAGGGGGTGTCATACAGACTGAATGTTGCGCCTGTCCATCTGCAAGACTGTTGCCCTTTGAATGTACTGAACCAGTGGCATGCCTGGGTACATGAATTACCTGACAATTACATTTCTCCTTTCGCAAATGGAGAATATCTTCCCACAATGACTTGTGATTTATGAGTTTACCTTTATGATTGGTAAAACCTATTTGCTCCCAGAACACAAGGTCTTGATTATAAGTCCGTTTACAATAGTCATTACCTGTTCAAATTAATGTGGGCTTAATAGGGCCTGCCTTTTCTAAAGCATACTGTAATGCTACAGCTTCAGCATACTGTGCTGTCTGTTGGCCAAGGGGTATGGACAGTAATTATTCTGGATAGAAAGAATAAGAATCCTGAAAGGTACCTATTAATATCCCTATCCCAGCTGAGGATTGTTGGGATATTCCTTTTTTAATCATCATTGATGACTATCACAGTAAATAACTTGATAATCTGTAAGTGGTTTCAGAGGTACTTGTTTAAGTTGCTCCTCAGTATCATTATCGTCCATAGCAGGGAGGTGTTCTAAGTCCATGTCTAAGGATAGAAATTTAAAAATGAGTGTAGGATCACTCAAAAAGGAGACCCATGAGCTCTAACTGAACCAATGGCATCAAAATTATCTATCTCAAAGACTACCATTTTATGTACCTGAGGCAGTGGAATGGGACTCTGTAAGCTACTAAAACAGTTTGCTGGATCACCCAACAGGAAAATTAAGCCAATCCTTTCTGAGTTAGCCATTATATCTGAACGGAACCTGAACTATGAATTAAAATACGTCAGGTCCTAATCTCAATTAGGATTAAAAGGAAATTTCCAAATCTCAAAAGTGGAATGAGGGAGTTCTGATTTAAGATCCACGAACTGTGATCAAGAATTTGCCGTTTCTAGATTCTTAAATCGAGGTCTTAATGCCACGGACAGAAAACATTCCTTCCATAATTACAAATCTAAAATATACATTAAAGACTACCACGTAAGTACAGGACTCTGTTAACAACAAAACCATGTTTTTGGGCGCCAGCTGAGGTGAATTATGACTTTAATTCCTTATAGGGGCTAAATCAAATCGGGAGTACATCCCTATGAATCTCCTTTAATCAAGTTCAAACCAGACAATTCTCGTAGACACTTATTGGGGTGCAAAGAATTGTACCAGCTTTCCCTCAAAGAAAGGAAACCAACAGAGAATATTACCACCTTTCGGATAGCCTATTTATAATAATTGTGGCTAAGTCATAAATATTCCAGATATTATAAGGGTCTGGGAACTCTCTTCAATACGTATCTCTACACTTAAAGAGACATAGAGAGGGGGTTCTTTGTAGTTGTATACAGAATGCAACATGAGACGATTCATTAATTTATATAGATTTATTAAAGAATTTAACATGCAGTACAAGTGGATAAGTATGTCACAATATCAAATATTACTAAAAGATGTGACACATAATTTTATTTCTAACATAGAATCCAAAAGATTAACCTTGCTAATGTTACAGCAAAAAAATCTTAGCATATTTTAGCAGTTTAAAATAACTTACCTTTTGTTGCAGCAGCTTTTTCTGAAGCAGCGAGAGTGCGAGCGAGGTATCAGCTGGGGAGGTGAGTTTCAGCTTAAAGTAAATTACCTTTTGTTTCGGCGGACCAGGGGACTGCTGGGTAAGTAAACCTATATATTTGGGCAGTGGCTAAACCCGAAACACTACAAGTGTAGTGTCTCCCACCCATCCTCCTCCTCTAACCAAAAAAAAGGACTCTTGTGTGGAGGGTTTGGTAAGGTAAGGTTTTCCTTTTTTTTAAATCTCTGTTGTCCATTTAGTGCGGAGGGGATGGAAGCTAGGGCAGTTGCATGCTCCCCTTGCAGGATGTGGGAGGTGAGGGTCACCACTTGTGTCCCTGCTGACTTCACCTGTGAGAAGTGCACCCAACTCCAGCTCCTCACAGACCTCGTTAGGGAACTGGAGCTGGAGCTGGATGAACTTCGGATCATTCAGGAGGCTGAGGGGGTGATAGAGAGCAATTATAGGGAAGTAGTGACACCTAAGTTACAGGATAAAGGCAGCTGGGTGACCGTCAGGGGAGAGAAAGGGAATAGGCGCACAGTGCAGGGATCCCCTGTGGCCGTTCCCCTCAATAATACGTATACCGTTTTGGATACGGTTGGGGGGACGACCTACCAGAGGAAAGCCACAGTGGCCAAGTCTCTGGCACTGAGCCTGGCTCAGTGGCTCAGAAGGGAAGGGGGGAGAATCGGAGAGTGATAGGAGATTCAATGGTTAGAGGAACAGACAGGAGATTCTGTGGTCGCGAACGAGACTCCCGGATGGTATGTTGCCTCCTGGGTGCCAGGGTCAGGGATGTCTCTGATCGAGTCTATAGGATTCTTAAGGGGGAGGGAGAGCAGCCAGAGGTCGTGGTGCATATCGGTACCAATGACATAGCTAGGAAAAGGGCCGTGGACCTGAAAAGCAAATATAGGCAATTAGGTTGGAAGCTGAAAGGCAGGACGAACAGAGTAGTAATCTCAGGATTGTTACCGGTGCCACGTGCTAGTGAGGCTAGAAACAGGGAGCGAGTGCAGCTGAACACGTGGCTACAGAACTGGTGTAGGAGGGAGGGATTCAGATATGTGGATCATTGGGATACCTTCTGGGGAAGGTGGGACCTGTACAAGAAGGACGGGTTGCATCTGAACTGGAGGGGCACCAATATCCTGGGCGGGAGGTTTGCCAGAGCTCTTCGGGAGGGTTTAAACTAGTTTGGCAAGGGGATGGCAACCGGAGTCACGGATCAGTGGATGGGGTAGCTGTTGAACAGGCAGATACAGAGTGCAGAGAGTCTGTGAGGAAAGTTAGACAGTTGACAGGGCAAAGTTGCAGCCAGTATGATGGGTTGAAGTGTGTCTATTTTAACGAACGAAGTGTCAGGAATAAGGGTGATGAACTTAGAGCATGGATCAGTACTTGGAGCTACGATGTTGTGGCCATTACGGAGACGTGGATATCACAGGGGCAGGAATGGATGTTGGATGTTCCAGGGTTTAGATGTTTCAAAAGGAATAGGGAGGGAGGTAAAAGTGGTGGGGGAGTGGCATTGTTAATCAGGGATAGTATCACAGCTGCAGAAAGGGAGGTTGTCGAGGAGGGTTTGTCTACTGAGTCATTATGGGTGGAAGTCAGAAACAGGAAAGGAGCAGTCACTTTGTTGGGAGTTTTCTATAGACCCCCCCCAATAGCAACAGAGACACGGAGGAACAGATTGGGAGGCAGATTTTGGAAAGGTGCAGAAGTAACAGGGTTGTTGTCATGGGTGACTACAACTTCCCTAATATTGATTGGAAGCTCCTTAGTGCAAATAGTTTGGATGGAGCAGTTTTTGTCAGGTGTGTCCGGGAAGGTTTCCTGACTCAATATGTCGATAGGCCGACTAGAGGGGAGACTATGCTGGACTTGGTGCTTGGCAACGAACCAGGCCAGGTGGCAGATCTCTCGGTGGGAGCGCATTTCGGTGATAGTGATCACAACTCCCTGACCTTTACTACAGTCATGGAGAGGGACAGGGGCAGACGGGATGGGAAAATATTTAATTGGGGGAGGGGGAGTTACAATGCTATTAGGCAGGAACTGGGGAGCATAAATTGGGAACAGATGTTCTCAGGGAAATGCACGACAGAAATGTGGAGGTTGTTTAGGGGGCACTTGTTGCGACTGCTGGATAGGTTTGTCCCGATGAGGCAGGGAAGGGATGGTAGGGTGAAGGAACCTTGGATGACATGAGATGTGGAACAGCTAGTCAAGAGGAAGAAGGAAGCTTACTTAAGGTTGAGGAAGCAAGGATCAGACAGGGCTCTAGAGGGTTACAAGATAGCATGGAAGGAACTGAAGAATGGATTTAGGAGAGCTAGAAGGGGACATGAAAAAGTCTTGGTGGGTAGGATTAAGGAAAATCCCAAGGCGTTCTACACTTATGTGAGGAACAAGAGGATGGCCAGAGTGAGGGTAGGGCCGATCAGGGATAGTGGAGGGAACTTGTGCCTGGAGTCGGAGGAGGTAGGGGAGGTCCTAAATGAATACTTTGCTTCAGTATTCACTAGTGAGAGGAACCTGGTCATTTGTGAGGACAGCGTGAAACAGGCTGATATGCTCGAACAGGTTGAGGTTAAGAGGGAGGATGTGCTGGAAATTTTGAATGATATGAGGACAGATAAGTCCCCGGGGCCAGACGGGATATACCCAAGGATATTACGGGAAGCGAAGGAAGAGATTGCCGCGCCTTTGGCGATGATCTTTGCGTCTTCACTGTCCACTGGAGTGGTACCAGATGATTGGAGGGTGGCAAATGTTGTTCCCTTGTTCAGGAAAGGGAATAGGGATAACCCAGGGGATTATAGACCAGTCAGTCTTACGTCGGTAGTGGGCAAATTATTGGAGAGGATTCTGAGAGACAGGATTTATGATTACTTGGAAAAGCATGGTTTGATTAGAGACAGTCAGCATGGTTTTGTGAGGGGCAGGTCATGCCTCACAAGCCTTATTGAATTCTTTGAAGATGTGACAAAACGCATTGATGAAGGAAGAGCAGTGGATGTGGTGTATATGGATTTTAGCAAGCCGTTTGATAAGGTTCCCCATGGTAGGTTCATTCAGGAAGTAAGGAGGCATGGGATACAGGGAAATTTGGCTGTCTGGATACAAAATTGGCTGGCCCATAGAAGTCAGAGGGTGGTAGTCGATGGAAAGTATTCAGCATGGAGCTCGGTGACCAGTGGTGTTCCACAAGGATCTGTTCTGGGACCTCTGCTCTTTGTGATTTTTATAAATGACTTGGAGAGGAAGTGGAAGGCTGGGTTAGCAAGGTTGCCGATGACACGAGGGTTGCTGGAGTTGTGGATAGTGTGGAAGGCTGTTGTAGGTTGCAACGGGACATTGACAGGATGCAGAGCTGGGCTGAGAAGTGGCAGATGGAGGTCAACCTGGAAAAGTGTGAAGTGATTCATTTTGGATGGTCGAATTTGAATGCGGAATACAGGCTTAAAGACAGGATTCTTGGTAGTGTGGAGGAACAGAGGGATCTTGGGGTCCATGTCCATAGATTGCTCAAAGTTGCCACCCAAGTTGATAGGGTTGTTAAGAAGGCGTATGGTATGTTGGCTTTCATTAACAGGGGGATTGAGTTTAAAAGCCGCGAGGTTATGCCACAGCTCTATAAGGCCCTGGTTCGACCACACTTGGAATATTGTGTTCAGTTCTGGTCGCCTCAATATCGGAAGGATGTGGAAGCTTTAGAGAGGGTGCAGAGGAGATTTACCAGGATGCTGCCTGGACTGGAGTGCATGTCCTACAAAGAAAGATTGAGGGAGCTAGGGCTTTTCTCATTGGAGCGAAGAAGGATGGGAGGTGACTTGATAGAGGTGTACAAGATGATGAGAGGCATAGATAGAGTGGATCGTCAGAGACTTTTTCCCAGGATGGAAAGGGCTATCACTAGGGGACATAATTTTAAGGAGATTGGAGGAAGGTTTCGGGGAGATGTCATAGGTAGGTTCTTTACACAGAGAGTGGTGGGTGCGTGGAATGCGCTGCAAGCGGTGGTAGTAGAAGCAGATACGTTAGGGGCATTTAAGCGACTCTTGGATAGGTACATGGATGATGGTAGAATGAAGGGTAGGTAGTTAGTTTGACCTTAGAGTAAGTTAAAGGTTCGGCACAACATCGTGGGCCGAAGGGCCTGTACTGTGCTGTACTGTTCTCTGTTCTGTATCCAGAATATCCATCAAAATTTAAAGTAAACTTTTTCCCTTCAATTCCCCATAGTTGAGAAGCATTGTTGTGGATCCAACATTTCTGATCCTTTGCTTTAAAACCTCTCATGTTTATACTGTTTCTGAAGTGTCATCTGACTCTTCGGAAAGATGTGACCTTCCAGTATGTGTTTATCCTCCTTTTAAAAGCCGTATCTTTAATTACCATTTACACTTAATGATTTACTGAAATTCCTTTGCTGTTGAAGAGGTGAGCATTTATCTGGTCAAAGAGTTTATAATTGTGTTTACTTAACCTCTCTTGTTCCTGTGAGTAAATTTCATTTATTATTTCATTATCTATAAATGCCCTTTCCATGGCACCCCAAAGCAACTGCTGGAGCCTGACTGCACAAACCAATTAAGTTTATTGCTACCTCTCCCTGACATGATATTTCAGTCTGTGTGTTTATCTTCCAAGCCCCTGACAACAGCGACACAAATGGATTTTCCAACTTTTTTCTAGTTCATAACAAGGACCTTGAAATTCTTTAACTCTACCTTCTTAAAGGGGAATATCAGTGAGTCATGAAAATCTGACCATTTATTCAATCTTTAATTCTAAAAGGTATAATATTTTAACTATTTCTAAATTCTACCCAATTAAGCCTATTATACCTATATTCCATCACAATTCATGCAGGGGAAACAAATAGGAATATTGTGGCACTAAGATATAGTATAGTCGGGGATAGACACATTTCTCTGCAGCCAAGAGAGAGAGTCCAGAAGGCTGTGTTGCCTGCCTAGTGCCAGGGTTGGGACATCTGCTCAGGACTGGAATGGAACTTGCAGTGGAACAGGGAGGATCCAGTTGCTGTAGTTGCCGTAGTTTTGTGTTCCCATAGGAACATAGGAGCAGTTGTAGGCCATTCACACATCGAGCCTATTCCACCATTCAATTAGATCATGCTAATCATCTACCTCAAGCCACTTCCCCGCGCTAAGTGCCTGGCTTCAGAGTTTCATGGAGTGTGGGAAATGTGAGTGTTTTGCCTTTAAAACCACCTGACACCAATGTTTCAACTGAACGCTCCTGAATGTTGGTTTGAGGCACTTGCAAAAATATCATGAATTCCTGCAATGGGAAAATGGCTACTTTCCTTTTTAGGCCTCGTTCAATTTGTTTCCAGTCCGACTCAGAAACCTCAGTGAAAGGAGAGAATTCAAAAGGGATATTGCAAGTTTCCTCCTGAACCCATTGAAATGGGTCCACCTTGGGAAACATCAAGTGGGAAATATCGTTTACCGCCACTCCAGCCCAGGCCAAATCCCCCACCCCCTCTCCCTGCTGCGTACACTTTCCTGTAACAATGCTGGTGCATGTTGTAGGTAAAGATGATTTATCCATCTTGGCCAGTGGAAATCTTGCAAATGCCTGTGATAAAAGGACAACATCCCTAATTTCCACCATGTTGCATATCCTTTGCAGCCGGGAACTAAAAATTCTCCAAAAGTATAATACATGGGCCTGTATCATGTGCAACACTTCCTCTTCTATTCCATGAGAAATGCGTTAGCTGCTCACTCTAGCTCCTGCCCATAATAACTTGAGTTCCAGGATTTTAACCCAATGTTGCTAAAGGAACCACGATATATTTTCATGTCAGGATGTTGTATGACTGGATGGGAACTTGCAGGTTGTGATGTTCCCATGTTCCAGCTTCTCTTTCTTTTCCAGGGGTAGAGGTCATAAGTTTGCAAAGTGCTGTCAAAGAAGCTTTGCTGAATTGCTGTGCATCTTGTAATTGGTACACACTAGTCGCAGAGTGCTGGTAGTGGATGGGCTGCATATCAAGTGGGTTTCTTGTGTTTCTTTATCCTGGGTGGTGTCGAATATCTTGATTGTTGTTGAAGCAGCACACAACTCGGCATGTAAAGAGCATTCCATCACACTCCTAGCTGGTGCCTTGTAGAAGGAGGAATTTCGTTGGGAATCAGGAGATGTATGATGGAGAAGACCCTGTTTCTCACCTCCTCTTGTAGCCACGCTATTTATGTTGCTGGTACAATACATTTCTCTTCAATCATAAACCTCAAGATGTTGATGATGGGCGATTCAGCGGTGGTAATATAGTTGAAGTTCAAGGGGAGATGATTAAATTCTAAATTGTTTGAAGTGGTCATTGTCTGGCGGCTTGTGGTACGAATGTTACTTGCCACTTATCAGCAAAAGCCTGAATGTTGTTCAAGTCTCACTGCAGGCAAATATGGACTGCTCCAGTATCTGAAGAGTTGGGAATGGAACTGAACACTGTGCAATCATCAATGAGCATCCTGAATTTTGACCTTACAGTGGAGGGAAGGTCATTGATAAATCATCTGAGGTGACTGGGTCCAGGACATTACCCCGCAGAATTTTGTTTTAAGCAATGTTCTGGGTCTGAGATTATTGACCTCCAACAACTACAACAATTTTTCCTGTGTGCTAGGTATGACTCCAATAAGTACATAGCTTTTCACTGATTCCCATTAACTTCTGTTTTACTGTGGTTCTTTGATGCCCCATGCAGTCAAATGATGCCTTGATGTCAAGGGCAATGACTCTTACCTCACCTCAGCCAGTCAACTCTTCTGTCATGATTGGACTAAGGTACAAATGAAGAATGGCATCAAGTAGTCCAGGCAGGATGCAGACTGAATTATCAGTTTTCAGTTTATTTGTGAAGAATTCTCACTTGATAGCACCGTTGTTGGCACCTTCCATCAGTTTGCTGATGATTGAGTACAGACTGATGGGGCAGTAATTGGCTTTATAAGACTTGTTTTGCTTTTTATGGGCTGGATATACCTGTGAAATTTTCCAGTTAATTTGGAACAGTTTGGATCGAGATGCTGCCAGTTCCAGAGAACAAGACTTCAGGACTGCACCTTCGTTGGTAGTGGAGCCCACTGCTTTGCTCAGCCATTTCTTGATACCATGTAAAGTGAATAGAAATGGATAAAGACTGGTTTCTGTTACAGTGCAGATCTCAGAAGCAGGCTGAGATGGATCATAGACTCGGCACTTTTGGCTGAATTTGGTTTCAGACACTTATCCTTGACTTTTGCTCACATGCTGAGCTCTTTAAGGATGGCAACTGACATTGGGCCCTCCTCCTTCTGTTAGTTGTTTAATTGTCCACCACCTTTCACAACTGAATGCGGCAGGACTGCAGAACTTTGATATGATTTTTTGGTTTTTGGATCACTTAGCTCTGACTATAGCATGTTGCTTCCACAATTAGGCATCCTTGTGGCCATGTTTTACAGGTTCACCACGTTGGCACCTCATCTTCAGGTATGTCTGGTGCTACTCCTGGCACGTTCTCATGTACTCCTCACTGAATCAAGCTTGGTTCCTTAGCTTGATGGAATTGGCAGAGTGAGGGATATGCCAGGCCATGAGGTTACAGATTGTGATGGAATACAACTCTGCTGCTGCTGAAGTCCCACAGCACCTCATGGATGTCCAATTTTGAGCTTCTAGATCTGTTCTGAATCTATCTGATGTAGCACTTTTGTAGTGCTACACAACATGGTGATGGATGTTCTTGGTGAGAAGACATGACTTCATCTCCACAAGGAATGTGTAGTGGTCACTCTTACCAATACTGTCGTGGACGGATTCACCCAGGCTAGCAGCAATGCCCTTCAGGACTTGGCCTGTAATGGTGCCACCAAGCAACTGTTGTTGATGAACACTGAAGCCTCAAACCAAAGTTCATTCTGCGCCCTTGCAAACCTCATTGCTTCTTTCAAGTGGCGTTTATCATGGAGGAGTATTGATGCATGAGCTGAGAGAGAGTGGTAGTTAATAATCTGCCGGATGTTTCTTACCTGGGCTGTTGTTATGGATGGGCTATAAGCGCATATTTAACCTGATGCCATAAGACCTCATGGGGGCCAGAGCCAATCTTGAGGGTACCTTGGCCCACTCCCTCCTGACTGTACACCACTGTGCCACCTTCTGTGGCGCTACCACCAGAACATAACAGGAGGGTGTTAGAGGAAAGTGGGACTTTGGCTAAAAGATATGATTGTGTGTGTATGACTTCATCAGGATCTTGCTCGACTAGTTTGTGGGACAGCTCTCCCAAAAATGAGTTCTTCTTGTCACATGATATGCATCATTTCAGAATTGGCCCAGATTTTTCTGCACTTGTAAAGGCTTCTTAAGTCTTTCGTAAGTCATTGCTGAGAATCATGGCGCATCTCAAACTCACCTAACTCAACATAACTTGGGATTCGATGCAATGGCATGGCCTGAGATAGGTGAGATTCTAGTCCTGTTGCGTTTTCAGAGGCAGCTGGTCCATTTTTAGGATTTCACGTTCATGCAGTTGGCTCTTGAGCAGCTGCCATAATATAAATCCTGGGTTGTGAGAGGGCGCACGGTGAGGTGCTGGTGTTGAAAAACAACTGTACTAGTGCAATTGTAAGTTGCAGTTTCCGTGGAGATTAATAGAGCTTTCCTGCTCCCCCTGGCTCCATAGGAACATTTTAAGAAGCACATTTTTGATGATGACAGCTGCTTAGATCACAGCAGCCGATGAAGGTTTGCCAGCAGAGAACCTTCTAATCACATTGCACCCACTGTGTAGGCAGATAGCTAGCTATATATACACAGACAGCAATAGACAGCTACCTAGACATACAGAGATAGATAGATAGTTAGCTATACAGAGACAGCGAGACATATAGATAACTCCCTAGATATACAGAGACAGGGACAGATAGATAGACAGAGACAGAGATATATAGCTATACATCGATAAAAGTAGATAGATAACTAGCTTGATCAATCGGTCGCTCAACAGAAAGCTATCTAGATATAAAGAGACAGATAGAGACACAGACAGTGATAGTTATAGTTAGATATACAGAGAGAGAGATTGATGGATTGGGAGTCAGAGAGAGAGATAAATGGACAGGGTGCTAGATAGAGTTAAGTTGATGTATCAATAGAAAGGGATCAAAGGATATTTAAAGGGATCAAAGGATATGGGGCGAAATCGGGAATAGGTTACTGAGTTGGATGATCAGCCATGATCATAATGAATGGCGGAGCGGGCTCAAAGGGCTGAATGGCCTACCCCTGCTCCTATTTTCTATGTTTCTATGATATACAGATATAGATAGATAGATGTGCACGTCGAGCAAGAGAGATGGATAGACAAATCGATTGATGAAAGACAAATAGGCCAACTAATATATAGATGGATCGGTGGATTGAACTGTCGATTAATGATAGATAAAAGCGATAGATACTCATGTTAAAATGTCACACATTTGCACAGAATTGGACGATACACTGTGATTGATATTACATAATCTTAGAGCAGTATAAGATACAATTTAGAACATTTATTCTTCAGCATTTCCCTAACTTAATAAGATGAAAGGGACTCTTAATCATATTGATCATCTCCTCCCGAAATTTATTCTGCGCTATTGCATATATAAATGTGTTTGTGCATGAACTCAAACTCTGAAGCATATATCCTGTTTCTTCCATGATGGTGAGTGGATCACTGGAATCTGCGAGCAGAAGTTTAAATTCTCTAATTTGTACACAGATATTATATGTAAACATTAGCAACCATAACAGGATAAAACTGCCAGAGATGGAGAGCAGTAAAATGATGGATTTTCTCCGACTCTCTATTTCTGGATCTTTGTGATTCTCACTATGGTTAATGCCCCTGAGTCCCCTTCTAACTGTATTGGTTACCAGAATGTGCTTGATGGTCAGAGCATTGAACATCAAAATTAAAACAAATGGGGCAAATGGGGTTAAGACAATGTCAAACCAGAAGAATGCTAGCCACATGGGTGAGGTATAGAAGCTAGACTTAACAGCACAGAACCACGATTCATTGTTAATGAGTTCCTGAGGTTCCAGTGTAAAGTACATTGGAATGTTTTCGACAAAGATTAATCCACACACTGATGTTATAACGATGGTTGCAGTTTTCTGGGTACAGTATTTAACTCTCAGCTTCTGGCAACAAATGGCCACAAATCGATCAAGGGTGAAACAGACTGTTAGCCAGACGGAAAGATCAATTGCAGCTAAATCGATTGTGATGGTGAGACTGCAGACAGGAGTGTAGTTTAGGAATGAATTTTCAAAATAAATATTAATCTCATACAGTATTACATTAACTATGATAAACAATAGATCTGCCGCTGTCATGGCAGCCAGATACCGAGTTATGCATTTGGAGAGGCCGCACTTTCCTCGAGTGAGAATCACGATTGTCAGTAAATTTGCTGCACAAAAAGGAAACAGAAAAGTTAAAAAAAAAAGTGATTTTCACAACAAATGGATTTACATTGTTTAAAAATATCTATGTTAATTAGCTGAATAATTCCAAAGGAAAAAAAAAAGTGACTTTTCCAGACACACATTCACTTGAAGAAGAGGAGAACTGGTGTTATGAGTACGAGTGATTTTTTGAACTGTATTCAGTGCATATTTGTTTTGTTACAAAGGTCGCTTCATACAATGTTGTAGGAAGTACAAGTATTGTATAACAACACCAGACATATCCTGTGACTTTCACCATAAATAACATTAGTGAGAATGTGCACCGGTCACACACATCTGTCATCTCGATTACAAATCGCCTGAATGGTACAACAACGCAGAGTTTATTTGTTTGATATTAGGACTCACAGTATGACACTTCAAGGAATGGGTGAGGAAACAGATGGAACCCTATATGGTTTTGCACTGTGTTACGAGTACTTCCATTATTTGTGAAATTATGAGTGGTTCTGTTAAAACTGAAAAAAAGATTCCATAGATGCCGGAAATGTGTGTTTTTTTTTTTAGAGGTCATCAGAAGGTCTTTTGGACTGAACTTGTAAACAGCAGTTACTGGAAGAATCAAGGAGTACTTAAAACAAGCCGTTACTGGAGTGCACCTGTTGTCAGATAATTACCCAGCAGGGTTTTTTGGCTTGGGGAAAGATGTTTACAAAGAAGTGACAGGCCAAGATTTATAGGGGTCAGAAGGCTTGACTCTCATGACATTGTTTTTGGTTTCACTTTGGACAGTGAATTGGGTGTGTGGAGAGTGTTAAAAGAACAGTTGGAGAAAACGTGCCAAGGAGCAAACTGCAATTCAGTCTGTTCCGGCTCTTTGAAATGCCTGCCAATTTTCCCATCTCTTTGAGAAACTCTGAGGAGCAAGTGTAAGCAACAGACTGAAACTGTTGCTGCATTTTTCTGGAAAGCCTGCCCAAATCGATCTTTAACATCGACAGACCAAGAACTTTTCTCGGAATATCCCAGTGACAGCCATCTATGCATACTTGGGACGCCAAACCAAAACAAAGGGCATCTGACATCTTTGCATAACTTCTCTGTTGCTTTCAAGAATTAGCAACTATCTGGGAAAACTGGAGAAATGCTGTTAATTCAATCCCACTACTCCACAAGTCACAGCATCTGAATAAAGTTTCCCACCTAGCGAAAAAATAGCCAAATTGGAGTCACTGTTTGTCCCGCAGAATAACACGCACCAAACCAGATTTCTTGAAACAACATGAACTATTAGTTAGATCAGAAATAATAAGTCTTAACTACTAATGAGATAATTCTATATATATGAAATGCTCCTTAGTTTCTTAACCCTTATGTACACATGCATGCATTCAAAAAGAAAGGTTAATCAGTGAAAAGGATTTTTGGTTTACAGCAGTTCCTTAGGAACACAAGGAATAGTAAAAAAATATATCAGTTCGTCATGTTCTGGTAGGAAATAATCGGTTGGGTGAGATGTCCCGAAGTCAAATAGTCAGATCCCTCTCAAAGGCTCTCCAGACAAGGTTGATAAACAGTCTTTGATGGGTAGGCGTTTAAAGCAATTCAACTGCAGCAGGCATCACACAGGTCTTTCATCAAGGGTGCAGCAACCGGTCTGCTCGGGACTCACAGCAGCAACACAGCAATCGAAGTTTTCTGCGGGTTCCAGGAATTTCCAAAACGCAGGAGGCAACAGGAGCCACAGTGGATGCAAGAATTCTTCGGCAATAGGAATCTGCCATGTTTCAAATGCAGGATTTCTTTTCAAGAGATGCAGGTTTCCTTTACAGAGCAAGGTCTTTTTCTCTAGGCAGGTCAGGTCTAAGTTTCAAATGCCTACTCTTTGTCCAATTCACTGGTTTTTAAAAGTCCAAAGTGAAAACAAAATGCCTTCCTGAGCTGTTCACGTGACCAGATGCAGTGCCTCCTCTGTCATTCAAAGTGTTGCTTTGAGGAGGTCAAACCCCTGGCTGGCTTCCTTGAAACTGCTAGCTTTACTACTATTGTATAAAAAGTCAAAATCCAAAAGTTCCAGCTATTTGCAGGTATCCAAGTCCATTGAAAATCTTTTTTTTTTCAATTTTATGAAACAGACAAAAGTTTAAGATTTTTAGTACAAAATAAAACCTCATAATTGTGTGTGTGCGCGCGAGGCTAAGGTAAAATAAGGAATGTTTATATTTCAATCTCTGTTAATGCTTTGCTGCATTACTGGTCATGTCTTGTTTTACAATAAACTGATAATTTTCTTGTTTACTAAAGAAAACTGGTGTTTTATTCTGGGATAAACATGTTGACTGCATCGGTAACTGAGGAAAAAAGTGTTGTGACCTGTGGAGAAGTGAAACCAGAAAAACTGTGCACTTCTCCCGCCTTGGTCGTAACATATAACTGGAGGCTCTTTGCGGGAGAACTCAACGCTGATGACGTACAATTGTACGTGGGGTAATAATAATTGAAAAGAGAGGAAAAACAGGTTTCTTGTGCAGTGGATTAAAGTTTACTCTACCGGAATGTCTTAATTAGCTGCTGTGACCTTTCCAAGGAAGAAAGATATCTCCCTGAGTGATTTGAGGAACGTAACCAAGGTTAAACTAAAAGATTTTGCAGAACTGTTGATGTTTAAGTTAAAACCAGGAGAAAAGAAAGCAGACAAAATTGAAGTCATAGCACACCATTTGAAATTGGAAAAAGATGGCAAAGCTCAGGATCGTGCAGTTGAATTAGCTAAAAATCAGTTACAGGTGAGGCAGCTTAAGTTGAACAGGAAATGCAACAGCTTAAGCTTCAAAAGAAAACAACAAAAAAAACAATAGAATTGAAAAAAAAACTCTGAGCTTGAAAGACAATTGACATAAAAAATCTTGATTTTGAAAAAGAGGAAAGGGAAAATGAGAAAGCATTTCAAAGAGGAAGACAAAGAAGGGAATTCGCAGTTTAAAAGATGGAACTAAGACAAAGGGGTGGTCTTGAAGCCAATAAAAGTTCTGGTGAGGACAGGTCTGGCTGCAGCCCTGGACCCAGTGGAGAGCTGTTTAAATTTGTGCATGCCCTCCTGAAGTTTGAAGAAAGGGACACAAAGGGATTTTCCATTTCTTTTGAAAAGATGGCAAGTCAGATGAAGTGGCCAAAGGAAACCTGGGCAGTGCTTATGCAAAGCAGGATGATGGGCAGAGCTCATGAAGTTTATCCCATGCTCTCTGAGGAGGTTTCTGTAGATTATGATATGACAAAAAAGGCTATTCTAGTTGCTTATGAGTTTTCCTCTGAAGCTTACCGGCAGATATTTCAGAACCTCTGGAGACGGTCTGGGCAGACTTATACAGAATTTGAGAGGGGAAAACAAGTGAATTTTTATCATTGGATGCAGGCTCTAAAGGTAGAAGCCGCATATGAGAACCTTAGGGAATTAATTCTTCCAGAAGAATTTTAAAATACTCTCCCTCTGTTAGTGAGAATCCATGAAGAGAACCAGAAAGGTTCAACAGCCAGATAGGCAGCAGAAATTGCTGATGATTGCGAGCTTGTTTATTAGCCTGAACTCTTTATCAAATCACCCCCGCAAATCTGAGAAGGATATAACGCGGGAAGGTGAAAGGAAGACAAGTAGCCGGGGACAGGAATAGACAGCTGGGAACACCCAGGATCTGTCATGGTCCTGTAGCTTTTTAATTTTTTGGGGAATATGTGATTTGCCTTTAAGGCTTGCAAGAGATCAGTATTGCTTTTAAAACCAGCAAGCCTTAGGACTTATGGGAAGGTGCAGATTTGTTGCCTTAGAAACAGCCACTTGGAGACTGCAATTCAAAGGGTGCATTCTTGATACCATGGAAACAGCTACTGGGATTGAGCCTGATGTGATAAATTTGTTACAATTCAGTTTTGAACTGGCTTATGAGTTGAAGACAGTTTGTGCTAACAACACACTGACAGGACACAGAGACACAGCTGTGGTGTTCAGGCACCTGAAAAATTGTGCACAACCATTTAAACTGAAGGAATAGGAATTTAATCTGTTTAATTATTATCTCTCAAAATTCTAAAATTCAAGCCAAAACAGATCTCGTAACTTAAATTGAAGAAAGGGAAGTTAGACTGTGACAAACTTTTATCCCTCAAAAAACTCTCAAGTCAGATTGATTCTATTGAAAGTGTTTGCAAGTCATTAACTGTTGAAATTCGCTGGAGAAGGAAAGCAACATCCTGTGAGGACTTGGAGCAACATCCTGTGAGGACTTTGAGCAACATTGGACTGTGAATTTGCAAGGACTTTTTTCTATTTTAAATGTTGTTTATATCTTCATAGTGATTAAGGATTTAGCGCCACTAATTAAAGAGTTAATTTGTTGATTTAAAGACACCTGGTTTGGTTAGCCTCATTCGAGGGTTAATAGATGGTACAATATGGCTGGGTTTTTCTTTAATTTGGAAAGTTTTTAAATGATATGTTAGCCAATCTGTGGAACGATGAAATTGAATTAAGAGTACGTCGGTCCCACCACAAACAGAATTGCATATTTTGATTGGGGGCTTTGACAGGAGCAATCGGACGTAACAATTAGCCTGAACCCTTTATCAATCACCCCCACAAACCCGAGAAGGATAGGATGTGGGAGGGTGAAAGGAAGACAAGTAGCCGGGGGCAGGAATGGACAGCTGGGAACACATGGGATCTCCTCCTCAGGCCAGAATGGAAGATGCTGAGGGTGGAATTGAGGTCCGCAAACCTAAATGTTTCCTTTCCCACAAAATTATGTGGTAAACCCATGGCCAATGCAGAGAAAGGGGCCCTGACTGAGTGTATGACAAATCAGGCTGTAGCTGTGTTTGCAGCTGGAGGCCAAATACAAGAACCAATGTGAGTGCAGGGGACGTCAGTAAGATACATGAGAGTTGTAGGGATTTTTTTTTCAAAAAGAAAAGTAACTCCTTATCTCTCATGTGAGGCAGGTAAACCTATACTTATACTTAGGGATAGAGGAGACAACAAAACTTTTGCTGGGAAAGGCATAATTTTTCGACCAGAGAGCGCACGGAATGCTAAGGTTTTAGAGAATCGTATTGGTGGGGAGTTTATACCCGTACCTTTGTATGGGGTGCACTTGCAGTGTGACATCATGGCCGAAACGGTAACTGTAGGAGTTGTCCATAGTTTGCCTGTCGACAGAGTTGAGATACTCCTGGCAAATGATTTGGCCGGAGTGTTCTAAGCCCTGCAGTTCTGCCACATCCAGTCGTGAATGGTGGTGGACAACTAAACAACTAACTGGAGGAGGTGACTCCACAAATATCCCCATCCTCAATGATGGGGAGACCAGCACATCAGTGCTAATGATAAAGCTGAAGCATTTGCAACAATCTTCAGCAACAAGGGCCGAGTGGATTATCCATCTCGGCCTCTTCCTGAAGTCCCCAGCATCACAGATACCAGAATTCAGCCAATTCCATTCACTGCATAATATCAAGAAACGACTGAAGGCACTGGATACTGCAAAGGCTATGGACCCTGACAATACTCCGGCAATATTACTGAAGACCTGTGCTCCAGTACTTGCTGCACCCCTAGCCCAAGCTGTTCCAGTACAACTATAATACTGAGATCTACCCGGCAATGTGGAAAATTGCCCAGGTAGGTCCTGTACACAAAAAGCAGGACAAGTCCATCCCGGCCAATTACTGCCCCATCAGTCTGCTTTCAATCATCAGTAAAGTGATGGAACATGTCATCGACAGTGCTATCAAGCAGCAGTTGCTTTGCAATAATCTGCTGAGTGACCCTCAGTTTGAATTCTGCCAGGGCACTCGGCTTCTGACCTCATTACACCCTTGGTTCAAACATGGGCAAAAGAGCTGAACTCAAGAGGTGAGGTGAGAGTGACTGCCCTTGACATCAAGGCAGCATTTGACCAAGTATGGCATCAAGGAGCCCTAGTAAAACTAAAGTCAATGGTAATCATGGGGGAAAACTCTCCACTGGGTGGAGTCATATCCAGCGCAAAGGAAGACGGTTATGCTTGTTGGAGGTCAATCATCTCAGCTCCAGGACAGGATTGGCAGCTAAATGTTCCAGGATTTAGAAGCTTCAGGCGGGATAGAGGGGGATGTAAAAGAGGTGGGGGTATTGCATTACTGGTTAAGGAGAATATCACAGCTGTACTGCGGGATGACACCTCGGAGGGGTCATGCAGCGAGGCAATATGGGAGGAGCTCAGGAATAGGAAGGGTGCAGTCACGATGTTGGGGGTTTACTACAGGCCTCCCAACAGCCAGCGGGAGGTAGAGGAGCAGATATGTAGACAGAGTTTGTTAAGTTGTAAAGGTAACAGGGTTGTAGTGGTGGGTGATTTAAACTTCCCCTATATTGACTGGGACTCTCTTGGTGCTAGGGGCTTGGATGGGGCAGAATTTGTAAGGAGCATCCAGGAGGGCTTCTTGAAACAATACATAGTCCAACTAGGGATGGGGCCGTACTGGACCTGGTATTGGGGAATGAGCCTGGCCAGGTGGTCGAAGTTTCAGTAGGGGAGAATTTCGGGAGCAGTGACCATAATTCCATAAGTTTTAAGGTACTTGTGGATAAGGATAAGAGTAGTCCTCGGGTGAAGGTGCTAAATTGGGGGAAGGCTAATTATAACAATATTAGGCAGGAACTGAAGAATTTAGATTGGGGGCGGCTGTTTGAGGGTAAATCAACATCTGACAATGGGAGTCTTTCAAATGTCAGTTGATTAGAATCCAGGACCAGCATTTTCCTGTGAGGAAGAAGGATAAGTTTGGCAAGTTTCGGGAACCTTGGATAACACGGGATATTGTGAGCCTCGTCAAAAAGAAAAAGAAAGCATTCATAAGGGCTGAAAGGCTAGGAACAGACGAATCCCTTGTGGAATATAAAGACAGTCGGAAGAAACTTAAGCAAGGAGTCAGGAGGGCTAAAAGGAGTTATGAGAAGTCATTGGCAAACAGGATTAAGGAAGAAGGAGAAGGACTTGGTAGATGATGAGCGTAGGGAAGGGAGTGCAGATAGTCTCAGTCATCTCATTATCAAAAATGAGGAGGTGTTGGTGTCTTGCAAAGCATTAAGGTAGATAAGTCCCCAGGGCCTGATGGGATCTACCCCAGAATACTAAGGGAGGCAAGGGAAGAAATTGCTGGGGCCTTGACAGAAATCTTTGCACCCTAATTGGCTACAGGTGAGGTCGCAGAGGACTGGAGAGTAGTCAATGTTGTTCTTTGTTTAAGAAGGGTGTCAAGGATAATCCAGGAAATTATAGGCCGGTGAGCCTTACGTCAGTGGTAGGGTAATTATTAGAGGGAATTCTTCAGGACAGGATTTACTCCCATTTGGAAACAAATGGACTTATTAGCGAGAGGCAGTATGGTTTTGGTCGTGTCTCACTAATTTGATTGAGTTTTTTGAGGAAGTGACAAAGATGATTGATGAAGGAAGGGCAGTGGATGTTATCTATATGGACTTCCATAAAGCCTTTGACAATGTCCCTCATGGCAGACTGATGCAAAATGTGAAGTCACATGGGATCAGAGGGGAGCTGGCAAGATGGATACAGAACTGGCTCGGTCATAGAAGACAGGGGGTAGGAGTGGAAGGGTGCTTTTCTGAATGGAGGGAAGTGACCAGTGGTGTTCCGCAGGGATCAGTGCTGGGACCTTTGCTGTTTGTTGTATATATAAATGATTTGGAGGAAAATGTAGCTGGTCTGATTAGTAAGTTTGCGGACGACACAAAGGTTGGTGGAGTTGCGAATAGTGATGAGGATTGTCAGAGGATACAGCAGGATATAGATCAGTTGGAGACTTGGGCGGAGAAATGGCAGATGGAGTTTAATTCGGACAAATGTGAGATAATGCATTTTGGAAGATCTAATGCAGGTGGGAAGTATACAGTAAATGGCAGAACCCTTAGGAGTATTGACAGGCAGAGAGATCTGGGCGTACAGGTCCACAGGTCACTGAAAGTGGCAACGCAGATGGATAAGGTAGTCAAGAAGGCATACGGCATGCTTGCCTTTATTGGTCGGAGCATAGAGTATAAGAATTGGCAAGTCATGCTGCAGCTGTGCAGAACCTTAATTAGGCCACACTTAGAATATTGTGTGCAATTCTGGTTGCCACACTACCAGAAGGACGTGGAGGCTTTGGAGAGGGTACAGAGGAGGTTTACCAGGATGTTGCCTGGTCTGGAGGGCATTAACTATCAGGAGAGGTTGGATAAACTCGGATTGTTTTCACTGGAACAACGGAGGTGGAGGGGCGACATGATAGAGGTTTACAAAGTTACAAGCGGCATGGACAGAGTGGATAGTCAGAAGCTTTTTCCCAGGGTGGAAGAGTCAGTTACTAGGGGACATAGGTTTAAGGCGAGAGGGGCAAAGTTTAGAGGGGATGTGTGAGGCAAGTTCTTTACACAGAGGGTGGTGAGTGCCTGGAACTTGTTGCCGGGGGAGGCGGTGGAAGCAGGGGCCATAGAGACGTTTAAGAGGCATCTTGACAAATACATGAATAGGATGGGAATAGAGGGATATGGACCCCAGAAGTGCAGAAGGTTTTAGTTTAGGCAGGCATCAAGATCGGCGCAGGCTTGGAGGGCCGAATGGCCTGTTTCTGTGCTGTGCTGTTCTTTGTTCTTTGTTCTTTGCAGGAGTACCTCAGGTTAGTGTCCTAGGCCCAACTATCTTCAGCTGCTTCATCAATGAAATTCATTCAATCATAAGGTCAGAAGTTGGGATGTTCGCTGATGATTGCATAATGTTCAGCACCCATCCACAACATTCACCCCCTCCACCACCGACGCACAGTGGCAGCAATCTATACCATCTATAAGATGCATTGCAGCAACACACCAAAGCTCATTCGACAGCACCTTCCAAACCTGTGACTTCTGCCATCTATAAGGACAAGGGCAGCAGATGCTTGGGAACATCACCACTTGCAAGTTCCCCTCCAAGTCACACACCATCCTGACTTGGAACTATATCGCTGTTCCTTCATTGTCGCTGGGTCTCCCTTCCTAACAACACTGTGGGTGTACCTACCTCACATGGCCTGCAGTGGTTCAAGAAGGCTGCTCATCACCACCTTTTCAAGGGCAATTAGGGATAGGCATTAAATGCTGGCCTAACCAGCGACTTCCACATCCAATGAATAAATAATAATAAAAAAGTAGTAGCTTCTTCAGTCATTACAAAAGAAGCAAGTGACGTTAAAGAGACAGAATGGTTGGACGAAAAGGTTCCAGGAATGTTTTCTTCATGTGTAGTGACCCGAGCAATGGCTAAACAAGTTCCATTGTCGAAGGTAAAATTGGCACTGCAGTCAGATAGTCAAATAACTGAAACTTTCTTTGGGTATTTCCATAATCAGAAGGAAATGTTTAAGAAGTCTTCTCTGATCAAGATTCAGCAAGCCAATCCCAAGTTAAATAAAGTGGCACAATCAGCTCTAACAGAAGTTGAGGCAAAGGGAGTTTGGCAGTCTACTATATTAATGTGGGATTCTGATGAGGAAGTGGAGCCCTCCTCACAGACCTGCTGACAAAGAATGGACGGTTGTTCATCAGATAGTGGTACCACCCAAGTATCGTTGGGAACTGTTAAGGACAGCCCATGAAATTGCTATAGCGGGATCCAAAAGACGCAATCACATATAGGTCGACATTGTTACTGGCCAGGTCTTTCCAAGGACGTGGTGCAGTCTTGTGAAACGTCCCATTTGTGCCAGATTGCGGGAAAACTGCAACCTGCCATAAAATCGGCACCTCTAATTCCCATACCAGTTATTGGGGAATAATTTAGCAGGTTGCTGGCAGACTTCATTGAAAACAAAAGGGGGACATCAAAATATACTCAGTATCATGGATATGGCTGCTTGGTTCAAGAGGTCATTGCCTTTAGAACAATTTCTGCTAAGGTAGTGGTAGAAAAGTTAACCTAGTTATTCTCTGGATATGGATTACCGACTGAAATTCAGTCAGATCAATGTTCCAATTTTATGGCTAACATTTTTCAGCAAGTTATGGATAATTTGGGTCTAACACAGTTAAAGTCTTCAGTATACGGCCCACAGACACAAGGGGCTTTAGAAAGGTACCATCAGACCCTCACAACGATGATCAGGGCATACTGTCATGAATATCCGGATGATTTGGATAAAGGACTTGAATTTCTTTTGTTTGCCAGTAGGGATTCACCTAATGAGTCTACTGGTTTTAGTCCCTTTGAAATGGTTATTGACATGAGATAAGAGGTCCTCTACAACTAATTAAAGAAAGATCTTTAGAACAGAGGGTCGAATCTTCTGTGCTAGATTATGCATTAGTGTTCCAGTAACGGCTCACGAGAGCATGCAAAGTGGCTCAGGAACACCTTAAAGTTTCCCAAACAACCATGAGAAAATTGCCCGACAAGCATGCCAAGACCAATACATTTCAACCAAGGGATGAGGTGTTAGTATTACTGCCTTTTAGGGTGAACCACTGAAAGCACGGTTCAGTGGTCCATATTCAGTGGCCAAGAAATTTGGTAATGTAAATTATTTTATTAACACCCAAAATCGCTCGAAAGGAAAACGGCTGTGTCATATCAATATGGTGATACAATATCATAGCCAGGAGGATGATAAGCAAGCACAGGTATGTAAAGTAATATGAACAGTGAAGGATGAAAGGGATAGTGAGGATGAGGCAGAAGTAGGTCTAGACAATGCTCAAATTGAACCTCGGACTATCCAGTTAGCTAATGCTGAATTGCTAGAGAGGTTGAAAACTATGCTTTCATATTTAGATGAAGAACAACAATACGACCTAACAAGGCTATTCAGAGCATATAAAAGAGTCTGTAGGGTCAAGCCAGGATGTACAAACTTAGCCGCATATGATGTGGATGTAGGGCAATCGTTTCCTATAAAGCAGCAGCCTTATCACTTAAGTCTAGAGAAAAAGGTCCAGTTAAAAGTAGAAATCCAATACTTGCTGGAAAACCACCTAATTGAACCCAGTCAAAGCAGCTGCAGTTCTCCAGTGGTATGAACGCTCAAACCTGACGGTTCAATAAGACTCTGCATAGACTGCAAAAAAGTTCATGCGGTAACAAAGGTAGACTCCTACCCAATTCCTCACTTGGAAGACTGTATTGATAGAGTAGGCAGTGCCACGTTTCTTACAAAAATTGAATTGTTGAAGAGATACTGGCAAGTTCCTTTAAAAAAACGAGCAAAAGAAATATCGGCCTTGTCACACCAGATGATCTTTTCCAACGATGAGTGATGCCATTTGGGCTAAAAATGCCCCAGCAACCTTTGACTAATGAACCAAGTACTAGCCAGTGTTCCTAATGGTGTGGTTTACCTTGATGATGTGCTGATATACAGTGACATTTGGAAGCAACAGTTGAAAGAACTAGAAACTCTGTTTAGAAAATTACATTCGGCTGATTTAGTAATAAACCTTGCCAAAAGTGAATTTGCGAAAGCAAGATAACCGACCTTGGGCACATAGTAGGGCAAGGGCAAGTGTTGCCAAGAACAGCGAAAGTACACACATTGGCAGTTCCCTATCTCTAAGAGTAAGCGAAAATATCATGAGGTTTTTGGGATTGTGTGGTTTCTATTAACTTTGTACCAAATTTTACTACTAAAGCTACTCCACTGACAGATTTGCGACAGAAAAAGAAAACTAAGTAGTGTGGTCAGGGGAGTGCCAAGCGTCTTTTGAGAGTCTGAAAGCCATTTTCATTAATGAACCTGTGATGCTTGCTCCAAATTTCACTAAGCCCTTCAAGGTCATAATTGATACTCGTGATCTGGGGATCACTGCAATTCTGTTAAAAGATGATGAATCAGGTGTAGAAAGGGCAGTGGCATACTTTTACAAAAAGCTAAATCGACACAAAAAAGATATTCAGCAGTGGAAAAAGGAAACTCTAGATTTATTATTGGCTCTTAAGCATTTTGAAATGTACATCCGCTATGACTACAGAGATACACTGGCATATACTGATCATAAACCCCTCGCCTTTGTGGAAAAATTAAAAAGAACAGAATGCCAGACTATTCCGATGGAGTTTACTTTTGCAACCTTATCACAAACATTATCCACAATGCAGACAAAAATAATGTAATTGTAGATACTTTACCTGGAATCTATCTTTTCTTTGAGTTAGCTGAGTGCAAAGATGGTACAAAGCAGAACTGTTTTAGCATCAGGTAAAGAGTCAATGAGTATGAGTGTGAAAAATCGTTTTAAATTTTTTCATCTTCTATTTTTACACACTTTGCAATGAAATGCTCTTAAAATGGCGTTTTATTCCTGCAAGGGTGGAGGCGTTATGAGTGCTTCCATTTTTTTTTGTTAAATTATGAGGATTTGTGTGTTAAATCTGCTTTAAAAAATCCATACATGCTGGAACTTTGCAACTTTAAAAAAAAAACAAAGGTCATCAGAAGGTGTTTTGGACTGAGCTTGTGAACAACAGTTACTGGAAGAATCAAGGAGTGCTAAAAACAAGCCGTTACTGGAGTGCACCTTTCTTCAGATAATTACCCAGCATTGTTTTTTTTTGACTTGCGGAAAGATGTTTACTAACGAGTGACAGGTCACGATTTATAGGGGTCAGGTGGCTTGACTTTTGTGACATTGTTTTTGGTTTCGCTTTGGACAGTGAATTGGGTGCGTGGAGCATCTTAAAAAGACGGTCGGAGTAAACCTGCTAAGGGAGCAAACCCCAACTCAGTCTGTTCCAGCTCTTTGAAAAGCCTACCATTATTCCATTTCTTTGAGAAGCAAGTGCAAGGAACACACTGAAACTGTTGCTGCGTTTTTCTTGGGAAGTCTGTCCAAACTGATCTTCAATGTCACTGGGCAAGAACTGTTCTAGGAAGATCCCAGTGACAGCCATCTGCATGTACTTGGTACGCAAAACCTAAACAAAGGACATCCAACATCTTTCACTATCTTCTCCTTTTTCTTCAAGAATTAGCAAGTATCTGGCCAAAGTCATCGTTTTCTCTATAATTTAATCATCGAGCTCTGAAGAGTAAATCTCTTTTCTAGGTTAATGTTTGTGTGTGTGTGTGCATGTGTGCGTATGTGGGGGTGGGTTGGGGGGGAGGTAAAAAAGGGAACTTTTGTATTTCAATCTGTATGTAAATGCTTTCCTTCATTACTGGTTATGTCTTGTTTTAGAATGAGTTGGTAATTTTGTTGTTTTTTAAAAAAACCTGGTTGGTGTATTTTAACCTGGGATAAAAATAAAGTCTATGATTGACAATATTGGTAACTAGGGAAAACATATATATATATATATATATATATATGTATATGTTGTGACCTGTGGAGAAGTGGGACGAGAAAAACAGTGCACTTCTCCTGTCTCAGTCATAACAGCTGCTATGCGAATGTGAAATTCATCTTGAGTGGTGACGCAAAACAGATGAGAATGGCTGGACAGTAATTCCTATGTGGCAGAAGTTTTTTTTAAGGGCTAATGCAACATGCACAATATTGAAAGGGTCACCAGTCATCTGCCTGATTCAATATTCAGTTCCATTGGTTTTAATAGGACTGAACATCTGGTGGACTGAATACAGATGATGGATTGGAACCTACGGTCTGAGATGAATTTCTACTACAATGAGTCCTTTCTGTCTTATTAGGGAGGTTGCACGTTATCTCCAATAGAGATGATTATCCAATTCCTTGTCTCTGTGCCCTCCCTGGGTTCATAGTTCCACTAAGGGAGATAGCAACCCACATTTCTTCCCCTTTAGTCATGTCCAGGGATGTGCCAGTATGCTGGTCTTAAGCATTCTCAAGGGCAATTAGGGATGGGCAATAAATGCTGGCTTATCCAGCGATGCCCACCTCCCATGACTGACTAAAGAAAATGCAGTCAGAACATGACCAAGGCTTTGATCGTGAAGAGGCTGGGATGGACCAGTTAGACTCTGGCTCATTGCCCTGGTATTACTCATGCTTTTTACCATAACACAGAGTGGGGGAGGCAAAGAAAGTGGCATCACAACTTATCAGGGTCCTGCTGACACTATTCTCCATGACAGGGTGAAAGAATGATGATTGCTATGGTGAAGGAATACATTCTAATCCCTCGCCAGCATCCTGAACGGAACCCCTGGCTACCAGTGGATATCAATAGGCAAAAAGACTCTTCCCTAGGCCAGAAAACCTATAGGGATGGCAGAACCCCCTTGTCTTCTACCCAACGTTGGGACCACACCTGCTAATGGTATGTTGTGAGCTGTCTGAAGACCATATTAAGGGCCTGGACAGCAAAGAATGGCAATCCCAGGTTGTGAAGCAAAATTGCTGTTTAGGTTTTTTGATCCTGCCCAATGATGGGAGATGGGAGGCAATCATTTACATTAATATCATGATTGAGGATAAAATTATTACAGTTGCAGATTTTAGAACTTCAGAAAAATCCTGTTATCTATCTGATGATTATATTGAGAATATGCTGGAATTGGGAGCACTTCTCTCATTTAACTGATATCATAATATAGTGACATATAACCAAACAAATCACGTTATTCAACAGAAAACAGGCACTATAATACAGTAAATCTGGACAAAGTGTAGTAACGATAGTTTATAGTGACTTACCCGGGACACCAACTGCTGCCAGAATAGGATAGTAAATTGCTGATATCTGAACAATAATTGGCGTCTCCATTTTCTGTGAAATGTGACATTACCTATCCACGATTAACATACAGATATAATCAACCCTTCATTTATATTAAAGAGAAATCTCATGAGTACAGAATTAGTGACATTAGTTACAGTCATTGAACAAACAGGTTAGGTAACTGCTTCACTGAAAAACTGATCTGGGAATACTATATTTTTGTATTGTCTCCCAGTGGGCTTCAGAAAAAAAAAACTAGAAGATTATTGTTTTTGAGATTTAAAATATTTTGAAAACTCCACTTCTACAACAGTGATGCATTCTATTCCAACAGAAGGATTTTCTTTCATGAGAACTGCCACACTGTCATAGACTCTTACTATGCATTTAGTTGCTCAAGCATCCATTGGTATTACTTCAATCCAATCTCGGTATTGGAAAATGAAGAATATATTTTCTGTGTATAAGAACTGCCAGTTCTTCTAAGGACTTCTTTTTCCAGGAAACAACTTCTTTTTCAAAGCAAATTCACATAGGGTAAAATCGAAAAATCATCTTACTCAATGTGACTGCTGTCATCATGAAAACCTTCAAACAAATTTAATCATGATTATCATTGATATTTGGATGCCGTGTTTAAAAAAAAACTCCAAACTGAGCGAGGAAAGCAGTACTAGTTGATAGTTTATTCCAAAGCAAAGTCGGAAATGTGCCATTGTTAATTCAATTATCAGTTTTTTAGTGGAACGGCGGGTTTTAAGTCGATTCTCTACCTCTTTCGTTCTGGTAACCTCTATTACTCTGCATGACACTTTCTCCATCTCTGTCTCTGATTTTCTTGTTATCTCTCTGGATATCTCTCTATCTGTGTTTTTAATACTATCACTGTACCTCTTTCACATCATTATCTTTATATCTCTCCACGTCTCTTGTTAGCTCTGCACATCACTGTATCCCTGTCTGTGCACGTGGATCGATCTTTATACTACTTTCTCATTATCTTTATATATGCATCTCTCCTTTTGCACCGCTCAATCTCCAGTTCATTTCTGTACCCCTGTCTCTCTCACTTGATGCTACTCTCTGGCTGTCTGTTATTCTTTATCCGTATCTTCCTCCCCATTTATATTTCTGATATTTAGCGTTCTCTCTCACCATTTCCTTTTCTCTCTCGATCGCTATTTCTATCTTCCTTCAACTTTATCTATTTGTACTTCTGCATTTTTCTTCATAGGTATTGACTTCTCTACCTCTCTGTATTGCGATCTCTGCCTTTGCATCTCTGTTTCTTTCTATCTCTCCTTTAGGAACATCGGAAAAGGTTTAGGCCAGTGAGACTGTAAGTCCTGAGTCTATGAATTTGAGTCGGACACAAGAATTGCAAAAATAATGGAATTATTCAAAAACACTCAAAATTCAAACTTCAGAGTTAATATCACACTTTATTCGCTTAATTCGAATATCAGGCACACTACTTCTATTTTGCTACTGCTCAACTATGCACTAATTTGCACTTAGAATTAATTGTTTGAAATATGAAGCAAGCAAAATACACATACATATAATCTCCCATGAGTTGTCAACTTCACGCCAATTGTAGTTTTCCAAGTGGGCCAGGCTATTCTTCCCTTTAGTTGCAACATCACAATTTGTTTAAGAGTTTCTGTTTTACCTTCATTTTCGGAAGGGAAAATATATCATGCTGTCATAGTCTTATGGTCCAATAGACATTTGTCTTAGGCCACAATGCTCTATGACATACTGAGTTGTTTGAGCGATGGAGTTCAATCTCACCCTGGCATTTCCCATTTTTCTTTAGACTTCTTTCAGTAAATTTCCAACATGCGACGAATACTCAACACTTGGGGGTTGTGGATTAGTTGAGTTGCTTCTGCAAATGTCCGCCTTTGAATCTGTGCATTCCAATAGGGATGTTTTGCAGACCATGGATATCCGTGTTAGTTCACTTTTGTAGAGCCTGCAAGGTTTGTTTCCTCATTATTTCGGATACAGATGTCCCATGTAAATACAGTCTATTTGTTCCTTCCTGAGTGCATTGTCTTGTTTCGCTGCTTTGCCACAGCGCAGCAATGTTAATTTTAAAAGATTAAAAACAAGAAGTTCTGCCTTCAGCATTATCAACAGTTTCTTTCAAGGCATTATTGTCAGTTTAATCATGCTTCAGCATTAATTATTTTGGTAGAGCCTTTGCTATTCTACAAGTCCCACGAGACTGCTCTGACATTTAATGGATGGTCATGGATGGTTTGCAACCCAGCTCCATAGACCCGACATTTCCTCACATCCCTTAAGATATTTCTGTAACAAAAATCTATTAATTCCAGTTTCAAAATTAGCAATTAATTTAGCCTCAATTGCTATTTGTGAAAAGTTGTTCGAAATTTATATGTAAATGCACAAACAGTTGCAAATAAATTTGCTGGGCTACAAGCACAAATAGCCTGTGCGAATATGATATAGCAATAAACGAAACTTGGCTTAAGAATGCTGAGGACTGGGTGAGTTATATTCAGAGACACAAAGTGTTCAGAAAATATAGTGAAGGGAAAAAGGCCGGTGTCAGTACAGATTAGAGAAAACATTATACTGTTGGAAAGAGAAGATGCCTTTGCAAGGGCAAGGATAGAATCCATTTGGTTAGAGGTGAGAAGGAAAAATGCATGGTCAGGCTACTTGAACGTATTCTACGGGCCACCAATTAGAATCATAGAATCATAGAAGGTTTAAGGCACATAAAAAGCTACTTGGCCCATCGTGTCTGTGCCAGCTGAAAAACGACCCAACTATTCTAATTTCACCTTCCAGCATTTGGTCCGTAGCCTTGCAGCTTATGGCACTTGAGGTGCATATCCAGACTCCTGTTGAATGAGTTGAGGGTCTTTGCCTCAACTACCCTTTCAGGCAGTGAGTTCCAGACCATCATCACCCTCTGGGTTAAAAAGTTCTTCCTCATCTCCCCTCTTATTTTTCTCGCAATCACTTTAAATCTATGCCACCACCACAACCCACCCCTCCCCACCCCCCCCCCCCCCCCCCCGTCACTGACCTCTCTGCTAAGGTGAATAGACCATTCACCTCCACTCTATCCAGGCCCCTCAAAATGTTGTACATTTTATTCAGATCTCCCCTCAGCCTTCTCAATCCCAGCCTATCCAATCTTTCCTCATAGCTGCATTTTTCCAGCCCTGCCAACATCCTCGTAAATCTCCCCTGTATAATCTCCAATGCAATTACATCCTTTCTGTAATGAGGTGACCAGAACTGCACACAGTACTCCAGTTGTGGCCTAACCATTGAGTTATTCAGTTCCAGCATAACCTCCCTACTCTTGTCTTCTGTACCACGGCTAATAAAGGAAAGGATTCCATATGCCTTCTTAACTACCTTTTCGACCTGTCCTGCTAGCTTCAGGGATCTGTGGACATTCACTCCAAGATCTCTTACTTCCTCTACACTTCTCAGTATTTTCCCATTAATTGTTTATTCCTTTGCATTGTTTAACCACCCCAAATGAATCACCTCACATTTCTCCAGGTTGAATTTTATTTGCCACTTTCTGCCCATCTGACCAGACCATCAATATCTTTCTGCAGCCTGCATGTATCCTCCTCGCTATCTACCACATGGCCAATCTTTATGCCGCCTGCAAACGTCTTGATCATGCCCCCTACATTTATGTCCAAATCGTTAATATACACCACATAAAGCATGGAACCCAGTACTGAGCCGTGTGAAACGCCAGTAGGAACAACTCTCCATTCGCTAAAACAGTCGTCAACAATTACCCTTGGTTTCCTGCCACTGAGTCAACTTTGTATCCAAACTGCTGCATTTCTCTGGATCTCATGGGATTTTATTTTTTTAACCAGTCTTCCATGTGGGATCTTGTCAAAAGCCTTGCTAAAATACATGTAGACCACATCAATTGCACGACCGTCATCTATCTTCCTTTTGACTTCTTCAAAAAATTCGATCAATTTGGTCAAACAAGATCTTCCCTTAACAAATCCATCCTGAATATCCTTGATTAACCTTTCTAAGTGTAAGTTTATCCTGTCTCTCAGAATAGATTCCAAGAATTTTCCCACTACTGAGGTTAGACTGACTGGCCTGTAATTATTCAGTCTATCCTTCGCTCCCTTTTTAAACAGAGGTACAACGTTAACAATTCTCCAATCGTCCGGCACCACATTGGTATCCAGTGAGGACTGAAAAATGATGGTCAGACCCTTTGCTATTTTCTCTCTTGCTTTTTTTTTAACAGCCTAGGATACATTTCATCTGGTCCTGGTGATTTATCAGCATTCAAGGATTCTAATTCCATTAATACTTCTTCTCTCCCTATCTTTATCACATCCAATACTTCACACTCTTCCTCCATAACTACAATATCGACATCGTCCCCCTCTTTTGTGAAGACAGATGCAAAGTATTAATCACGAACCATACCAATATCTTCTGCTCCTATACATAGGTTTTTTGGTCTTTTATTGGCCCTACTCTCTCCTTCGTAATCCTCTTACTCTTAATGTATTGTTAAGACATCTTTGGGTTCATCTTGATTTTGCATTCCAATATTCTTTCATGGCCTCTCTTTGCTTTCCTATTTTCCATTTTGATTTCCCCCCCCCCACTTTCTGTGCTCTCGGCTTTCTGTAGTATTGAGTTCTCGGTGTCAGACATAAAATTTCCTTTTCTGCCTTATCTTACCCTGTAGGCACCTTGACATCCATGGGGTTCTAGATTTGGCCGCCTCATCCTTTTTCTTTGTGGAAACATGTTTACCCTGAACCCCTTGAATCTCCCCTTTGAATGCCTCCCACTGTTCAGATAATGATTTACCTTCAAGTAGCTGTTTCCAGTCCAGGTTCGCAAAATCACTCCTCAGTTTAGCAAAATTGGCCTTGCCCCGATTGAGAACTCTAACTCCTGTTCTATCTCTTTCGCTTTCCATAATTATGTTAAAACTGACTGAATTATGTTCACTACCACCAAAATTCTCTCCCACTGCCACTCCTGCCACCTGCCCATCTTCATTTCATAAAACTAAATCTAAAACTGCGCCCTCTCTTGTTGGACTTACAACATACTCGGCAAGAACGGTCTCCTGAATGCACCTCAAGAATTCAGCTCCCTCAATTCGTTTGACACTCAAACTATCCCAGTTGATATTGGGGTAATTAAAATCCCCTACTATTCCTGCTCTATTGTTCTTGCACTTCTCAGAGATTTACCTACATATCTGCTCTTCGCTCTCCCTCTGAATGTTTGGGAGTCTATAGTACACTCTAAGCAGTGTGATTGCCCCTTCTTTGTTCCTTGGCTCAATCCATCTGGCCTCATTTAATGAATCTTCCAACATATCATCCCTCCTCACAGCTGTAATAGTTTTCTTGACCAAAATTGCCACACCCCTCCTTTCTTATCTCCTCCCTATTGTGTCTGAAGTCCAAGTAACCAGGAACGTTGAGCTGCCATTCCTGTCCCTCCTTAAGCCTTGTTTCTGTAATAGCTATGATATCATACTGCCACGTGTCTATATGTTCTCTTAGCTCATCTGCTTTGTTTGCTATACTCCTTGCATTGAAATAGATACCCTTGAGCACAGCCAATCTTTTTTAAAAATTTTATAATGCTCGTTTCTTCTGTCTTCCAGACTTATCCATTAATTTTCCATCTTCCATTTAATTTCTGATTTTGTCCCAGCTGAATCAACCCTCAAGTCCCCATCCCCCTGCCAAACTAGTTTAAACTCTCCCCAACAGCACTAGCAAAATGTCCCACCAGGAGCTCAGTCCCAGCTCTGTTCAGGTGCAACCCGTCTGGCCTGTATCGGTCCCATGTCGCCCAGAGCTGGTCCCAATGTCCCAGGAATCTGAAGTCCTCCCTCCTGCACAATCTTTACAGCTACGCATTTATCTGCCTTATCCTTCTATTTCCATACTCACTTGCACCTGGCACTGGTAGCAATCCACAGATTACTACTTTTTAGGTCCTGCTTGCTAATTTCTTACCCAGCTCCCTAAATTCTGAGTACAAAGCCACATTCCTCTTTCTACCTATGTCGTTGGTTCCGATGTGGACCACGATTGCTGGCTGTTCGCCCTCCCCCTTCAGGATGCTCTGCAGCTGTTCAGTGACATCCTTGATCCTGGCACCAGGGAGACAACACACCATCCTTGATTCATGTCTGCGGCCACAGAAATGCCTGTCTGTTTCCCTGACTATTGAATCACCTATCACTATGGCTCTTCCAGTCTTCCCAATACCACCACCCCGCACGCCCCCCCATGCAGCTGAGTCACCCTTGGTGCCATGGACTTGGCTCTGATGCATTCCCCAGGCGAAGCATTACTTTCCTCAATATTCAGAACTGAATACCTGTTGGAGAGTGAGATGAACTCAGGGGTCTCCTGAGCTACCTGCTTTATTCTTTTTGATGGTCTGGTGGTCACCCATTCCCTCTCTCCCTGCACACTCTTAAGCTGTGGGATGACCACATCTATAAACATGCTATCCACGTATCTCTCATCCTCACGAATGCACCGCAGTGTCGCCAGCTGCTGCTCAAGTTCCAAAACATGGAGCTCAAGCTGCTTCAATTGATGACACTTCCTGCACCAATGGTTCTCCAGGATATGGAAAGCATTTTGGAGCTCCAAAATAGCACAGGAGGTGCACTTTCGAGGTTGAAACAACCCTGCCATTACTTTATTTATTAGTTGCCCCTTTGCTACTGCTAAGAAAAACCTTAATAATACTACAAGACCTTACGAGTACTGAAAAACCTACTAAAAATCAATACAGTTCACTATTTAAAATAAACATGGATAAATAAAAACAATTACTCACTTGTTCCTCATTATTAAGCTATTTACACGCATACCCTAACAGTAGTGTACTTCTTCGGCTTCCTTATCTCGAGAGACAATGGGTAAGAGCCTGGAGGTGGTCAGTGTTGTGTGGAGCAGCGCCTGGAGTGGCTATGAAGGCCAATTCTAGAGTGACAGGCTCTTCCACAGGTGCTGCAGAAAAATTTGTTTGTCAGGGCTTTTACACAGTTGGCTCTCCCCTTGCGATTTTGTCTTTTTTCCTGCCAACTGCTAAGTCTATTCGACATGCCACACTTTAGCCCCACCTTTATGGCTGCCCGCCAGCTCTGGCGAACGCTGGCAACTGACTCCCATGACTTGTGATCAATGTCACAGGACTTCATGTCACGTTTGCAGACGTCTTTAAAGCGGAGACATGGACGGCCGGTGGGTCTGATACCAGTGGCGAGCTCGCTGCACAATTTCTCTTTGGGGATCCTGCCATCTTCGATGCAGCTCAAATGGCCAAGCCATCTCAAGCGCCACTGACTCAGTAGTGTGTATAAGCTGGGGATGTTGGCCGCCTCGAGGACTTCTGTGTTGGAGATGCGGTCCTGTCACCTGATGCCAAATATTTTCCGGAGGCAGTGAAGATAGAATGAATTGAGACGTCGCTCTTGGCTGACGTATGTTGTCCAGGCCTCGCTGCCATAGAGTAAGGTACTGAGGACACAGGCTTGATACACTCGGACTTTTGTGTTCTGTGTCAGTGCGCCATTTTCCCACACTCTCTTGTCCAGTCTGGACATAGCAGTGGAAGCCTTTCCCATGCGCTTGTTGATTTCTGCATCTAGAGACAGGTTACTGGTGATAGTTGAGCCTAGGTAGGTGAACTCTTGAACCACTTCCAGAGCGTGGTCGCCAATATTGATGAATGGAGCATTTCTGATGTCCTGCCCCATGATGTTCGTTTTCTTGAGGCTGATGGTTAGGCCAAATTCATTGCAGGCAGCCGCAAACCTGTCGATGAGACTCTGCAGGCACTCTTCAGTGTGAGATGTTAAAGCAGCAGCGTCAGCAAAGAGGAGTTCCCTGATGAGGACTTTCCGTACTTTGGACTTTGCTCTTAGACGGGCATGGTTGAACAACCTGCCCCCTGATCTTGTGTGGAGGAATATTCCTTCTTCAGAAGACTTGAATGCATGTGAAAGCAGCAGGGAGAAGAAAATCCCAAAAAGTGTGGCTGCGAGAACACAGCCCTGTTTCACGCCACTCAGGATAGGAAAGGGGTGGGATGAGGTGCCACTATGTTGAATTGTGCCTTTCATATTGTCATGGAATGAGGTGATGATACTGAGTAGCTTTGGTGGAAATCCAATCTTTTCTAGTAGTCTGAAGAGACCACGTCTGCTGACGAGGTCAAAGGCTTTGGTGAGATCAATGAAAGCAATGTAGAGGGGCATTTGTTGTTCACGGCATTTCTCCTGTATCTGATGAAGGGAGAACAGCATGTCAATGGTCGATCTCTCTGCACAAAAGCCACACTGTGCCTCAGGGTAGACGTGCTCGGCCAGCTTCTGGAGCCTGTTTAGAGTGACTCGAGCAAAGACTTTCCCCATTATGCTGAGCAGGGAGATTCCATGGTAGTTGTTGCAGTCACCATGGTCACCTTTGTTTTTATAGAGGGTGATGATATTGGCATCGCGCATGTCCTGAGGTACTGCTCCCTCGTCCCAACACAGGCATAGCAGTTCATGTAGTGCTGAGAGTATAGCAGGCTTGGCACTCTTGATTATTTCAGGGGTAATGCTGTCCTTCCCAGGGGCTTTTCCGCTGGCTAGAGAATCAATGGCATCATTGAGTTCTGATTTTGCTGGCTGGATGTCCAGCTCATCCATGACTGGTAGAGGCTGGGCTGCATTGAGGGCAGTCTCAGTGACAACATTCTCCCTGTAGTACAGTTCTAGGTAGTGCTCAACCCAGCGGTCCATTTGTTTGCGTTGGTCAGTGATTATGTCCCCTGATGTAGATTTGAGGGGGGCGATCTTCTTGATGGTTGGCCCAAAAGCTCTCTTAATGCCATCATAAATCCTCTGATGTTTCCGGTGTCTGAGGCCAGCTGAATATGACAGCATAGGTGTTGCCAGTAGTCATTTGTGCAGCGCCTGGCTGTTCTTTGTGCAGTGCATCTGGCTGTTTTAAGTGCTATGGATGTTAACTCGCTGGGGGCTTTCTTGTAGTTCAACAGCACAGTGCGCTTAGCGGCTATGACAGGTTCCAGCTCTTCATTATGAGATTGAAACCAGTCAGCATTTCTCTTCACACGTTTGCCGTAGGTGATCAAAGCTGACTCATAGATGGCGTCTCCGATATGGGCCCACTTGGTCTCAGCATCCTCTGTGGGAGTGTTTTGAAGGGCTGTTACAAGTGAATTTAGAAATTTTTGTAACAGCTGTGGATGAGAAATTGATTATTAAGCTATTTACACACACACCCGAACAGTGCTTTACTAACCCAGCTATTTAGGCCGGTGAGCATTACGTCAGTGGTAGGGAAATTATTAAAGAGGATTCTTCGGGACAGGATTTACTCCCATTTGGAAACAAACAAACTTATTAGTGAGAGACAGCATGGTTTTGTGAAGGGGAGGTCGTGTCTTACTAATTTGATTGAGTTTTTTGAGGAAGTGACGAAGATGATTGTTGAGGGAAAGGCAGTGGATGTTGTCGATATGGACTTTAGTAAAGCCTTTGACAAGGTCCCGCATGGCAGACTGGTGCAAAAGGTGAAGTCACATGGGATCAGAGGTGAGCTGGCAAGATGGATACAGAACTGGCTCAGTCACAGAAGACAGAGGGTAACAGTGGATGGGTGCTTTTCTGAATGTAGGGATGTGACTAGTGGTGTTCCACAGGGATCAGTGCTGGGACCTTTGCTGTTTGTAGTATATATAAATGATTTGGAGGAAAATGTAGCTGGTCTGATTAGTAAGCTTGTGGATGACACAAAGGTTGGTGGAGTTGCGGATAATGATGAGGATTGTCAGAGGATACAGCAGGATATAGATCAGTTGGAGACTTGGGCGGAGAAATGGCAGATGGAGTTTAATCTGGACAAATGTGAGGTAATGCATTTTGGAAGGTCTAATGCAGGTGGGAGATATACAGTAAATGGCAGAACCCTTAGGAGTATTGACAGGCAGAGGGATCTGAGCGTACAGGTCCACAGGTCACTGAAAGTGGCAACGCAGGTGGATAAGGTAGTCAAGAAGGCATACGGCATGCTTGCCTTCATCGGTTGGGCATACAGTATAAAATTGGCAATTCATGTTGCAGCTGTACAGAACCTTCGTTAGGCCACACTTAGAATATTGTGAGCAATTCTGGTCGCCACACTACCAGAAGGACGTGGAGGCTTTGGAGAGGGTACAGAGGAGGTTTACCAGGATGTTGCCTGGTCTGGAGTGCATTAGCTATGAGGAGAGGTTGGAAAAACACGGATTGTTTTCACTGGAACGACGGAGGTGGAGGGGCGACATGATAGAGGTTTACAAAGTTATGAGCGGCATGGACAGAGTGGATAGTCAGAAGCTTTTTCCCAGGGTGGAAGAGTCAGTTACTAGGGGACATAGGTTTAAGGTGCGAGGGGCAAAGTTTAGAGGGGATGTGCGAGGCAAGTTTTTTACACAGAGGGTGGTGAGTGCCTGGAACTTGCTGCCAGGGGGGGCGGGGGGGGGGGGGTGGGGAGGTGGTGGAAGCAGATACGCTAGCGACGTTTAAGAGACATCTTGACAAATACATGAATAGGAAGGGAAAAGAGGGATATGGGCCCCGGAAGTGCAGAAGGTGTTAGTTTAGGCAGGCATCAAGATCGGCACAGGCTTGGAGGGCCGAATGGCCTGTTCCTGTGCTGTACTGTTCTTTGTTCTATTCCCTAACAGCAGTTACCCACCAACCAATCACCTTGCAGCCTTCCTGTGACGTCAAAGCTCATTTTATTTTTCACCTCCGTCTCGCCTGGACTCCTTTCTGCTGCTCTCCCAGAAGGTAAGCGCGAGAGATGGGGAACAAATCTCTACGTAAATCACATTGATGTGCACGGACTGCAGAGTGCGGATATTGGGGACTTCAATTATACAAATATCGATTGGGATAATGTTAAAGACAGGGAGGAGGGACGGATTTCTGGATAGGGGAAATGCCAAAGGATTAGAGATTGGCAAATGTGACACCCTTATTCAAGAAAAGATGTAAGGGCATGCTTAGTAACTATGGACCAATCAGTTTAACGTCAATGGTGGGTAAGGATTTAGAAACCAGACTCAGCGAAAAATATCAACAGGCATATTGAGAGCTTTGAGTTCATTGAGGAAAGCCATCAGGGCATAAAAAGGTAGATTATGATCATGCATGACTAATCTAATTCAGTAACAAAGAAGGTGGATGAAGAGAAAGCCATGGATGCTGTCAATCTGGATTTTAAGAAAGTATGTGAGAAACAACGTAGAAAAGGCTGGTTAACAAAATTGAATCACATGGCGGAGGAAGGCTAGTGCCAGCCTGGATAAAAGAAAATGTCGTAAGGACAGAAAACAGCAAATCGTGGAAAATGTCTGCTTTTCAGACTGGTGCATGGCATATATATATTGTATATATATCCCAGTTGGCTTTCCTCAGAGGAGTTCGAACTCAGCAAATACCACTTCCCATTTGATTTGGGATGAAGGCACCCCAAAATTGAAACCATGCACAACAACAAACTCCTCACTTTCTGAGAGCACATGGTCAGAGAGATTTGTTACATGTTTAGTGGCATCATTAATTGCATTTCCAAACTGCTTCTGTTTCAGTGAGTTTACGGTGCGGGTGTGTTTTGAATGGGTGCTGTTTATGGTGCTGTCCTCTATTGAAGCAGTATTGAAGCATAAATAGATCAAATCAAAAAATGAAGGAAATTGGCACACATGATACCAAGTGCAGCGTAGTGCAAGGCATAAATTAGTAACCCTATTTCCAATCTGTTCAATCTCATCTCGCATGAATGCTCGCTCAATCGTGGGACTGTGTCTCACTTTAGCATTATCGATACATTTGGAAATGAAAACTGACACAACCTTGGGTTAATACACTTTTGGAGAAATTCGATAGACAGCTTACCTCTTAACTTACCTCTAACTCGAAATATGTTGTTGATATTTTTCTTCAATAGATGACCGCACCATAAACAGTACCTGTTTGAAACATGCCCGAACCATTGCTTAAGCAGAAGTGGTTTGGCAATGCAATTTCCGCTACCACTAAACATGAAACAAATCTCTCTGACCGTGTACTCTCAAAATGTGAGGAGTTTGTTCTGGCGCATGGTTTCAATTTTGATGTGCCTTCATCCCAAATCAAATGGGAAGGGGTATTTACTGAGTTAGAACTCCTCTACTTCCAAATTTCCCCCGATAAAACAACGTCCACTGAAGATGCTGAAACCTTGAATGCGTACCTCGCTGATCTAGCGCACGTAGATTGCGTGATTCTGAACGACGTGATTGATTTCCACATGCAACGTGAATGTCTAACAGTGTTGTGAGGCCTGACGACCAACCTGGACATACACATCCTTAAGTGGTATATTGGCAAATAGGATAGCATTATCTGAAATTTTCTACCTCAGGGAGTTAGAACAGAGAACATAGAACATAGAACAGTACAGCACAGTACAGGCCCTTCGGCCCACGATGTTGTGCCGAACCTTTAACCTACTCCAAGGTCAAACTAACTACCTACCCTTCATACTACTATCATCCATGTACCTATCCAAGAGTCGCTTAAATGTCCCTAATGTATCTGCTTCTACTACCACCGCTGGCAGCGCATTCCACGCACCCACCACTCTCTGTGAAAAGAAACTACCTCTGACATCTCCCTGAAACCTTCCTCCAATCACCTTAAAATTATGCCCCCTGGTGATAGCCCTTTCCACCCTGGGAAAAAGTCTCTGGCTATCCACTCTATCGATGCCTCTCATCATCTTGTACCCCTCTATCAAGTCACCTCTCATCCTTCTTTGCTCCAATGAGAAAAGCCCTAGCTCCCTCAATCTTTCTTCGTAGGACATGCCCTCCAGTCCAGGCAGCATCCTGGTAAATCTCCTCTGCACCCTCTCTAAAGCTTCCACATCCTTCCTATAATGAGGCGACCAGAACTGAACACCATATTCCAAGTGTGGTCGAACCAGGGCCTTATAGAGCTGCAGCATAACCTCACGGCTTTTAAACTCAATCCCCCTGTTAATGAAAGCCAGCACACCATACGCCTTCTTAACAACCCTATCAACTTGGGTGACAACTTTGAGCGATCTATGGACATGGACCCCAAGATCCCTCTGTTCCTCCACACTACCAAGAATCCTGTCTTTAATCCTGTATTCCGCATTCAAATTCGACCTTCCAAAATGAATCACTTCACACTTTTCCAGGTTGAACTCCATCTGCCACTTCTCAGCCCAGTTCTGCATCCTGTCAATGTCCCGTTGCAACCTACAACAGTCTTCCACACTATCCACAACTCCAGCAACCTTCGTGTCATCGGCAAACTTGCTAACCCAGCCTTCCACTTCCGCATGCAAGTCATTTATTAAAATCACAAAGAGCAGAGGTCCCAGAGCAGATCCCTGCGGAACACCACCGGTCACCGAGCTCCATGCTGAATACTTTCCATCTACTACCACCCTCTGACTTCTATGGGCCAGCCAATTCTGTATCCAGACAGCCAACTTTACCTGAATCCCATGCCTCCTTACTTTCTGAATGAGCCTACCATGGGGAACCTTATCAAACGCCTTGCTAAAATCCATATACACCACATCCACTCCTCTTCCTTCATCAACGTGTTTTGTCACATCTTCAAAGAATTCAATAAGACTTGTGAGGCATGACCTGCCCCTCACAAAGCCATGCTGACTGTCTCTAATCAAACCATGCTTTTCCAAATAATCATAAATCCTGTCTCTCAGAATCCTCTCCAATAGTTTGCCCTAATTTGCCCCAACATATCACTGACTGGTCTATAGTTCCCAGGGTTATCCCTATTCCCTTTCTTGACCAAGGGAACAACATTTGCCACACTCCAATCATCCGGTACCGCTCCAGTGGACAGTGAAGACGCAAAGATCATCGCCAAAGGTGCGGCGATCTCTTCCTTCGCTTCCCGTAATATCCTTGGGTATATCCCGTCTGGCACCGGGGACGTATCTGTCCTCATATCATTCAAAATTTCCAGCACATCCTCCCTCTTAACCTCAACATGTTCGAGCATATCAGCCTGTTCCACGCTGTCCTCACAAACGACCAGGTCCCTCTTACTAGTGAATACTGAAGCAAAGTATTCATTTAGGACCTCCCCTACCTCCTCCGACTCCAGGCACAAGTTCCCTCCACTATCCCTGATCAGCCCTACCCTCACTCTGGCCATCCTCTTGTTCCTCACATAAGTGCAGAATGCCTTGGGATTTTCTTTAATCCTACCCGCCAAGACTTTTTCATGTCCCCTTCTAGCTCTCCTGTCAATTCTTCAGTTCCTTCCTGGCTCCCTTGTAACCCTCCAGAGCACTGACTGATCCTTGCTTCCTCAACCTTAAGTAAGCTTCCTTCTTCCTCTTGACTAGCTGTTCCACATCTCTTGTCATCCAAGGTTCCTTCACCCTACCATCCCTTCCCTGCCTCATTGGGACAAACCTATCCAGCAGTCGCAGCAAGTGCTCCCTAAACAACCTCCACATTTCTGTCGTGCATTTCCCTGAGAACATCTGTTCCCAATTTATGCTCCCCAGTTCCTGCCAAATAGCATTGTAATTCCCCCTCCCCCAATTAAATATTTTCCCATCCCGTCTGCTCCTGTCGCTCTCCATGACTGTAGTAAAGGTCAGGGAGTTGTGATCACTATCACCGAAATACTCTCCCACCAAGAGATCTGCCACCTGGCCTGGTTCGTTGCCAAGCACCAAGTCCAACATAGTCTCCTCTCCAGTCGGCCTATCGACGTATTGAGTCAGGAAACCTTCCTGGACACACCTGACAAAAACTGCTCCATCCAAACTATTTGCACTAAGGAGGTTCCAATCAATATTAGGGAAGTTGAAGTCACCCATGACAACAACCCTGTTACTTCTGCACCTTTCCAAAATCTGCCTCCCAATCTGTTCCTCCATGTCTCTGTTGCTATTGGGGGGTCTATAGAAAACTCCCAACAAAGTGACTGCTTCTTTCCTGTTTCTGACTTCCACCCATAATGACTCAGTAGACAAACCCTCCTCGAAGACCTCCCTTTCTGCAGCTGTGATACTATCCCTGATTAACAATGCCACTCCCCCACCTCTTTTACCTCCCTCCCTCTTCCTTTTGAAACATCTAAACCCCGGAACATCCAACATCCATTCCTGCCCCTGTGATATCCATGTCTCCGTAATGGCCACAATATCGTAGCTCCAAGTACTGATCCATGCTCTAAGTTCATCACCCTTATTCCTCACATTTCTTGCGTTAAAATAGACACACTTCAACCCATCATACTGGCTTGCAACTTTGCCCTGTCAACTGTCTAACCTTCCTCACAGACTCTCTGCACTCTGTATCTGCCTGTTCAACAGCTACCCCATCCACTGATCCGTGGCTCCGGTTCCCAGCCCCCTGCCAAACTAGTTTAAACCCTCCCGAAGAGCTCTGGCAAACCTCCCGCCCAGGATATTGGTGCCCCTCCAGTTCAGATGCAACCCGTCCTTCTTGTACAGGTTCCACCTTCCCCAGAAGGTATCCCAATGATCCACATATCTGAATCCCTCCCTGCTACACCAGTTCTGTAGCCACGTGTTCAGTTGCACTCAGTCCCTATTTCTAGCCTCACTAGCACGTGGCACCAGTAACAATCCTGAGATTACTACTCTGCTCGTCCTGCCTTTCAGCTTCCAACCTAACTTGCTATATTCGCTTTTCAGGTCCTCATCCCTTTTCCTAGCTATGTCATTGGTACCAATATGTACCACGACCTCTGGCTGCTCCCCCTCCCCCTTAAGAATCCTTTGGACTCGATCAGAGACATCCTTGACCCTGGCACCCAGGAGGCAACATATCATCCGGGAGTCCCGTTCACGACCACAGAATCTCCTGTCTGTTCCTCTAACCATTGAATCTCCTGTCACTATCGCTCTCCTATTCTCCCCCCTGTATTTATGGAGGAGGTAGATAAATTTTTGAAATCTTGGGGAGTTGAGGGTTATGCAAAGCAGGGCCGAAAGAGGAGTTAAAGTCTGGGACAGATCAGCCATGATCTTGTTGAATGGTGGAGCAGGCTTGAGGGGCTGAATGGCCTACTCCTGCTCCTATTTCTTATGTTCTTATCATGTGTGACTATATCAACTAATTCACACCATGCTTCATGATGGGTCCATTGGACCTGCCACTCAACATGACTAGAACGCCTTGGTCGAATGTAATCTAAAAAAACACACTTTCTGGCGTTATGTGAGAGCAATGAGCTGCAGGGTGATATATATGACAGAGTTAGTCCTCATGACTTGTTGTGTCTGTATGGGCTGCCCAAGACAAACAAAAGTGATGTCCCTCTACACCCTATCTTATCTATGACCGGTTCTGCACAACATGAATTGGCCAAATGGTTCAGTGAATTGTTACAACTAGTTTTGAGCAAATCCTCCATGTACACAATGAAGGATTCCTTCATATTTGTGAAAACCATACATGAATTGCATATTGATAGCAATGCCGAATCCATGTACATCCCAAAGACTGGTGGATTGTATCAAATGACATGTCCCTTCTGTTGTTCACAATGGTCAAGGTATAGGCCTTACCCAACCAGCCTGTGCCTTCAAAACACAAAACACAATGCCCAACATTAGATATGATTCCATGATTGACAACATTAGCTAAATAATTCTCAGAGTGGTATGAATTATGCTGAGAACCAATTTAAGATGATCAGTAGAGCCTGCAATGTGGTGCATTTCCATACCGGAAGCTACATTTATTAATACAAAGTTCTTTGCAGACAGAAAGAACATGTACACACATTGAACCTGTTACAGCTAAACAAAATAAGTGGCAGCCATTCGCTGGTTCATTCCTCAGGGAAATGCCTTGCAAAATTGGAGTCAAGCTGCCTGGTTTAATTTTCAAACAAAGCTTGACAGTTAACTGTCAGTCACTGGTACATTCTCCATGGCAACACCTCTACCAATCAGAGCTCACTTGCCAACCAATCAACAGTATCTGCTCACACAGTATAAAGTTGTTGATTTCCATTACATTATTTCTCTTTCAGATTATCCTGCTGAATGCAAAAAGAAAAGATTCGACAACATTTCTCTATTTTCATCAAGACTTAATTGATTTTTTGATGATATGACTGAGTGGGTTGAGAGTAATGCGATTGATGCACTGTTCATGGACTTCAAAAAGGTGATTCAAAAAGTGCCACGTATTTGGCTTGCCAGCAAATTTAAAACTCATGGCATAATATGGCCAGTGCAGCATGGATATGACGTTGGATTGGTAACAGATAGTGGTGGTGAACGCTTATTTTTCGAACTGGAGGAAGGTGCATTGTAGGGTTCCCCAGGGGTCAGTTTTAAGACACCTAATTTTCTTTATTTATATTAATGTCCTAGACTTGGGTGCACAGGGCACAATTTCAAGAATTACGCATGGCACAAAACTTCAAATTATTGTGAACTGCAAGGAAGATAGTGATATAAGTCAGGAGGACATCGAGAGACTGGTGGAATGTACAGACACATGGGACATGAAATTTAATGCAGAGGAGTACGAAGTGATTCGTTTTGGTAGGAGGAGAGGCAATATAATGTCACGAATAGATGAGAACCCCTTGTAACTTGTGTTTTGTGCACTTCACACTTCACCACATGATATTTCATCATTTTTTCCTATTCACGTAACCCGCCATTAGCCTTTTGCAGTCACATTGCGGCCTTCTTCCCCCTACTTACTTTTCCACCATTTTTATCCCATTATTACCAACAAGCTTGGATGTGTTACACACAGTCGACTCATCTAGGTTATTGATGTAGATTGTGATTAACTGAGGCCTGATCCTATTGGTACCACTTTAGTTAGATCCTGCCAGCCGGAATATGACCAACTTATTCTGACTCTCTGTTCTCTGTTCATTAACCAATTCTCAATTCAGGCTAATATACTGCAGGAATACCATAGGAACTAGCTTTGTGCAATAACGTTCAACCTATCTAAAACACCTAATCACCACTTCTTAGAGAATTCCGACGAGTAAACTGCCGAACAAGTGAAATACACGATTCCCACACCAGCGTAGTGACATTAGAGACCACCACCAAAGAATTGCTCATATAATGGAAGAACACAGAGACTGTGATGAGATGCTTAACAGGATCAGCTGCATAAATAGTGTGGCTGCAACAGTAGATCAGAAGCTGGGTATTCTGTGGCAAGTGACTGCCTTCCTGACTCCCCAAATCCTTTAGAATCATAGAATCATAGAATGGTTACAGAACAGAAGGAGATAATCCAGCCTGTTATTTCCATGCCGGCACTCTGCAAAAGCAACTCACCTAGTCGCAATCCCACCTTTTCCGCTTCGCCCTGCAATTATTTTTTTCCTCTTCAGGCAATGATCCAGCTCTTTCCTAAAGGCCTCGATTGAATTTGTCTTCACAACACTCTCAGGCAGTGTATTCTGGATCCTAACCACTCAGTAAAAAAACACACAAATATTTTCCTCCTGTCGCTGTTACTTCTTTTGCTAATCACCATAAATCAATGTCCATTGGTTCTGAATCCTTCAGCCAATGGGAATAGTTTCTCCCCATCTATTCTGTTCAGACACCTCACGATTTAGAACACCTCCATCAAATCACTCCTTAATCTTCTCTTCTCCAAGGAGAACAGGCCGAAATTCTCCAACAATTTACATACGTGAAGTTCCTCGTCCCTTTAATCATTCACGTGAATCAATTCTGTACCATCCCTAATGCCTTAAAATCATTCCCAATGTGTGTATCCCAGAACTGGGTACAAATCTCCAGTTGAGGCCGAACCAGTGTTTTATACGGCTTTATGATAACTTACTTGCTTTTGTAAACTATATCTCTATTTATAAAGCCCAGGATCCCATATGTTTGTTAATTGTTTTCTCAACCTGCGCTGAAACCTTTAGCATTTATGCACACATACCTTCAGGTCCCTCTGCTCCTGCACGCTCTTTGGAATTGTACCCCTTTAATTTATATTGCCTCTCCTTGATCTTCCTACAAAATGAAATTGCATAGGAACTTAGAAATAGAAGTGTGTCATCTCGCACTTCCAGCCTGTTCCAACATTGAACGATATCACGGCTGATCTGTGATATATTCACCTTTACCCAATATCTATTAGTACCATTGATTAACAAAAAAACTATCAATCTCAGATTTAAAATTTACAATTAATCTAGCATCAAACGCCATTTTCAGAAGAGAGTGCCAAACTTCTTCCACAGTTTGTGTGCAGAAATGTTTCGTAATTTCACTCTCAAAAAACTGGCACTAATTTTAAGACTATGCCCTCAGTCTTAGACTCCCCAAGCCAGGAACAATAGTTCCTATCTAGCTTCTCTGTTCCCGTTAGTATGTTGAAAACTTCGCTCAGTTCACTCCTTAACCATCTAAATTCCACCGGATAAAACCTTAGTTTGTTTAATCGTTCCTTGTAATGTTACTCTGGGAGTCCACGTATCATTCTGGTAAAGCTACACTGCATCCTCTGTAAGGCCAATATGTACTTCCTCAGGTGTGGTGCCCACAATGGTTGCCAATATTCCAGGTGTGGTCTACTAAGGGCTTTACAAAGTTTTAACTATCCCTTGTATTCTAATCCTTTAGATATGATTTCAGGCATTTCATTTGATTTTTTGATAATTTTCTGCAGCTGTTCATGACATTTTGATGGCACTGCACGTCAGCAAATAATCTTTTCACTGTCTACAACGCACAAGTCAGGAGAATGCAAAGCAGCGTTTTTAACCCCATCCACCACCGCAAATATTCACGTCCTCCAGCATCCGGTGCACGATGGCAGCAGCGTGTGCCATCTACAGGATGCAGTGCAACAAGACATCAATGCTTCTTCGACTGCACATCCCAACCCCGTGACCTCCACCATCTAGAGGAACAGCAGCAACAGGTGCATTGGAGCACCCACAACCAAGTTTCTCCCCTTTATCATCACTGGGTCAAAATCTTGGAATTCCCTCTCGAATAGCACTGGGAGAGCACCTTCACAACACAGAGTGCAGCAGTTCATGAAGATGGCTCTGCACCAACATTTAACATTTTTGATGACACAAAAATGCTACCCAAATGGGGAACTTGTACACGTTTGATTTTACCTCGCAGGACCATGGTATCTTGTCCATTATTTCACGAGGATTATATATAAAATAGATTGGAACATTTTGAAAAAACGTTTATGAGCACGCCACAGCTGCAGTTTCTTCAGTGCAATATTTTGTTGGTAAAATTTGGTAACAAACAGGGAAAAATCGATCAAAGCTGGAAAATGCATTGAGCCAGACAGACCAATCAATCGAAAGAATGAGCAAGGCGAGATTAAGACTATAAATAAGCGTCTATTCATGAATTAATATGGGAAATATGCATTTTAATCGCATACAGAATTATTTCAAATACAAGGACCATTAGATCAGCCGCTGCCAGGGCCACCAAGTAATGATTGATGCATTTTCCACTGGAGAGAATGATGATTATCACCAAATTATCTGCAGTAAAGGTAAAACTGAATAACAAACTCTTCTTAGTCTAGAGATGATCAGCTGACAGTTCTTTGTACGAAATTTCATGGATATTTTTCTTGTCACTCAAATATCTCTCTCTTTCTACCAATCTATCGGATAGGCCTAGGAATTCTGAAAAGATACATTTCTTTCTGGATGATTTAATATATTAGCATGGATAAAGGATTCGTTACAAGACTGAAAAAAGAGGGTAGGAAAAAATGGATTATTTTCAACTTCGCAGGCTCTTCGTCATTTCACACCTCAAGGATCAGTGTTGAGCATCAATTATTTGTAATCCATATGAGTGAATCAGTTGAAGGGACCGAACGTAAGATATTCAAATTTGCTGATGATATAAAGCTTGATGGGAAGGTAGGCTCTGAGGAGGATACAAAGTGTCTGTAAAGGCATATGGATAGGTTAAGTGAGTCGGTTATAAGGTGGCAAATGGAGTATCATGTGAGGTTATTCACTTTGATAGGAAGAATATAAAAAACAAACGAAATACTTTTAAACAGCGAGAAGCTATTAAATGTTGGTGTTCACAGGTATTTGGTTATTTTTGTACAACAAATATAGAAAGTTAATATCGAGGCTAGCAAGCAATTAGGAAGGCAAATGATATGATGGCCTTTATTGCAAGGGGGTCGGAGTACAACAGTAGCACATCTTGCTGCAATGGATCAGGGCTTCGATAAAATCACACTGGAGTACTGTGTACATGTTTTGACACCATACCTAAAGAAAGATATACTTTCCCTGGAGAAGGTGCCACAAAGGTTCACTGGACTGCTTCCTGGGTAGAGCAGTATGTCTTATGAGGAGAGGTTGAATGGAATTGAATTATGCTGCCTTGATTTTAGAAGAATGAGAAGATGATCTCATTGAAATGTTTAAGATTATGAGAAGGCTTGTCAGGGCAGGAAACTGGCTGTTTCTCTTGAGCTAGAGAATCTACAGTTGGTGGCATAGAATCAGGATAAGGGACGACCATTTCAGATGAGTAATCAGGGGAAATTTCTTCACTCAGCTGATTGTGTATAGAAATGTAGAATGATTACAGCACAGAAGAAGGCCATTCAGTCCGTCATGTCCGTGCCTGATCTCTACAAAAGCAACTGACCTTGTTCCACTTCTCCACCTTTTCCCCAGAGCCCTACAATTTGTTTTTGTCTTCAGATAATTATCCAATTCTCTTTTGAACGCCGCGATTGAATCTGCCTCCTGACAGGCAGTGCATTCCCCGTCCTAACCATTCCCTGCATAAAAAAAGTTTTCCTTCATGTCACCATTTTGCCAGACATCTTAGATAAGTGCCCTCTGGTTGTCTATCATTCCACCAAATGGAACAATTTCTCCCTATTTGTTCTTTCCAGATCCCTCATGAATTTAAACACCTCTATCAGATTCCTCTTCATCTTCTCTTCTCCAAGGAGAACAGATCCAGTTTCTCCAACCTATCCACGTAACTGAAGTTCCACATCCCTGGAACCATTCTCACGAATCTGTTCTGCACCTTCTCTAATGCCTTCACATTTATCATAAAGTGTGGTGCCCAGAAATGGACACGATACTCCAGTTGAGGCAGAACCAGTGTTTTATACAGGTTTGTCATAACGTCCTTGCTTGTGTACTCTGTGCCTCTATTTATAAAGCCCAGGATCCCGGATGCTTTATTCACTGCTTTCTCAACCTGCCGTTCAACTCTTCAGTAACTTGTGCACAAATACCCCCAGGCACTTCTGCAATTGTACCCTTTATATTGTCTCTCCTCGTTCATCCTACCAAAATGAATCACTTCACACTTTGCTGTATCTGTGATGTGTCTGCCCATTTCACCAGCCTGCCTATGCCTACTTGAAATTTATCACGATCCTTCTTTCAGTTCACAATAGTTCCAAGGTTTGTGCCATCCGAAAATGTTGATATTATCCCTCCACACCACAGTCTAGGTCATTAATATATATCAGGAAAAGCAGGTGTCCTAACACTGACCCCTGGGGCTCCCCACTGTATGCCTTCCTCCAGTCCGAAAAATAAGTTAATCACTATACTCTATTTCATGTCACTCAGCCAATTTCGTAACCATGCTACTCCAGTCCTTTTATTCTATGGGCTCTAACTTTTCTGACAAACCTGTCATGTGGCACTTAAAAAAATATCTTTTGGAGGTCCATTTACACCACATCAACCGTATTACCCTCATAAACCATCTCTGTTACCTCATCAAAAAACTCAAGCAAGTTCGTGAAACAACATTTGTCCTTTAACATAAATCAGTGATGGCTTTCCTTAATTAATCCACATTTGCCCAAGTCACTGTTAATTTGATCCCAAATTATAGTTTCTAAAATACTTTCTCACCACCGAGGTAAAATTGTCTTTGGAATTTTTTATCCCAGAGGTTTGCTGATGTTCAGTCGTGGAGCACTTTGCAGACTAAGATCAATAGTTTTTTTGTGGACTCCAGGGGAATGAAGGAATATGTGGACCAAGCAGAAACTGAAGCTGTAGTCGAAGATTCGCCAAGATCTCATTAAATGGTGGAACAGGCTCAAGCGACAATTTGGCCTCCTCCTGCTCCTATTACATATGTTTAGTTTAGAGATACAGCACTGAAACAGGACCTTCGGCCCACCGAGTCTGTGCCGACCATCAACCACCCATTTATACTAATCCTACACTAATTCCAAATTCCTACCACATCCCCACCACCTACCGATACTAGGGGCAATTTATAATGGCCAATTAACCTATCAACCAGCAAGTCTTTGGCATGTGGGAGGAAACCAGAGCACCCGGAGGAAACCCACGCAGACACAGGGAGAACTTGCAAACTCCACACAGGCGGGTCGCTGGAGCTGTGAGGCTGCGGTGCTAACCACTGCGCCACTGTGCCGCTCTTGTATTCTCATGAACGTCGTTAACATATCCTGCGTTACTTCAGAAGAGGTAAAAAGAAAAGAAAAACGGTCAAGAGATTGACATGGTTGAATTTTCAACATTCCACGGGACCAAAAACTGAATTTTCCATCTCATAGCTGCAATAAAACCTGCCCGATTTCTATTTCCATTAAATTCAACAATAAGGAATTTCAGGCTGGGTGTTAGAAGGGCTTTCGGATTGCTTATCCCTGTCCACATTGTCGAACAGCTTTCCAATTGGTTTCATGTCATTCAGGCAGATAAACTCCAACACCCAGGTAGAAGATGTTCGCCAATATCTTCTCATTTCGAATATCCTCGCTAATTTTGCAAGGTATGTATTAGCGTGATAACACGATTCTGACTGCAACAATCTGTCTTTTGTCTTCTGGAAGCAGGTGAGAATTCCGACCAGGTGTCCTTTCCATACCTTTCCATACTTTTCTTCAGCAAATGACTACCAGGAACGATTTCTCAGTGTTACATTGTTTCATGTGCACGATATAACGAGAATCATTTCATTTCAGATTGTGCCTCAACTATGTGTCGCTAGAATCCCTTACATCAATGTAGTTTGTTAAGTCAGGGGAGATACATAGGGCGGAATTTTCAATGGCCCGTGGAGGCGGGTCTGGAAGCCGGAATCCCGAAAACGGGGATTAAAGGTGGCCAATTGCTAATAATATCAAGCAAAGACTCTGGAAATGTCAGTGTTTTGCAAACAAGAGCAGGGTTATGTCGGGTGGTACTGCAATCCCGTGATCTGCCCGCTCAGAAAACAGTTTCTTATACCAATGGACTTGAATTTCGGGAAGGGCATTTAACAATGAACTGATGCCAAACTGCCCAAGAGTCTCTACCCTCTGAATCGCTACATCGACATTAGGAAACCTCTTTAAATAATTTTTCAACGTTTAAAGCAATGTATTTCAAACTGTCTATGCTATTCCAAGTACAACGATTGTTCCCCACTAGATGAGAGAAACTTGATCAAACATAAGCTGAATAATGTAGAAAGCAATAGTTTTTGGCTCTGGTCGAAATCTCTGCCAAGAGCGGCAATTTAAGTTTTGGGAGCTGTAGCGTGCACGAACATAGAATTGGAAATTGATCTGAAAATACAGAGAACATATATAATTACCATGTCCCAATTTATCTGTTCCCTGTTTTCCTTTGATGTATGCCACTGGGGTTGGGGAATCGTATGCCCTTCGGCTATAAGTAACAGTGGGGACCATTTCTGTACCCCAATCCCACCCTGACACTTCGGGTGCCCGCCTGGGAGATCTTTCCAGACGTGCCAATTAAGAGGCTGCCTCCGAGTCTGCCATCCAGTTAAGGACAGTGGGCAGGTGCCTGAGGCTGTAGGCCGAATGAGAGGGCTAGCAGCTTGGAAGGACAACAGCTGCTCTGTCAGAGGTGGCCTTCCCAATGTCAGAGATGGAACACAAGTGAGCTTCCATCTCGAGAAGCATACTGAAGAAATATTAACTATAATAAAACATACGGTGCCACAGCTGCGAGGCCACCCCCGTGGAAGGAAATCTCATAACAGGATGGCCGGCTGCAGCAGCTGTGGCACACTGGTGGTTGCGGCTCTGGTAGGGGTGCGTGGTAAGGTTGTGTTGGAGGCTTCAAAGGTCCTACAGGCCAGCCACTGGCAAGCCGCCTCCAGGCACCTTGGCCCTCAGTGACAGACCAATTTCCCATCGGAGAGATTGTAGCAGCGCGCCCTATGGGTCCAGAAATGGACAATTAATTATGCGTTTCGCTACCCGCTGTGGCAAGTTGGATAGCATCTGCAGGTGCTGAACCTGTTGGGGTGCCAATCAAGTGGGCTGCGTTCTGGATGGGTGTTGAGCTTCTTGAGTGTTGTTGGAGTTGCACCCATCCAGGCAAGTAAGAAGTATTCCATCACAGTCCTGACTTGTTCCTTGTAGATGGTGGACAGGCAGTGGGGGACAGGAAGTGAGTTACTCGCTGCAGAATTCCCACCTTCTGATGTGCTCTTGTAGCTGATCTCTTTGGTTTCTGGTCAATGATAATCCCCAGGATGTTGATAGTAGGGGACTCAGCGATTGTAACCTCATTGAACATTATGGGGAGAGGTCTGGATTATTTCTTGCTTGAGATCGCCGTTGCCTGGCACTTGCATGGCGCGAATGGTACTTGCCATGTATCAGCCCAAGCCCAGATGTTCTCCAGGTCTTTCTCCATCTGGACACGGGCTGCTTCAGTATCTCAGGAGTCACGAATGGTGCTGAACATTGTGCAATTATTAGCGAACATCCCCACTTCTGACATTAGAATGGAGGGAAGGTCATTGATGAAGTAGCTGAAGATGGTTGGGCCTAGAACTCTACCCAGAGGAACTCTTGCGGTGACGTCCTGGATCTGAGGTGATTGCCCTCTAACAACCACGACCATCTTCCTTTGTGCTAGGTTTGAATCCAAACAGCAGAGAGTTTTTCCCCCCCCTGATTCCAATTGATTCCAGTTTTGCTGGGGCTCCTTGATGCCATACCCAGACAAATGCTGCCTTGATGCCAAGGGCAATCAGTCTCACCTCATCTTTAGAGTTCAGCCGCTTTGTCCATGTTTGGACAAAGGCTGTAATGAGGTCAGGAGATGAATGGCCCTGGTGGAACCACAACTGAGCGCTAGTGAACATATTACTGCTGAGCAAGTGTCGCTTGATAGCACTGTCGACGAGCCCTTCAACCAATTTACTGATGATCCAGAGTAGACTGATGAGGCAATAATTGGATGGGTTAGATTTGTCCTGCTTTGTGTGTACAGGATATACTTTGGCAATTTTCCACATTGCTGTGTAGATGCCAGTGTTGTAGCTGTACTGGAACAGCTTGATGGGGGTATGGCTAGTTGTGAAGCACAAATCTTCAATACTATTGCCGGAATGTTGTCAGGGTCCATGGCTTTTGTGTTACAAAATGCCTTCAGCCGTTTCTTGATATCACATAGCATGATCCGGATTGGCTGAAGACTGACATCTGTGATGCTGGGGACCTCAGAAGGAGGTCGAGATGGAGCATCCATCGGCACCTCTGGTTGAAAATGGATGCAAATGCTTCAGTCTTGTCTTTTGCACTAATGTCCTGGGCTCCACATTGTGAAGAATGAGTATAGCTGTGGAACCACCTCCTCCTGTTGTTTGATTGTCCACAAATATTCACGACTGGATGTGGCAGGACTGCAAACCATCCAATCCGTTGGTTATGGGATCACTTAGCCCTGCCTATCAAAAGCTGCTTCTGCTGTTTGGCATGCAAATCAACTTGTGTTGTATCTTTACCAGGCAGACACTTCATTTTTACATATGTGTGCTGATGCTCCTGTCATGCTCTCTTGCACTGTTCACTGAACCAGGGTTGATCCCCCCGCTTGATGTTAGTGGTAGGGTGAGGCATATGACAGGCCATGAGGTTTCAGATTGTGGTTGCAGACAATTCTGCTATTGTTGATGGCCCACAGTGCTTCGTGGATGCCCAGTTTTGAGCTGTCAGCTCTGTTCGAAATCAATCCCATTTAGTACGGTGGTGGTACCACACAGCATGATGCTGGGTACCTCAGTGTGAAGATGGGACTTCATCTGCAGAAGGACTGCGGCCACTCTTACCAATGCTGTCGTGGACAGTTGGATCTCCGACAGATGGATTGGTTAGGACGAGGTCAAGTAGGTTTTTACCTCTTGTTGGTTCCCGCAACAGCCCTTTCCTATCCTGAGTGGCGTGAAACAGGGCTGTGTTCTCGCACCCACACTTTTTGGGATTTTCTTCTCCCTGCTGCTTTCAAATGCGTTCAAGTCCTCTGAAGAAGGAATTTTCCTCCACACAAGATCAGGGGGCAGGTTGTTCAACCTTGCCCATCTAAGGGCGAAGTCCAAAGTACGGAAAGTCCTCATCAGGAACTCCTCTTTACTGACGCTGCTGCTTTAACATCTCACACTGAAGAGTACCTGCAGAGTCTCATCGACTGGTTTGTGGCTGCCTGCAATGGATTTGGCCTAACCATCAGCCTCAAGAAAACGAACATCATGGGGCAGGACGTCAGAAATGTTCCATCCATCAATATTGGCGACTACGCTCTGGAAGTGGTTCAAGAGTTCACCTACCTAGGCTCAACTATCACCAGTAACATGTCTCTAGATGCAGGAATCAACAAGCGCATGGGAAAGGCTTCCACTGCTATGTCCAGACTGGCCAAGAGAGTGTGGGAAAATGGCACTCTGACACGGAACACAAAAGTCCGAGTGTATCAAGCCTGTGTCCTCAGTACCTTACTCTATGGCAGCGAGGCCTGGACAATGTATGTCAGCCAAGAGCGACATCTCAATTCATTCCATCTTCGCTGCCTCCGGAGAATACTTGGATCAGGTGGCAGGACCGTATCTCCAACACAAGAGTCCTCGAGGCGGCCAACATCCCCAGCTTATACACACTACTGAGACAGCGGTGCTTGAGATGGCTTGGCCATGTGAGCCGCATGGAAGATGGCAGGATCCCCAAAGACACATTGTACAGCGAGCTCGTCGCTGGTATCAGCCGAACCGGCCGTCCATGTCTCCGCTCTAAAGACGTTTGCAAACGCGACATGAAGTCCTGTGACATTGATCACAAGTCGTGAGAGTCAGTTGCCAGTGATCGCCAGAGCTGGCGGGCAGCCATAAAGGCGGGTCTAAAGTGTGGCGAGTCGAAGAGACTTAGCAGTTGGCAGGAAAAAAGACAGAGGCGCAAGGGATAGCATTGAGAAAGTGGCGTTCAGATGGATGATCAGCCATGATCTAATTGAGTGATGCTACAGACTCGACGAGCTGAATGGTCTACTCGTGCTCATATGTACCTATGCTCCTATTGCAGCGGGAAAAGTGACACAATGATACGGCTGAAGATGTGCATTAATTGATTATAAGCAGCTTACAAGGAATACCAGCTATTGGAAGAAAAGAGAAGTAAATATTTTTTCTCTGTGTGATTTCCAACTGTTACATCTACCAGGAGCAGCGAAGTTGTCTGTTAGTACCATTGTCGTACGGATCTTCTGCTTTCAGTATAACGTCTTATCGATACCAGAGAGAATCTTCAAGGGACAAGTGAGCACTACACAATTATTGGCATTAGTTACAGTCCTTTGAACAAACAGATTAAGGTGAGTCATATTTACAGCTACTGAAAGTTATTGTGTCACGGGAATGCCCTTTGAAAGAGTAAGGAGTCTATTATCGTGTGTTCCATCGAATATTTCGATATCTCCATTCCTACAGTAATGGTACAAGACTCCTGAAACTGAGGGCATTAATGTACATATTAATGCCAGACGTTTGATGAAACAGGTATGCGCATTAGGAGTGGGTTAGCATTATCTTGATCTCAGTTCCATCAAGAATGTTTTCTATCGGCTTTAATTTATATTTTATCTAATCCATATTACAGGGGATCAATATTACATGTAAGCGACATTCCGACGCGCACAGAAAGTAAGATTTTCAGTTATATACAGCTGAGCAGCCCTGGAGATATGCAGACTTGTTAGATTTCTGGAGATACAAACAGAACTTCTGTGCAGGTACAAACGGGGTTAACAGTTAAATGGGCAAGTTGTCCACTCGAACGTCATTTGAATAAACGCTTTAAAACGCCTAGTTTTATATGATCATGAAATTTCATTAAGAAAATGCCATTGTTCTCAAGGTATTAATGATGACGTTTGTTGTGCAGATCTGTTGGTCAGTGTAAAAGTAAGCATCATATAATATTTATAGTTTTTTTGAGTCTATGTTATGTCCATTTCTTTGTTTGGAAATCAATTAGCAGAAAAGTCAAGAGTTGACTGTCAAAGACACCAGCCTAGCTGGAAGGTTAATAGACATGAATTGACAATCAGTGGGTTTAATCTCTCTGATTGAAAAAGAAACATATTTCATTGGAATGTGCCGACATGAAAACAAGACATCACAAACAATGAAATCGGTCAACCTCCCACTTTGTAAAATTCAAGGAATTCAATACTCCCTTAAAATAATTCAGTGCACACATCATGTCTCAGGCGTTTTAATGCCTCTATTTCCGGTGGGAATTCTGTAATGCTGGACCCAGACAGCAGAGAAAGTCTTGCTTCGGCCAGAGCAGAAGCGGAAAATGGCATCTTTTGTGGGCTCGAATTTAACTCCAGGGCGGGAAAGTGAGTGACGTGTATCTGGGAGCGGCAGTATGCAGGCTCGGCCTATTTTAACGGTCGGGAACGTGTGGTCTGCAGCTTACTGAGCTCTCAAATGAAACAGCAGCTAAATTTCTACCAAACATAAAAATCGGATAGGGGGGTGCAATCAACGACCTTCAAGGCATTCGTTCATGGCAAAAGGTAAGTGGATAGACGGAGAACTTGGTCAGGGATGGGGTGAAGACCAGGCTCCAAGAAGCTCAAGGTTTTCTTGTGCGTTTCAAAGAAGAATACATACTCCTGTTGATCCACGCGGAAGAAAAACGTCCAGCTTCCGAGAAAGTCTGTAGTAAAGCTCGTCACGAATTTCCTGCAGCACCAAGATGTTCTTCATGCGACATAAAGCCGCAATCACCACAATAAATCCAATAACATCATAGATGATTCCGGAAGAAACCGGGATCAGTAGGCTGATGACACCGCGCCAGACTACAAGTAAGAACCTGGTGAACATGCCTGGGATTCTGGTGATACGCACAGACGACACCAGCTCATTCGGATCACGTTTAGTTGAATAACATCCAAAACCCTAAGACTAACAATCCTAATATTATAGGGACCCATTTGATAACAGTTTCTTCCGAATCACATTTTCACTCGTGGCTCGATATAACACAAGCACCACGTTGGATACAAGCATGGGTGTAACACAAGCACCACGTTGGATGCAAGCAAGGGTTTTCTGATTGACATTGAAGCACACTTACTAATCAGTCGCAACAGATCTGTTGAGTGACGACAATACTTTTTTTTTACTGTCCATCATCTTACTTGTTATTCACTTTCTGCATTGGTAGGCGGTTCAGAAGTGGATAGCTAAATACATTAATAAATAAATAATTGGTTCTTTAAAACAAAATAAGGATGGAAGGGCAGGTGAGATGTTGCTGCTGCAGTCTGTGGGAGCTCGTGGGCACCAATGTGATTCACGGCAACAAAGTTTGCCTTGAGTGTCTGCGGCTCGAGGTACTGCGGCTCTGCGTTAACCAGCTGGATGCCGAGCTGCAGACCACATCAGGGAGGGAGAAATTACCTGAACATTTTGTACCAGGAGGCGGCCACACTCCTTAGGATAGAGTCTTCTGATTTGGTCCATGGTCAGGGACAGAACTGTGTGATTGTGAGTGAGGCACATATGGAAACCAGAACGTAGAATTGTAGGAGCCTCAGCCTTTGCAATCGTCTTACAGGTTCGACGTTCTTGCAATATTTATCAATAAAAGCTGGGGATGCAAGTTGGGTGAGTGAACTGAGCAATAGTACAGGAGGCCATTCAACCATGGGGACTAAATAGGAATTTAGTGGTAGTAGGAGATAGCATTGTCAGGAGGAAAGACACAGATTTCTGCAGCGAGAGCGAGAGTCCAGACAGTTGTGTTACCTGCCCAGTGCCAGGGTTCAGGACATCTGCTCTGGGCTGGAGAGGAACTTGCAGTCGGAAGGGGAGGATCCAGTGGTCATGATCAATGTAGGTACCAACGACATAGGCAGAAATAGAAAAGAGTTTCTGCTGAGGGACTATGAGCAGCTAGGGTCCAAACTAAAAAGCAGAAAGGTAATAATCGTTGCATTATTACCTGAGCCACGTGCAAATTGGCCGAGGGCAAATGAGATTAGAGAAATGATTGTGCAGCTCAAAGATGGGTGTGGTAGAGGTGGATTCAGTTTCGTGGAGTACTGGCACCAGTATGGGGAAAATGGGAGTTGTACCGTTGAGGTGGTCCACACCTGAACCATGCTGGAACCAGTGTTCTAGCAACCCACATATCTAGGAAAGTAGAGTTGGTTTTAAACTAAATAATGGGGGTAAGGGATCAACTTTGGGAAGAGGTGATAAATCAAAAAGTAGAGACAAGGCAAGAGAAAAATGTTGAAATATGGGAAATGATAAACAGACCATGGCAGGAAGGGACATAGAGTACAAATCTAAGAGTAAATCAGCAGATAAGGCTAGAGGTTACAAACATAATAAAAGGACTACACAAAAGGCTCTGCATCAGAATACACAGAGTATTTGAAACAAAACAGATGAGCTGATAGTGGAAATAGAATAAAATAAGTACGATCTAATAGTCATTACAGAGACATGGTTGCAAGATGACAAAGATTGGAACCTGAATATTGAAGGGTACAGGACATTTTGTTTGTTCTTTTGTTCTTGACAGGTAGCTCTATTAATTAAAGATGGTATTTGCAAAATATAGATGGATAACCTATGTCCAGGAAACGAGGTATAGAAGCAGTTTGGGTAGAGATCAGAAATGATAAATGCATGAGCTCACTTGTGGAAGTGGTGTACAGGGCCCCTAACAGTAACCATATGGTAGGACGAGGTATACAGGAAGAAATAATGAGAGTCTGTCAGAAAGACACGGTGATAATCGTGGGGGAGTTTTAATTCACATGGAGACTGGAAAATTCAGATGGGCAAAGGTAGCCGAGATGAAGAGTTCATAAAATATTTTCGGGATAGTTTCTTAGAAAGCACGTTCTGGAGCTAACCAGAGTACAAGCAATACGAGACCTGGTAAAGGGCAACGAGATAGGATTAATTAGTGACCTGATAGTTAAGGCATCCCCAGGCAACAGTGAACATAATGTGATTGGAGTTTACATTCAGTTTGAGGGAGAGAAGAATGGGTCTAAGAATATCATTTCAAGTGTAAATAAGAGCAATTATGAGCGTATGAAAGAACAACTAGCTAAAATTAACTGGCAAATATGTTAAGAGATAGGTCAACAGATATTTAAGAGAATATTTCAGTGTACACAAAAGGGATACATTCCAACGAGAGAGGGAGGATTACCATCCGTGGTTAACTAAAAAAGGTTAAGAAAAAGCATATAATTGCGCAAGGATGGCTGGTACGTCATAAGATTGGACAGAATATTTTAAAAAAACAGCAAAGAATGACCAAAAGATTAATAAGGAGGGAAAATTAAAGGACGAGAGAAGGCGAGATAGAAATTTATAAGCATATGGCAGGAGTTTGCGTAGATATTTTTTAAAAAGAAAACAGTTAACACGGTGGGTGTTTGTCCTAAAGAAAGTGAGTCTGGGGAATTTATGAGGGAAATACGGAGATTGCAAATGAATTCAACTGGTATTTTGCATCAGTCTTCACGATAGACGATACAAGTAACATCACAGAAATAGCTGGAACTCGGGAAATGGAAAGGAGGGCCTGCTCAAGAAAATTCCGAGCACCAGGGAAACGTGACTGAGCTATTTGTTGGAGCTGCAATTTGACAAGTCCCCGGGACCTGATGGACTTGATCCCAGGTTTGGAAAATAAATGGCCAGTTAGATAGTTGATGCATTGGTTTTATTGTTGAAGAACTCACGCGGTTCGGGGAAGGTGCCAATCGATCGGAAAATGGCCATTATAACTCACACATTCAAACAGAAAGGGAGACAGAAATCGGGAAATGAAAGTAGACTGATTTTTCGTTTGGTTCTCTGAGCAGCCGCAGCATAAAGCAAAGCATTTTAAGCAGCTAGTGCCATGACTCGCACTTGAACCGAAGTTGCTGTGGCCACAACGCAGAGTGCTAACCACTAAACGACCACAGCGCTACACCGCAGCTGCAGTAATGTCACAACTGATACTGCCTCGAAAAGATGCATATTGGCGACGAGGCCAACATCAGATCTGTAAAAAAATTCTAGCAGCAATGTAATACGACACACGCCCCAGAATCTACTACAGCTTTAATCCACTGCCTTCGACGGTTCGCCCAGGCTGTCCGAAACAGCAGAGAACATATAGAACATTAGAACATTACAGCGCAGTACAGGCCCTTCAGCCCTCGATGTTGCGCCGACCTGAGAAACCATCTGACCTACACTATTCCATTTTCATACATATGTCTATCCAATGACCACTTAAATGCCCTTAAAGTTGGCGAGTCTACTACTGTTGCAGGCAGGGCGTTCCACGCCCCTACTACTCTCTGAGTAAAGAAACTACCTCTGACATCGGTCCTATATCTATCACCCCTCAACTTAAAGTTATGTCCCCTCGTGTTTGCCATCACCATCCGAGGAAAAAGACTCTCACTATCCACCCTATCTAACCCTCTGATTATCTTATATGTCTCTGTTAAGTCACCTCTCCTCCTCCTTCTCTCTAACGAAAACAACGTCAAGTCCCTCAGCCTTTCCTCATAAGACCTTCCCTCCATACCAGGCAACATCCCAGTAAATCTCCTCTGCACCCTTTCCAAAGCTTCACATCCTTCCTATAATGCGTGACCAGAACTGCACGCAATACTCCAGGTGCGGTCTCACCAGAGTTTTGCACAGCTGCAGCATGACCTCGTGGCTCCGAAACTCGATCCCCCTACTAATAAAAGCTAACACGCCATATGCCTTCTTAACAGCCCTATTAACCTGGGTGGCAACTTTCAGGGATTTATGTACCTGGACACCAAGATCTCTCTGCTCATCTACACTACCAAGAATCGTCCCATTAGCCCAGTACTCTGCATTCCTGTTACTCCTTCCAAAGTGAATCACCTCACACTTTTCCGCATTAAACTCCATTTGCCATCTCTCAGCCCAGCTCTGCAGCCTATCTATTTCCCTCTGTAACCTACAACATCCTTCGGCACTATCCACAACTCCACCGACCTTCCTGTCATCCGCACATTTACTAACCCACCCTTCTACACCCTCATCCAGGTCATTTATAAAAATGACAAACAGCAGTGGCCCCAAAACAGATCCTTGCGGTACACCACTAGCAACTAAACTCCAGGATGAACATTTGCCATCAACCACCACCCTCTGTCTTCTTTCAGCTCGCCAATTTCTGATCCAAAGCGCTAAATCACCTTCAATCCCATACTTCCATATTTTCTGCAATAGCCTACCGTGGGGAACCATATCAAACGCTTTACTGAAATCCATATACACCACATCCACTGCTTTACCCTCATCCACCTGTTTGGTCACCTTCTCAAAAAACTCAATAAGGTTTGTGAGGCACGACCTACCCATCACAAAACGGTGCTGACTATCTCTAATGAACTTATTATTTTCAAGATGATTATAAATCCTATCTCTTATAACATTTTCCAACATTTTACACACAACCGAAGTAAGGCTCACAGATCTATAGTTACCATGGCTGTCTCTACTCCCCTTCTTGAACAAGGGGACAACATTTGAAATCCTCCAGTCTTCCGGCACTATTCCTGTCGAAAATGACGACATAAAGATCAAGGTCAAAGGCTCTGCAATCTCCTCCCTGGCTTCCCAGAGAATCCTAGGATAAATCCCATCTGGCCCAGGGGACTTATCTATTTTCACACTTTCCAAAATTGCTAACACCTCTTCCTTGTGAACCTCAATCCCATCTAGCCTAGTAGTCTGTATCTCAGTATTCTCATCGACAACATTTTCTTTCTCTACTGTAAATACTGACGAAAAATATTCATTTAACGCTTCCCCTATCTCCTCTGAGTCCACACATAACTTCCCACTACTATCCTTGATTGCCCCTAATCTATCTCTAGTCATTCTTTTATTCCTGATATACCTATAGAAAGCCTTTGGGTTTTCCTTGATCCTATCCGCCAATGACTTCTCGTGTCCTCTCCTCACTCTTCTTAGCTCTCCCTTTAGATCCTTCCTGGCGAGCTTGTAACTCTCAAGCGCCCTAACTGAGCCTTCACGTCTCATCCTAACATAAGCCTTCTTCTTCCTCTTGACAAGCGCTTCAACTTCTTTCGTAAACCATGCCTCCCTCGCTCGACAACTTCCTCCCTGCCTCACAGGTACATACTGATCAAGGACACGCAGTAGCTGCTCCCTGAATAAGCTCCACATTTCGATTGTGCCCATCCACTGCAGTTTCCTTCCCCATCCTACGCATCCTAAATCTTGCCTAATCGCATCATAATTTCCTTTCCCCCAGCTAAAATTCTTGCCCTGCGGTATAAACCTGTCCCTGCCCATCGCTAAGGTAAACCTAACCGAATTGTGATCACTAGCACCAAAGTGCTCACCTACATCTAAATCTGACACCTGGCCGGGTTCATTACCCAGTACCAAATCCAATGTGGCATCACCCCTGGTTGGCCTGTCTACATACTGTGTCAGAAAAACCTCCTGCACACACTGGACAAAAACTGACCCATCTAAAGTACTCGAACTATAGTATTTCCAGTCAATATTTGGAAAGTTAAAGTCCCTCATAACAACGACCGTGTTACTCTCGCTCCGGTCGACAATCATCTTCGCTATCCTTTCCCATCATTTCAATTTCGAAACTAACTGAAACCAGCCTTTCCTGATGACTGCCCGCCCAGTCCACGGTTTTGCACTGGACGTTGGGAAGAAAATCAAATGCTGTCGGTCAGAAACGGAGTCGACTTTTTTTCCGCAAAAAGAGTCATGTATTCCCCAGCGATTTTAGTAGGCTCGCCCAGCAGGCGGAGACGAGAGAAGAAAATTGCACAGTGGTTCAGCCGTGACTCGCATTCGAACCGAGGTTGCTGCGGCCACAACGCAGAGTACTAACCACAAAACGATCACGGCGCCACACACCAGCTGCCGATGGAACGTCTTGCAGCTGCAGCAATGTCACAACCGACACTGCCTCGAAAAGATGCATTTTAGCGAAAAGACTAACATCAGAGCTGTAAAAAATATCTAGCAGCAATGTAATACGATACTCGCCCCAAGAGCGACTACAGCTTTAATCTAATGCCTTAGAACGTTCGCCCAGGCTGTCCGAAGAAGCACATTTCAATTTCGAAATAAGTGAAAGTTGCCTTTCCTGATGACTGCCCGCCCAGCCCAGCCCAGCCAATGGTTTTGCATTTGACGTTGGGAAGAAAATCAAATGATGTCGTTCCGAAACGGAGTCGACATTTTTCCGCAAAAGGAGTCATATATTCCCCAGCGTCATACAAAGGCGAAATGGTGCAGATGCTGGAAACTCCAGAAATAAAAAGCGACTGCTTGAGCTAATTAGCATGTTTGACTTTGTCATGAGAAACAGAGTTAATGTTCCAGGGATATGATATTTAGGAAATTAAACAATGACGAAAGGGTTGACTTGTTCAAATCGCATTGTTGCTGTCAGCAATTTCAACCCCAGGTGTCCCATATGACAGGTGAGGATACTCAGCATTATCCCAATGAGGAACGCATCCACAGCCTATATATGGTGGGATGCATCGTTCCTGTTCCACTGAATCTTTCGAAAAAAAATATTTGATGACGCTTGTTTCACCTTCCATCGGACACTGTTGAAAAAAACTTATAATTCACATTTCCGTCTCTTTGTAAATTAAGATGCAGAGTAACCGGATGCAGGCAGCGAGGAATCTGTGAGGCAAACTGCCACGCAGAAAAGTGTAGAAAATGTGAGTCGCAGAAACATACACATAGACAGAAATAAGCACACAGGCAGACAATTACATTCGCGCCACTGAAGTGCCAGGCAATGACCAACTGCAACAAGTGAGTATCCAACCATCTCCGCTTGACAGTCAATGGCATTACCATCGCTGAATCCCGAACTATCAACATGTGCCGGGTTACAACTAGCCAGAAACTGAACTAGATCAGCCATATAAGTACTGTGGCTACAGGAGCAGGTCACAAGCTGCTAATTTAACTTCTGAATCCCCAAAGCCTGCCCACCATCCACAAGACAGGAAGGCAGGCACCACCAGTTCCGAAAAGGGTCACTGACCCGAAACGTTAACTCTGCTTCTCTTTCCACAGATGCTGCCAGACCTGCTGAGTGATTGCAGCATTTCTTGTTTTTGTACCAGTCAGGAGTGTTTTGGAATACCCTCCATTTGTTGGTTGAGTGCAGCTCCAGCAACACTCAAGAAGCTCGACCCCATCCAGGACAAACAACGCGCTTGACTGACACCCCCATGAATCAACTTCAACATTCGCTCCTTCCACCACGGACTCACAGTGGCTGCAGTGCACTTTAAAATCCTGATTGCTTTCATCGAGCCTCTGTTGAGTCACTAGCTCGCTAGCTTAGCTTCCTGCTGCAGTCAGTTAAAGCGATTGAACCAACTTCGTTCAGCTGATGGACAAGTAAATGCCACTGCCAGGCAGTTTCTGTTTAACAAGGCAATTTAAGTCACTTGAAGTTTGAAAGATCTATGACAATGCCTGACTCTTAATTTGCATTTAACTTGCGGAAAGCTTACCGGAATTTACCATGTGGACTAAAGTCCCACCGTCACACGCAGACAAGGTCTCCACTCCGGCGAAGAATTTACTCCGTGCGCCTCTCGCTTGCAGCATGATTGTTTGAAAAGACGGTTGAAAGGTACCTATTGAATGAAAATATTAAACCAAATGCAGATCTAGTGTCAGGAAATTAATCCAGATGATGAGGCAATCCTCCCGTTTGCTCGAGATCGATATCGATATTACCCAAATCTTTCCAGAGGGAGCGGGGTAAATAAAATGAGCCTTGTGAAGCAGTGCGTTAAATATTAAGCCGACAGTTGTGAGGGGGTTCGACGCTCCTCGGGGAAAAACGAGCGAATTGCAAATGCAACGCATTAAGGACTCGGCCATCACAACTGTGGCTACTTATTCATCAACAATTTAAACTCTGCTATGACAGCAAAACACTGTGGCGACTGGCAGTCTAACTTGCGCACAGCAATGTTGGAAATGTTCAGCAAATGAAGCAGCATCGGTGGAGAGAGGAGGGAAGATAACATTTCAGATCAACGACCGTTCACTTTAAAATTAATCCTCACCTCGCTGACTCTGCACTGTGTGTTGAATCTCGGTAACGACTGTTTAGTTGGTTCTCTGATATTCAATTTGCTGCAAATTCCTCAACTCGAAAAGAACTGCAGCGATCCGTGCAATAATCTAAATCCTCTGATATTTAATGGCAATATGACATCAGTATTCTGCTGGATACTGAATGTGAACAGCAGAAATGTGGTGGTCTGCTCCCACAGCGCACAGACCAGCCCCAGTCTCTGTTGCTGCCCGCCGGCTGCTCAAACCTTATCTCTGATTATAAATTGCAACCAGATTCAAGCTAAACGTGCAGGATAGAGATGAATCACCGAGGCAAAGATCAAATATATAAAATAGATTACTTACACCAGAGAAATAATCACACAATATCTATTGACCATTAAAATGCAGCATTATATGAAGAAGACAACAAAGACTTTCAGTACTTTTGGCGATCTGTGATAGGTGTTTAGAGGCAAAGAAAGTCCAGGTCATCAGTAAGCATTGGAATTATCAATAGATTCCGAAGATAATGTTGTGAACAATCGGGCCGCTGCCCTTCGGAAGGCCAGACCTGCTTTTGCAGCGCTTGTCTGCCTAGCCGTCCCACAGGTCTAAATGCATGGACTGGTTTCAAGGGAGAGATGTACATTAGTGCGAATGGGAGATGGACCTCGAGGAAGAGCGGTGGCGGCAAAGCAGCGTAAAGGCGTAAGTATTGATGGTGATTATTATAGTTGTTAAGGCGGCAGTAAAGTGACAACGAAATGGAAGGACTAAAGTAAAGTAGGGTTAGTGATTGTGGAAGGGAGGAAAATGTGAGGGAAGAGGCAGGTTTGAATTGGGGAGCATCAAGCACAGACACCCAACAGTGCGAGGTTTGGATGGAGCAAATTGCTTTTGTTCAGCAAACAAGCATATAAATAAACACGGATTTTAGTGGGCTCTCCAAGTGGGCGCCGAGGAGAAAGGAGAACTGCAAACAGTTATTGCCGTGACTCGGATTCGAACCGAGGTTGCTGCGGCCACAACGCAGAGTACTAACCACTATACGATCACGGCGCCACACACTTGCTGTGGTTATGAACCCGGGCAGCTGCAGCAATGTCACAACCGACACTGCCTCGAAACGATGCATTTTTGCGATGGGACCAACATCAGATCTGTAAAATTTTTTGGCAGCAATGTAATACGACACACGCCCCAGGAGCGATTACAGCTTTAATCCACTGCCTTAGACCGTTCGCCCAGGCTGTCCTAAACAGCACATTTCAATTTCGAAACTAACTGAAAGCTGCCTTTCCTGATGACTGCCCGCCCAGCCCATGGTTTTGCATTGCAAGTTGGGGGAAATATCAAACGCTGTCGGTTCGAAACGGAGTCGACTTTTTCCGCGAAAAGAGTCATATATTCCCCAACGTCATACAAAGGCGAAATGCTGAAGATGCTGGAACCTTGATATATAAAAAGCCACTGCTTGAGCTAATTAGCAGCTTTGACTTTGTCATGAGAAACAGAGTTAATGTTCCAGGTATATGATATTTAGGAAATTAAACAATGACGAAAGGGTTGACTTGTTCAAATCGCATTGTTGCTGTCAGCAATTTCAACCCCAGGTGTCCCATATGACAGGTGAGGATACTCAGCATTATACCAATGAGGAACGCATCCACAGCCTATATATGGTGGGATGCATCGTTCCTGTTCCACTGAATCTTTCGAAAAAAAATATTTGATGACACTTGTTTCACCTTCCATCGGACACTGTTGAAAGAAAACTTATAATTCACATTTCCGTCTCTTTGTAAATTAAGATGCAGAGTAACCGGATGTAGGCAGCGAGGAATCTGTTAGGCAAACTGCCACGCAGAAACGTGTAGAAAATGTGAGGCGCAGAAAGATACACATAGACAGAAATAAGCACACAGGCAGACAATTACATTCGCGCCACATAAGTGCCAGGCAATGACCAACTGCAACAAGTGAGTATCCAACCATCTCCGCTTGACAGTCAATGGCATTACCATCGCTGAATCCCGAACTATCAACATGTGCCGGGTTACAACTAGCCAGAAACTGAACTAGATCAGCCATATAAGTACTGTGGCTACAGGAGCAGGTCACAAGCTGCTAATTTAACTTCTGAATCCCCAAAGCCTGCCCACCATCCACAAGACAGGAAGGCAGGCACCACCAGTTCCGAAGAAGGGTCACTGACCCGAAACGTTAACTCTGCTTCTCTTTCCACAGATGCTGCCAGACCTGCTGAGTGATTGCAGCATTTCTTGTTTTTGTACCAGTCAGGAGTGTTTTGGAATACCCTCCATTTGTTGGTTGAGTGCAGCTCCAGCAACACTCAAGAAGCTCGACCCCATCCAGGACAAACAACGCGCTTGACTGACACCCCCATGAATCAACTTCAACATTCGCTCCTTCCACCACGGACTCACAGTGGCTGCAGTGCACTTTAAAATCCTGATTGCTTTCATCGAGCCTCTGTTGAGTCACTAGCTCGCTAGCTTAGCTTCCTGCTGCAGTCAGTTAAAGCGATTGAACCAACTTCGTTCAGCTGATGGACAAGTAAATGCCACTGCCAGGCAGTTTCTGTTTAACAAGGCAATTTAAGACACTTGAAGTTTGAAAAATCTATGACAATGCCTGACTCTTAATTTGCATTGAACTTGCGGAAAGCTTACCGGAATTTACCATGTGGACCAAAGTCCCACCGTCACACGCAGACAAGGTCTCCACTCCGGCGAAGAATTTACTCCGTGCGCCTCTCGCTTGCAGCATGATTGTTTGAAAAGACGGTTGAAAGGTACCTATTGAATGAAAATATTAAACCAAATGCAGATCTAGTGTCAGGAAATTAATCCAGATGATGAGGCAATCCTCCCGTTTGCTCGAGATCGATATCGATATTACCCAAATCTTTCCAGAGGGAGCGGGGTAAATAAAATGAGCCTTGTGAAGCAGTGCGTTAAATATTAAGCCGACAGTTGTGAGGGGGTTCGACGCTCCTCGGGGAAAAACGAGCGAATTGCAAATGCAACGCATTAAGGACTCGGCCATCACAACTGTGGCTACTTATTCATCAACAATTTAAACTCTGCTATGACAGCAAAACACTGTGGCGACTGGCAGTCTAACTTGCGCACAGCAATGTTGGAAATGTTCAGCAAATGAAGCAGCATCGGTGGAGAGAGGAGGGAAGATAACATTTCAGATCAACGACCGTTCACTTTAAAATTAATCCTCACCTCGCTGACTCTGCACTGTGTGTTGAATCTCGGTAACGACTGTTTAGTTGGTTCTCTGATATTCAATTTGCTGCAAATTCCTCAACTCGAAAAGAACTGCAGCGATCCGTGCAATAATCTAAATCCTCTGATATTTAATGGCAATATGACATCAGTATTCTGCTGGATACTGAATGTGAACAGCAGAAATGTGGTGGTCTGCTCCCACAGCGCACAGACCAGCCCCAGTCTCTGTTGCTGCCCGCCGGCTGCTCAAACCTTATCTCTGATTATAAATTGCAACCAGATTCAAGCTAAACGTGCAGGATAGAGATGAATCACCGAGGCAAAGATCAAATATATAAAATAGATTACTTACACCAGAGAAATAATCACACAATATCTATTGACCATTAAAATGCAGCATTATATGAAGAAGACAACAAAGACTTTCAGTACTTTTGGCGATCTGTGATAGGTGTTTAGAGGCAAAGAAAGTCCAGGTCATCAGTAAGCATTGGAATTATCAATAGATTCCGAAGATAATGTTGTGAACAATCGGGCCGCTGCCCTTCGGAAGGCCAGACCTGCTTTTGCAGCGCTTGTCTGCCTAGCCGTCCCACAGGTCTAAATGCATGGACTGGTTTCAAGGGAGAGATGTACATTAGTGCGAATGGGAGATGGACCTCGAGGAAGAGCGGTGGCGGCAAAGCAGCGTAAAGGCGTAAGTATTGATGGTGATTATTATAGTTGTTAAGGCGGCAGTAAAGTGACAACGAAATGGAAGGACTAAAGTAAAGTAGGGTTAGTGATTGTGGAAGGGAGGAAAATGTGAGGGAAGAGGCAGGTTTGAATTGGGGAGCATCAAGCACAGACACCCAACAGTGCGAGGTTTGGATGGAGCAAATTGCTTTTGTTCAGCAAACAAGCATATAAATAAACACGGATTTTAGTGGGCTCTCCAAGTGGGCGCCGAGGAGAAAGGAGAACTGCAAACAGTTATTGCCGTGACTCGGATTCGAACCGAGGTTGCTGCGGCCACAACGCAGAGTACTAACCACTATACGATCACGGCGCCACACACTTGCTGTGGTTACGAACCCGGGCAGCTGCAGCAATGTCACAACCGACACTGCCTCGAAACGATGCATTTTTGCGATGGGACCAACATCAGATCTGTAAAATTTTTTGGCAGCAATGTAATACGACACACGCCCCAGGAGCGATTACAGCTTTAATCCACTGCCTTAGACCGTTCGCCCAGGCTGTCCTAAACAGCACATTTCAATTTCGAAACTAACTGAAAGCTGCCTTTCCTGATGACTGCCCGCCCAGCCCATGGTTTTGCATTGCAAGTTGGGGGAAATATCAAACGCTGTCGGTTCGAAACGGAGTCGACTTTTTCCGCGAAAAGAGTCATATATTCCCCAACGTCATACAAAGGCGAAATGCTGAAGATGCTGGAACCTTGATATATAAAAAGCCACTGCTTGAGCTAATTAGCAGCTTTGACTTTGTCATGAGAAACAGAGTTAATGTTCCAGGTATATGATATTTAGGAAATTAAACAATGACGAAAGGGTTGACTTGTTCAAATCGCATTGTTGCTGTCAGCAATTTCAACCCCAGGTGTCCCATATGACAGGTGAGGATACTCAGCATTATACCAATGAGGAACGCATCCACAGCCTATATATGGTGGGATGCATCGTTCCTGTTCCACTGAATCTTTCGAAAAAAAATATTTGATGACACTTGTTTCACCTTCCATCGGACACTGTTGAAAGAAAACTTATAATTCACATTTCCGTCTCTTTGTAAATTAAGATGCAGAGTAACCGGATGTAGGCAGCGAGGAATCTGTTAGGCAAACTGCCACGCAGAAACGTGTAGAAAATGTGAGGCGCAGAAAGATACACATAGACAGAAATAAGCACACAGGCAGACAATTACATTCGCGCCACATAAGTGCCAGGCAATGACCAACTGCAACAAGTGAGTATCCAACCATCTCCGCTTGACAGTCAATGGCATTACCATCGCTGAATCCCGAACTATCAACATGTGCCGGGTTACAACTAGCCAGAAACTGAACTAGATCAGCCATATAAGTACTGTGGCTACAGGAGCAGGTCACAAGCTGCTAATTTAACTTCTGAATCCCCAAAGCCTGCCCACCATCCACAAGACAGGAAGGCAGGCACCACCAGTTCCGAAGAAGGGTCACTGACCCGAAACGTTAACTCTGCTTCTCTTTCCACAGATGCTGCCAGACCTGCTGAGTGATTGCAGCATTTCTTGTTTTTGTACCAGTCAGGAGTGTTTTGGAATACCCTCCATTTGTTGGTTGAGTGCAGCTCCAGCAACACTCAAGAAGCTCGACCCCATCCAGGACAAACAACGCGCTTGACTGACACCCCCATGAATCAACTTCAACATTCGCTCCTTCCACCACGGACTCACAGTGGCTGCAGTGCACTTTAAAATCCTGATTGCTTTCATCGAGCCTCTGTTGAGTCACTAGCTCGCTAGCTTAGCTTCCTGCTGCAGTCAGTTAAAGCGATTGAACCAACTTCGTTCAGCTGATGGACAAGTAAATGCCACTGCCAGGCAGTTTCTGTTTAACAAGGCAATTTAAGTCACTTGAAGTTTGAAAGATCTATGACAATGCCTGACTCTTAATTTGCATTTAACTTGCGGAAAGCTTACCGGAATTTACCATGTGGACCAAAGTCCCACCGTCACACGCAGACAAGGTCTCCACTCCGGCGAAGAATTTACTCCGTGCGCCTCTCGCTTGCAGCATGATTGTTTGAAAAGACGGTTGAAAGGTACCTATTGAATGAAAATATTAAACCAAATGCAGATCTAGTGTCAGGAAATTAATCCAGATGATGAGGCAATCCTCCCGTTTCCTCGAGATCGATATCGATATTACCCAAATCTTTCCAGAGGGAGCGGGGTAAATAAAATGAGCCTTGTGAAGCAGTGCGTTAAATATTAAGCCGACAGTTGTGAGGGGGTTCGACGCTCCTCGGGGAAAAACGAGCGAATTGCAAATGCAACGCATTAAGGACTCGGCCATCACAACTGTGGCTACTTATTCATCAACAATTTAAACTCTGCTATGACAGCAAAACATTGTGGCGACTGGCAGTCTAACTTGCGCACAGCAATGTTGGAAATGTTCAGCAAATGAAGCAGCATCGGTGGAGAGAGGAGGGAAGATAACATTTCAGATAAACGACCGTTCACTTTAAAATTAATCCTCACCTCGCTGACTCTGCACTGTGTGTTGAATCTCGGTAACGACTGTTTAGTTGGTTCTCTGATATTCAATTTGCTGCAAATTCCTCAACTCGAAAAGAACTGCAGCGATCCGTGCAATAATCTAAATCCTCCGATATTTAATGGCAATATGACATCAGTATTCTGCTGGATACTGAATGTGAACAGCAGAAATGTGGTGGTCTGCTCCCACAGCGCACAGACCAGCCCCAGTCTCTGTTGCTGCCCGCCGGCTGCTCAAACCTTATCTCTGATTATAACTTGCAACCAGATTCAAGCTAAACGTGCAGGATAGAGATGAGTCACCGAGGCAAAGATCAAATATATAAAATAGATTCCTGACACCAGAGAAATAATCACACAATATCTATTGACCATTAAAATGCAGCATTATATGAAGACAACAAAGACTTTCAGTACTTTTGGCGATCTGTGATAGGTGTTTAGAGGCAAAGAAAGTCCAGGTCATCAGTAAGCATTGAAATTATCAATAGATTCCGAAGATAATGTTGTGAACAATCGGGCCGCGGCCCTTCGGAAGGCCAGACCTGCTTTTGCAGCGCTTGTCTGCCCAGCCGTCCCACAGGTCTAAATGCATGGACTGGTTTCAAGGGAGAGATGTACATTAGTGCGAATGGGAGATGGACCTCGAGGAAGAGCGGTGGCGGCAAAGCAGCGTAAAGGCGTAAGTATTGATGGTGATTATTATAGTTGTTAAGGCGGCAGTAAAGTGACAACGAAATGGAAGGACTAAAGTAAAGTAGGGTTAGTGATTGTGGAAGGGAGGAAAATGTGAGGGAAGAGGCAGGTTTGAATTGGGGAGCATCAAGCACAGACACCCAACAGTGCGAGGTTTGGATAGAGCAAATTGCTTTTGTTCAGCAAACAAGCATATAAATAAACACGGATTTTAGTGGGCGCCGAGGAGAAAGGAGAACTGCAAACAGTTATTGCCGTGACTCGGATTCGAACCGAGGTTGCTGCGGCCACAACGCAGAGTACTAACCACTATACGATCACGGCGCCACACACTTGCTGTGGTTACGAACCCGGGCAGCTGCAGCAATGTCACAACCGACACTGCCTCGAAACGATGCATTTTTGCGATGGGACCAACATCAGATCTGTAAAAATTTTTGGCAGCAATGTAATACGACACACGCCCCAGGAGCGATTACAGCTTTAATCCACTGCCTTAGACCGTTCGCCCAGGCTGTCCTAAACAGCACATTTCAATTTCGAAACTAACTGAAAGCTGCCTTTCCTGATGACTGCCCGCCCAGCCCATGGTTTTGCATTGCAAGTTGGGGGAAATATCAAACGCTGTCGGTTCGAAACGGAGTCGACTTTTTCCGCGAAAAGAGTCATATATTCCCCAACGTCATACAAAGGCGAAATGCTGAAGATGCTGGAACCTTGATATATAAAAAGCCACTGCTTGAGCTAATTAGCAGCTTTGACTTTGTCATGAGAAACAGAGTTAATGTTCCAGGTATATGATATTTAGGAAATTAAACAATGACGAAAGGGTTGACTTGTTCAAATCGCATTGTTGCTGTCAGCAATTTCAACCCCAGGTGTCCCATATGACAGGTGAGGATACTCAGCATTATACCAATGAGGAACGCATCCACAGCCTATATATGGTGGGATGCATCGTTCCTGTTCCACTGAATCTTTCGAAAAAAAATATTTGATGACACTTGTTTCACCTTCCATCGGACACTGTTGAAAGAAAACTTATAATTCACATTTCCGTCTCTTTGTAAATTAAGATGCAGAGTAACCGGATGTAGGCAGCGAGGAATCTGTTAGGCAAACTGCCACGCAGAAACCTGTAGAAAATGTGAGGCGCAGAAAGATACACATAGACAGAAATAAGCACACAGGCAGACAATTACATTCGCGCCACATAAGTGCCAGGCAATGACCAACTGCAACAAGTGAGTATCCAACCATCTCCGCTTGACAGTCAATGGCATTACCATCGCTGAATCCCGAACTATCAACATGTGCCGGGTTACAACTAGCCAGAAACTGAACTAGATCAGCCATATAAGTACTGTGGCTACAGGAGCAGGTCACAAGCTGCTAATTTAACTTCTGAATCCCCAAAGCCTGCCCACCATCCACAAGACAGGAAGGCAGGCACCACCAGTTCCGAAGAAGGGTCACTGACCCGAAACGTTAACTCTGCTTCTCTTTCCACAGATGCTGCCAGACCTGCTGAGTGATTGCAGCATTTCTTGTTTTTGTACCAGTCAGGAGTGTTTTGGAATACCCTCCATTTGTTGGTTGAGTGCAGCTCCAGCAACACTCAAGAAGCTCGACCCCATCCAGGACAAACAACGCGCTTGACTGACACCCCCATGAATCAACTTCAACATTCGCTCCTTCCACCACGGACTCACAGTGGCTGCAGTGCACTTTAAAATCCTGATTGCTTTCATCGAGCCTCTGTTGAGTCACTAGCTCGCTAGCTTAGCTTCCTGCTGCAGTAAGTTAAAGCTATTGAACCAACTTCGTTCAGCTGGTGGACAAGTAAATGCCACTGCCAGGCAGTTTCTGTTTAACAAGGCAATTTAAGACACTTGAAGTTTGAAAAATCTATGACAATGCCTGACTCTTAATTTGCATTGAACTTGCGGAAAGCTTACCGGAATTTACCATGTGGACCAAAGTCCCACCGTCACACGCAGACAAGGTCTCCACTCCGGCGAAGAATTTACTCCGTGCGCCTCTCGCTTGCAGCATGATTGTTTGAAAAGACGGTTGAAAGGTACCTATTGAATGAAAATATTAAACCAAATGCAGATCTAGTGTCAGGAAATTAATCCAGATGATGAGGCAATCCTCCCGTTTCCTCGAGATCGATATCGATATTACCCAAATCTTTCCAGAGGGAGCGGGGTAAATAAAATGAGCCTTGTGAAGCAGTGCGTTAAATATTAAGCCGACAGTTGTGAGGGGGTTCGACGCTCCTCGGGGAAAAACGAGCGAATTGCAAATGCAACGCATTAAGGACTCGGCCATCACAACTGTGGCTACTTATTCATCAACAATTTAAACTCTGCTATGACAGCAAAACACTGTGGCGACTGGCATTCTAACTTGCGCACAGCAATGTTGGAAATGTTCAGCAAATGAAGCAGCATCGGTGGAGAGAGGAGGGAAGATAACATTTCAGATAAACGACCGTTCACTTTAAAATTAATCCTCACCTCGCTGACTCTGCACTGTGTGTTGAATCTCGGTAACGACTGTTTAGTTGGTTCTCTGATATTCAATTTGCTGCAAATTCCTCAACTCGAAAAGAACTGCAGCGATCCGTGCAATAATCTAAATCCTCTGATATTTAATGGCAATATGACATCAGTATTCTGCTGGATACTGAATGTGAACAGCAGAAATGTGGTGGTCTGCTCCCACAGCGCACAGACCAGCCCCAGTCTCTGTTGCTGCCCGCCGGCCTCTCAAACCTTATCTCTGATTATAAATTGCAACCAGATTCAAGCTAAACGTGCAGGATAGAGATGAATCACCGAGGCAAAGATCAAATATATAAAATAGATTACTTACACCAGAGAAATAATCACACAATATCTATTGACCATTAAAATGCAGCATTATATGAAGAAGACAACAAAGACTTTCAGTACTTTTGGCGATCTGTGATAGGTGTTTAGAGGCAAAGAAAGTCCAGGTCATCAGTAAGCATTGAAATTATCAATAGATTCCGAAAATAATGTTGTGAACAATCGGGCCGCTGCCCTTCGGAAGGCCAGACCTGCTTTTGCAGCGCTTGTCTGCCCAGCCGTCCCACAGGTCTAAATGCATGGACTGGTTTCAAGGGAGAGATGTACATTAGTGCGAATGGGAGATGGACCTCGAGGAAGAGCGGTGGCGGCAAAGCAGCGTAAAGGCGTAAGTATTGATGGTGATTATTATAGTTGTTAAGGCGGCAGTAAAGTGACAACGAAATGGAAGGACTAAAGTAAAGTAGGGTTAGTGATTGTGGAAGGGAGGAAAATGTGAGGGAAGAGGCAGGTTTGAATTGGGGAGCATCAAGCACAGACACCCAACAGTGCGAGGTTTGGATAGAGCAAATTGCTTTTGTTCAGCAAACAAGCATATAAATAAACACGGATTTTAGTGGGCTCTCCAAGTGGGCGCCGAGGAGAAAGGAGAACTGCAAACAGTTATTGCCGTGACTCGGATTCGAACCGAGGTTGCTGCGGCCACAACGCAGAGTACTAACCACTGTACGATCACGGCGCCACACACTTGCTGTGGTTACGAACCCGGGCAGCTGCAGCAATGTCACAACCGACACTGCCTCGAAACGATGCATTTTTGCGATGGGACCAACATCAGATCTGTAAAAATTTTTGGCAGCAATGTAATACGACACACGCCCCAGGAGCGATTACAGCTTTAATCCACTGCCTTAGACCGTTCGCCCAGGCTGTCCTAAACAGCACATTTCAATTTCGAAACTAACTGAAAGCTGCCTTTCCTGATGACTGCCCGCCCAGCCCATGGTTTTGCATTGCAAGTTGGGGGAAATATCAAACGCTGTCGGTTCGAAACGGAGTCGACTTTTTCCGCGAAAAGAGTCATATATTCCCCAACGTCATACAAAGGCGAAATGCTGAAGATGCTGGAACCTTGATATATAAAAAGCCACTGCTTGAGCTAATTAGCAGCTTTGACTTTGTCATGAGAAACAGAGTTAATGTTCCAGGTATATGATATTTAGGAAATTAAACAATGACGAAAGGGTTGACTTGTTCAAATCGCATTGTTGCTGTCAGCAATTTCAACCCCAGGTGTCCCATATGACAGGTGAGGATACTCAGCATTATACCAATGAGGAACGCATCCACAGCCTATATATGGTGGGATGCATCGTTCCTGTTCCACTGAATCTTTCGAAAAAAAATATTTGATGACACTTGTTTCACATTCCATCGGACACTGTTGAAAGAAAACTTATAATTCACATTTCCGTCTCTTTGTAAATTAAGATGCAGAGTAACCGGATGTAGGCAGCGAGGAATCTGTTAGGCAAACTGCCACGCAGAAACGTGTAGAAAATGTGAGGCGCAGAAAGATACACATAGACAGAAATAAGCACACAGGCAGACAATTACATTCGCGCCACATAAGTGCCAGGCAATGACCAACTGCAACAAGTGAGTATCCAACCATCTCCGCTTGACAGTCAATGGCATTACCATCGCTGAATCCCGAACTATCAACATGTGCCGGGTTACAACTAGCCAGAAACTGAACTAGATCAGCCATATAAGTACTGTGGCTACAGGAGCAGGTCACAAGCTGCTAATTTAACTTCTGAATCCCCAAAGCCTGCCCACCATCCACAAGACAGGAAGGCAGGCACCACCAGTTCCGAAGAAGGGTCACTGACCCGAAACGTTAACTCTGCTTCTCTTTCCACAGATGCTGCCAGACCTGCTGAGTGATTGCAGCATTTCTTGTTTTTGTACCAGTCAGGAGTGTTTTGGAATACCCTCCATTTGTTGGTTGAGTGCAGCTCCAGCAACACTCAAGAAGCTCGACCCCATCCAGGACAAACAACGCGCTTGACTGACACCCCCATGAATCAACTTCAACATTCGCTCCTTCCACCACGGACTCACAGTGGCTGCAGTGCACTTTAAAATCCTGATTGCTTTCATCGAGCCTCTGTTGAGTCACTAGCTCGCTAGCTTAGCTTCCTGCTGCAGTAAGTTAAAGCTATTGAACCAACTTCGTTCAGCTGATGGACAAGTAAATGCCACTGCCAGGCAGTTTCTGTTTAACAAGGCAATTTAAGACACTTGAAGTTTGAAAAATCTATGACAATGCCTGACTCTTAATTTGCATTTAACTTGCGGAAAGCTTACCGGAATTTACCATGTGGACCAAAGTCCCACCGTCACACGCAGACAAGGTCTCCACTCCGGCGAAGAATTTACTCCGTGCGCCTCTCGCTTGCAGCATGATTGTTTGAAAAGACGGTTGAAAGGTACCTATTGAATGAAAATATTAAACCAAATGCAGATCTAGTGTCAGGAAATTAATCCAGATGATGAGGCAATCCTCCCGTTTCCTCGAGATCGATATCGATATTACCCAAATCTTTCCAGAGGGAGCGGGGTAAATAAAATGAGCCTTGTGAAGCAGTGCGTTAAATATTAAGCCGACAGTTGTGAGGGGGTTCGACGCTCCGCGGGGAAAAACGAGCGAATTGCAAATGCAACGCATTAAGGACTCGGCCATCACAACTGTGGCTACTTATTCATCAACAATTTAAACTCTGCTATGACAGCAAAACACTGTGGCGACTGGCAGTCTAACTTGCGCACAGCAATGTTGGAAATGTTCAGCAAATGAAGCAGCATCGGTGGAGAGAGGAGGGAAGATAACATTTCAGATAAACGACCGTTCACTTTAAAATTAATCCTCACCTCGCTGACTCTGCACTGTGTGTTGAATCTCGGTAACGACTGTTTAGTTGGTTCTCTGATATTCAATTTGCTGCAAATTCCTCAACTCGAAAAGAACTGCAGCGATCCGTGCAATAATCTAAATCCTCTGATATTTAATGGCAATATGACATCAGTATTCTGCTGGATACTGAATGTGAACAGCAGAAATGTGGTGGTCTGCTCCCACAGCGCACAGACCAGCCCCAGTCTCTGTTGCTGCCCGCCGGCTGCTCAAACCTTATCTCTGATTATAAATTGCAACCAGATTCAAGCTAAACGTGCAGGATAGAGATGAATCACCGAGGCAAAGATCAAATATATAAAATAGATTACTTACACCAGAGAAATAATCACACAATATCTATTGACCATTAAAATGCAGCATTATATGAAGAAGACAACAAAGACTTTCAGTACTTTTGGCGATCTGTGATAGGTGTTTAGAGGCAAAGAAAGTCCAGGTCATCAGTAAGCATTGAAATTATCAATAGATTCCGAAAATAATGTTGTGAACAATCGGGCCGCTGCCCTTCGGAAGGCCAGACCTGCTTTTGCAGCGCTTGTCTGCCCAGCCGTCCCACAGATCGAAATGCATGGACTGGTTTCAAGGGAGAGATGTACATTAGTGCGAATGGGAGATGGACCTCGAGGAAGAGCGGTGGCGGCAAAGCAGCGTAAAGGCGTAAGTATTGATGGTGATTATTCTAGTTGTTAAGGCGGCAGTAAAGTGACAACGAAATGGAAGGACTAAAGTAAAGTAGGGTTAGTGATTGTGGAAGGGAGGAAAATGTGAGGGAAGAGGCAGGTTTGAATTGGGGAGCATCAAGCACAGACACCCAACAGTGCGAGGTTTGGATAGAGCAAATTGCTTTTGTTCAGCAAACAAGCATATAAATAAACACGGATTTTAGTGGGCTCTCCAAGTGGGCGCCGAGGAGAAAGGAGAACTGCAAACAGTTATTGCCGTGATTCGGATTCGAACCGAGGTTGCTGCGGTCACAACGCAGAGTACTAACCACTATACGATCACGGCGCCACACACTAGCTGTGGTTACGAACCCGGGCAGCTGCAGCAATGTCACAACCGACACTGCCTCGAAACGATGCATTTTTGCGATGGGACCAACATCAGATCTGTAAAAATTTTTGGCAGCAATGTAATACGACACACGCCCCAGGAGCGATTACAGCTTTAATCCACTGCCTTAGACCGTTCGCCCAGGCTGTCCTAAACAGCACATTTCAATTTCGAAACTAACTGAAAGCTGCCTTTCCTGATGACTGCCCGCCCAGCCCATGGTTTTGCATTGCAAGTTGGGGGAAATATCAAACGCTGTCGGTTCGAAACGGAGTCGACTTTTTCCGCGAAAAGAGTCATATATTCCCCAACGTCATACAAAGGCGAAATGCTGAAGATGCTGGAACCTTGATATATAAAAAGCCACTGCTTGAGCTAATTAGCAGCTTTGACTTTGTCATGAGAAACAGAGTTAATGTTCCAGGTATATGATATTTAGGAAATTAAACAATGACGAAAGGGTTGACTTGTTCAAATCGCATTGTTGCTGTCAGCAATTTCAACCCCAGGTGTCCCATATGACAGGTTGACAGGTAAATTGGCCATTATAAATTGTCACCAGTATAGGTAGGTGGTAGGGAAATATAGGGACAGGTGGGGATGTTTGTTGGGAATATGGGATTAGTGTAGGATTAGTGTAAATGGGTGGTTGATGTTCGGCAGAGACTCGGTGGGCTGAAGGGCCTGTTTCAGTGCTGTATCTCTAATCTAATCTAATCATGACAGGTGAGGATACTCAGCATTATACCAATGAGGAACGCATCCACAGCCTATATATGGTGGGATGCATCGTTCCTGTTCCACTGAATCTTTCGAAAAAAAATATTTGATGACACTTGTTTCACCTTCCATCGGACACTGTTGAAAGAAAACTTATAATTCACATTTCCGTCTCTTTGTAAATTAAGATGCAGAGTAACCGGATGTAGGCAGCGAGGAATCTGTTAGGCAAACTGCCACGCAGAAACGTGTAGAAAATGTGAGGCGCAGAAAGATACACATAGACAGAAATAAGCACACAGGCAGACAATTACATTCGCGCCACTGAAGTGCCAGGCAATGACCAACTGCAACAAGTGAGTATCCAACCATCTCCGCTTGACAGTCAATGGCATTACCATCGCTGAATCCCGAACTATCAACATGTGCCGGGTTACAACTAGCCAGAAACTGAACTAGATCAGCCATATAAGTACTGTGGCTACAGGAGCAGGTCACAAGCTGCTAATTTAACTTCTGAATCCCCAAAGCCTGCCCACCATCCACAAGACAGGAAGGCAGGCACCACCAGTTCCGAAGAAGGGTCACTGACCCGAAACGTTAACTCTGCTTCTCTTTCCACAGATGCTGCCAGACCTGCTGAGTGATTGCAGCATTTCTTGTTTTTGTACCAGTCAGGAGTGTTTTGGAATACCCTCCATTTGTTGGTTGAGTGCAGCTCCAGCAACACTCAAGAAGCTCGACCCCATCCAGGACAAACAACGCGCTTGACTGACACCCCCATGAATCAACTTCAACATTCGCTCCTTCCACCACGGACTCACAGTGGCTGCAGTGCACTTTAAAATCCTGATTGCTTTCATCGAGCCTCTGTTGAGTCACTAGCTCGCTAGCTTAGCTTCCTGCTGCAGTCAGTTAAAGCGATTGAACCAACTTCGTTCAGCTGATGGACAAGTAAATGCCACTGCCAGGCAGTTTCTGTTTAACAAGGCAATTTAAGTCACTTGAAGTTTGAAAGATCTATGACAATGCCTGACTCTTAATTTGCATTTAACTTGCGGAAAGCTTACCGGAATTTACCATGTGGACCAAAGTCCCACCGTCACACGCAGACAAGGTCTCCACTCCGGCGAAGAATTTACTCCGTGCGCCTCTCGCTTGCAGCATGATTGTTTGAAAAGACGGTTGAAAGGTACCTATTGAATGAAAATATTAAACCAAATGCAGATCTAGTGTCAGGAAATTAATCCAGATGATGAGGCAATCCTCCCGTTTCCTCGAGATCGATATCGATATTACCCAAATCTTTCCAGAGGGAGCGGGGTAAATAAAATGAGCCTTGTGAAGCAGTGCGTTAAATATTAAGCCGACAGTTGTGAGGGGGTTCGACGCTCCTCGGGGAAAAACGAGCGAATTGCAAATGCAACGCATTAAGGACTCGGCCATCACAACTGTGGCTACTTATTCATCAACAATTTAAACTCTGCTATGACAGCAAAACATTGTGGCGACTGGCAGTCTAACTTGCGCACAGCAATGTTGGAAATGTTCAGCAAATGAAGCAGCATCGGTGGAGAGAGGAGGGAAGATAACATTTCAGATAAACGACCGTTCACTTTAAAATTAATCCTCACCTCGCTGACTCTGCACTGTGTGTTGAATCTCGGTAACGACTGTTTAGTTGGTTCTCTGATATTCAATTTGCTGCAAATTCCTCAACTCGAAAAGAACTGCAGCGATCCGTGCAATAATCTAAATCCTCTGATATTTAATGGCAATATGACATCAGTATTCTGCTGGATACTGAATGTGAACAGCAGAAATGTGGTGGTCTGCTCCCACAGCGCACAGACCAGCCCCAGTCTCTGTTGCTGCCCGCCGGCTGCTCAAACCTTATCTCTGATTATAACTTGCAACCAGATTCAAGCTAAACGTGCAGGATAGAGATGAGTCACCGAGGCAAAGATCAAATATATAAAATAGATTACTGACACCAGAGAAATAATCACACAATATCTATTGACCATTAAAATGCAGCATTATATGAAGACAACAAAGACTTTCAGTACTTTTGGCGATCTGTGATAGGTGTTTAGAGGCAAAGAAAGTCCAGGTCATCAGTAAGCATTGAAATTATCAATAGATTCCGAAGATAATGTTGTGAACAATCGGGCCGCGGCCCTTCGGAAGGCCAGACCTGCTTTTGCAGCGCTTGTCTGCCCAGCCGTCCCACAGGTCTAAATGCATGGACTGGTTTCAAGGGAGAGATGTACATTAGTGCGAATGGGAGATGGACCTCGAGGAAGAGCGGTGGCGGCAAAGCAGCGTAAAGGCGTAAGTATTGATGGTGATTATTATAGTTGTTAAGGCGGCAGTAAAGTGACAACGAAATGGAAGGACTAAAGTAAAGTAGGGTTAGTGATTGTGGAAGGGAGGAAAATGTGAGGGAAGAGGCAGGTTTGAATTGGGGAGCATCAAGCACAGACACCCAACAGTGCGAGGTTTGGATAGAGCAAATTGCTTTTGTTCAGCAAACAAGCATATAAATAAACACGGATTTTAGTGGGCGCCGAGGAGAAAGGAGAACTGCAAACAGTTATTGCCGTGACTCGGATTCGAACCGAGGTTGCTGCGGCCACAACGCAGAGTACTAACCACTATACGATCACGGCGCCACACACTTGCTGTGGTTACGAACCCGGGCAGCTGCAGCAATGTCACAACCGACACTGCCTCGAAACGATGCATTTTTGCGATGGGACCAACATCAGATCTGTAAAAATTTTTGGCAGCAATGTAATACGACACACGCCCCAGGAGCGATTACAGCTTTAATCCACTGCCTTAGACCGTTCGCCCAGGCTGTCCTAAACAGCACATTTCAATTTCGAAACTAACTGAAAGCTGCCTTTCCTGATGACTGCCCGCCCAGCCCATGGTTTTGCATTGCAAGTTGGGGGAAATATCAAACGCTGTCGGTTCGAAACGGAGTCGACTTTTTCCGCGAAAAGAGTCATATATTCCCCAACGTCATACAAAGGCGAAATGCTGAAGATGCTGGAACCTTGATATATAAAAAGCCACTGCTTGAGCTAATTAGCAGCTTTGACTTTGTCATGAGAAACAGAGTTAATGTTCCAGGTATATGATATTTAGGAAATTAAACAATGACGAAAGGGTTGACTTGTTCAAATCGCATTGTTGCTGTCAGCAATTTCAACCCCAGGTGTCCCATATGACAGGTGAGGATACTCAGCATTATACCAATGAGGAACGCATCCACAGCCTATATATGGTGGGATGCATCGTTCCTGTTCCACTGAATCTTTCGAAAAAAAATATTTGATGACACTTGTTTCACCTTCCATCGGACACTGTTGAAAGAAAACTTATAATTCACATTTCCGTCTCTTTGTAAATTAAGATGCAGAGTAACCGGATGTAGGCAGCGAGGAATCTGTTAGGCAAACTGCCACGCAGAAACGTGTAGAAAATGTGAGGCGCAGAAAGATACACATAGACAGAAATAAGCACACAGGCAGACAATTACATTCGCGCCACATAAGTGCCAGGCAATGACCAACTGCAACAAGTGAGTATCCAACCATCTCCGCTTGACAGTCAATGGC